>NC_081252.1:15804793-16126738 GCF_030490865.1 Poecile atricapillus
CTCAGCAAGAACCAGTTCCAAGAGTAACCAGCCCTAGCACCAATAATTTCTGAGTGACAATTAACCAGGTTAATAATCTCCCTAAATAAAACCCACCACTCTACACTGCTGAAACAGCAGTATCTGCAAAAGCAGTGTTTCCAGAGATAAATTTCATTACCTGTAGGTATCAATCCAGATATCTGGGTAGGTGACACCTGATTTCAAGCTTTATTTTATGTATATTTTACAGAAAGGAAACTCCAAAGTAGTTTTCTCGGGTCTTCTGAAGATGCTATTCAATCTCTGTATTATTTTCTATGTTGGCTGGAATTTTACTATATTTTTAAAATCCTTCAACCTCCCTGCATTATTCATCTCCCTTTCACCTCAACGAGAAAAGTAAAATGCTTTCTGCATATGGGCTTCACCATGTCCAGACTTTCATTGTGCAACAGCACTTGTTGTTGCCACCAGTGTGCCACACATGCCCATCTCCTCTGTCTCAAACACGGGGCCCAATCTCCCCTGGGAGACTTGGCTTATTTACTCCATCAGCTGGCAGAATGTACAGAACAGGAGCAGGATGAGGTGCAAAGATGCTTCCTTTCACTACAGGGAGTAACAACTAACAAAGTCACAGCAACAAATTGGGAGAGTCCTAATTTTGGTTACTTCAACAAAATTGAACAGAATTCATCTGTCAGAGCAGGGAGAGAGGGCACACCCTGCTGCCATAGCACATCCCACACATCCCACCCAGAGCTCCCCTCCCCAGATAGAAGTCCTGGTTCACAGGAGATGATGAAAATTTCTTTCACAGCACAATTATCTGAATTCATTTCTCCCAGGTCAGTGGGATTTAGTTCCCTTCCTACTTTCCCAGAACACAGTGGATTGCCATGTGCAGGCAGATGCAGGTGCTGAAGTGTCTTTGTGCACACAATCTTAATTAAACAGGGATGTGGGAAGGTATGTAGGTAAGAATCAGAGGATCCAACTAAACAAGCAGGAAATGCTAGAAAAGGTTGCCCAGCTAAGCTTTGCTCAGCCCTTATGTACTCCTTATGCAAAAGCCGGAGAAATGGTAGAAAAAAAAACCCAAACCAAACAAGTTTCAAGTGTCAGCATCTCCCTGGAACTCCTGAGAAGACTCCTGAAGACTTTCTCCCAGTTTGTCTACTTCTATTCTTATCCTATCCCTTTTTCACACTACCTGCTCCTCTTTTGTATACATCCACTCCTACTCAATTTCTTTTTCTTGCCTTCCTGTCTCAAAACCCTCTCAAAAGTTTACAGATATTTAAGACAAAAAGACTTTAAAAATTTGATGGTTTTCTTTAGGCTCCAATTGCTGGGTTAGGTACTTGAATGAGAAGTTTCTGTTTTTCTCCATTCTCATTATGTTTAGGAAAAAATATTTTCTGAATGGTTGCACATGGAAAGGCTGAAAACTTTTACTGCAAATAAATCTCTACATTTTTAAAAATAAGAACCTCAGGCACATGTAAGATAAATTGTTAATTTTTTAACCAAAATCAGACCTGACTTGGGATTCTTTAGACTTGGCAACACTACTCATCTCCCTGGTAATTTTACCAGACCCATTCCTTCTCCTCCTTACCAACTTGGTGCCTGAGGGAAAGGGTGCTTTTTAACAGTTTTCTTATATGCAGCCCCTCAGGACTGTCTCCTTGTAGTCCTGCATTGCTCTGCAGGACAAATTCAGTTTTTTACATTTCCAACCTCCAGATGGTGCAAGCTTGGAGAATGAATCAGTCTTTGGGGAACAGTGCTATCAAACCCTACCATTCTTTGCTTTACCATGGCAAAATGAGATTTGAGGAGTTGTGTGGTAACAGCAAAGCTCCTCCTCAAGACTTTTCTATAGTTCCATATCAAGAGAGTTGAAACTCCATTACTTGTCTATTCTTAAAAACGGCAGTATCATAGTTTTGCTGAGGTTTTATACTTATCTTCCCCACAATGTCTGTTTGAAATCTGGATCAGTAACGGCATAATCAAAAATACTTTACATTTCAGAAAATTGTGAGTATTGGATAACTTGATATAAAGAATGTCCACTATGCCTGCAATGTATATTAGGTAATGATCTGAAAAGTTTAAGTAATATAATTGAATAGAAATATTTTATAGGGAAAATCAATTTTTAAAATAAAATCAGTACAGAAGTGAGACTCCATTTTTTCATGCAGAAACTAAAATGATTCTGTAATTAAATTCCATTCAGAGATCCCACTGGTTTAATAGCAGTCTACATTTTAACCTCATTTTCTAATAGCTCAGTACAGCCAAATTTTCAGAACATCACTATTTATAAAAATGCATTGAAATCATAATACCAGTCTATACAAAGAAATGAAAACTTTGCAAATTCTTTTAGTTACTCTACTAAAGAGTATTTCTGCAAAAAAAGATAGGCATAGCTGGAAAATGAATTTATCAAGCCTTTGCAAGCTGCAAATGCTGATACACTTGTTGACAGCTGAAGGCTTCCTTAATCAATTAACAAAAAGTGATGATTAAAGGTTAGTCTCAGGAAAACACTACAGTAAATTGAAAATTATATATGGAGAAGTAAAACCATACTTAATATGAGAAAATAAGCTCCATTTAAGATGCAGCAGTGGAATTATTTGATTTAATTTTCCACTTTCAGTCCATGCAGCCAGTCCTTCCATTTCCAACATGAACACTTAAATTCATATAATTCACATTATTGATAGTTCAGATTTACTCACTGCTACCTAATAATTATAGAAAGAATTATTATATATATCAAATTATATGTTTTTTAATAAACTTTTAGAATTGAATCACCGGGCAAATAATTTTTATGATTTGTTCAAACAGCTTTTTTATTTCCAAATTTCTATCAAGTTAAAATATAAGAACTCTTTTATATATATATATATATATATATATATATATATATATATATATATAAATATATATATATATATATATATATATAAAGTATAGGACAGGTGGAATAGCAGAAGCACTACATACGCCTCAGGAATACAATTAGGTATCATGTAATTATATTCAGCACAGCATGTGCTACTCTATCGTAAATATAAGCAGGAGCATTCTGATAGTCTTGGTTCTCCAGTACACTACCAGATTATACAGATAGATTATTTTAAGACATCAATATAAGGCTTTGAATTAACTATGAGGGATCTAATTTCAGTATTGTGTGGGTTCACTGAGTTTAGGGTTTTGAAGAACTTCCCTTCCTTGAAGTTGTTTCTTGGTCCTTCCTCCCCATCTCTCTTCCCCTCTTTACAAGCAGCTGTCCCACCACACTTAACTTCTTCAGCAATACATCTTATTTCTTCATTATCCATCTTTTCCTAAGAGTAAATTTTGTAAGAGACAGGGAAGCAGGTATTGAATCACTCCTGCTGCAGTTGGTCAGACAACTGGATTAATCTCTTCCAAGCAAAAGGTAGATGCTAGACAGACATCCACAGAGTACATCGCCTGAGACTCCTTCTAGGAACCTAAGCTCATGTACTAACAGCAATTTAATCCTGGCCCTGAAAAGTTGATATGAACATACACAACTAAGTCACCAGCTATAAATGTAAAATATCTATGACTTTTGCAAACTGAATGAATTGTCTTTTTTTTGGCCCTTTGCTATAGCTAGAGTCTCCAGCTTACCATGGTTCAAGCACTATTTTAGTACCATGGCTGCCTGCAGCCCCTCTGAAATCATCCCCTCTTCCTGCCTAGAGGCAAATGGCCAGAGCAAACACACATATTCCTTAGAAACCACACTTTGGATCTTCAGAACAAACACTTGTTTGTCTGATTTGCTTTACCTGTTGTCGTGGTTTTAAACTAGTAACTAAAAAAATTACTTATTTCTTGCTGTGAGATATGGATTAGAACAAGAGCAAAACAGGCTTAAAACTTAAAAGGAATAAAGACAGTTTATTAACAAACTACAAGAATAAGAACACCAGAATAAACTTCCAGAAAACTCTTTTATCTCTCACTACTTGACTATTCTTTTGTACACATGACAACATAGAGACAAAAAACTTTAGAACTTTGGTGGTTAAAAACCAGTCCCAATTCTTGCTACAGTCTTTTTATCAGTCTTTGTAGGGAAACAGAAGTCTCTTTCTGCTAACCTATGGAGTTTCTCATAAGAAAACTATTTCTGTTATAGTTTTTTATTGCTCTGATGTCAGCTGCCCGGAAATCTGTCATCAGTTCTTCTCTTCTCATTTCACATTACTCTGAGGTGTGTATGGGCCATGAGTTTAGGGATGTCATTTTTATGGATGAGTTATTCAAAGGCAAAAGTCTTCTTCATCTGTCTCTGTGAGCTTTCCTGGAAAACAGTTTTCTCATTGCCCCCAAGGCCTCAAAATCTTTGCTCTACCCAGTTCCAGCAACTCACTGTATCACAAGTATTCTCTCTTTTGCTCAACATCCACACTTTGAACACTCTATTCCTTCTCACTACCCTGTCATGAATTAAAGGAGTCTTTTTAAAGTACTATTGTCCATCTCCATAGCTTTAACAGAAAAATATTTCAGCTGTAAAGCATCTCCTTATTCTCTCTTTCCTATTTAAAACTTAACTCTTTTCCTCACTGTTTTTGGTGGTTTTATGATGTCTTCTTCATGTTGATTGTCTCTCTCCTTCTCTGTCTCTCTGTGAAAAAGGAGTTTTATCCAGGTAGTAAAAGAATTAAAAGCTTTAGAAAAGCTGCAAGAGTTCATGGTGTCAGGTTTCAGTCCAGCAGCAGAAACTGAAAACTAAACCAGGCTGCCAGCTCTGCTTTCCTTTCCTCCCCCCCCCCCCCCCCCCCGCCCCCACTTTCGTTCTCTGTGGCCTTATCTGGCCGAGGGAGAGGAAGGGAGCATGGAGGAGGCTAGGACAGAGCCTTGCTACTTTCTCAAAAAACAGAAACAAAAGAAAGACAAGAGACCTCTGACTGTACTTCTTAAGGAGGTGTTCACAGGTTGAATTCACTTTTTAATGGTCAAAACTGCTGTCAATTTTAGAAATGACTGATAATTGGTCAGGAGAAAAGACTCCCATCAGTCACCAGCAGCTTCAACTTCCTTAGGTCTCAAAACCACCTTAAAGGTAAAGCTACCCCATGACACCTGTGCACATAGATTTCTTTGAACAAACCACTAACAGAGCAGCTCCACTTGTTCTATGCATAAAAAGCTAAAAATGCCCTCCTACATGCAAAGGTACACTGTAATTGCTACAACCCCCCTCCCTAAATTCCTCTATTTCATTTCCAGGCTGAATTCAGCTTTCTTCCATTATCCCTGACATCCACAGTGACTCCAGCGTTCTCAGAGTTACTGTGGATTTACACATCTGCAACTGAGAACAATGTTTCTCTCGCCCATTGCTCCTCTGCAATGCCTTCACAGCAAGTAGCCGAGCTCAATATTCAGATTTGGAACTCTCTCACTGAATGAGGAACTACTGGGATAATGGTGCTCAACAGACCACAAGGGCTGTCACTTCCCAGTAGCTGAAGATATATTGAAATGGTTATTGATCACGTTATTAAGCCATACTGAGATCACATTACTGAAGGGGTGACCCATGGAACAATGATAAACTCTTCACAACCTCTCAGGTCATAGCTATAGTGCTTCATATTTTTATAGGATAGCATATGCTGGGAAGTACTACAGGCTTCAGCTAATCTCTATTATCAGCCTGTGAGACAGACGGGCAATAACGTCTTCCCTAATTAGACCTAAAGGAATTATGATGAGGAAGAGCCTATAGTTACAGATGGATATAATAGGAGAAAGAGGATTAAAATTTGAGATCTCCTGGAGTCAACTTCCCAGCTTCTCCTTCCAGGCTGCATCACCATTTCTGATCATGCTGTTATTATAAACCTTACACTCAAATCTGGGGTGAACTACCTCCCATAAGCAGCAGCTTGAAAAATAACAGAAAGAGAACAGAAAATAATGATTCCTCATACTACAAAATTATAAATTTATATATTTTGATAAACTCCAGTATGTGGCCACTAGAGGATAAAGAAGATAAAGAAGATACATTAAATTAAATTAATTATACTTTTAAATAAAGGCAATCTCTATAGATTTAATTACTTTTCAATATAGAAAGCCTACATAAATGCAAAATAATATAATTTTTCTAATAACAACATTCTGATGCTTATTTTAGCTAAGTTTATTTAAGATTTCCTGATGCTGTGAAAGTCAATTTATGTAGAAACCCCCCTTACCCCCCAGCAGTTAGAGAGACTTGGTTATTCCATTTTCCATTCCAGTGAAGATTTGAATCTTACTTTTTCTGAAAGCATCTTTAAAGAATTCTTCAAGCTGTCCGGAGAACGTTGGCTTGCAGAACTAAGCAGCAGGTCTGCATGGCTTGTTATAAGAGGTTGCAGATGATTGATGTTGCTGAGAACTTCTTTTGCCTTGGCTGTGTTTTCAGGTGAATAGTAAATACACTGGTATCCAGTACTGTGATAACAGAGAGTCACATGATATCAAATTAATTTCTGCCATTAACAGCAATGCTTACAGTGCTAAAAATCTTACCACTACTTTTGCAAAAAAAATGCTAGATGCCTGAACTTCAATAAACCACTGAAATGTTCCTGCATTTAAGGGTAAAAACAAACTTTTCCTTGAACAGTAGTAAAACAGACTGCCCACCACCACATGCTCCAAGTAGTTCAGTACAAAATTCCTTTGAGTGACTGACCTCAACATAAAACCCCCATATTTTAATGTGTTTCTTTTAAACACTGTAATTCTAGAGATAGAAAATATTTGACAAAGTCAGGTAATAATACCAAAAAGCATAAGGCTCCTTATTTTTCCAAGTGAACTCCCCAACAGAGTACTAACTACCTCACTAAATCTTTCAAAATGGGCCATTAATGTTTAATTGATCAGTGGCCCACAATGTGGTTTGATTAGCCTCAGTGATATCCAGGAAGTGATGACAAACAGAGTTATCACAAATAAAAAACAGGTGTGTGGTGACACAGCAATGGGGTGTGGGAGTTAATTACTTCAAAACCACAAAAATGCACACTGCAAACATTCTACTTTCAACTGCTCAAACTACTGCAATTCTTTTGCAGGACTTCTTCTCCTATTCCTCTTTCCTCTTCCCCCCTTACTAATTATGCAATATCCTCTTATACCACAGTTCCCAAATACCATTTCAGACAGCATGCACACACCCACAGGCCTGTAGCACACAACTCTTCACCTGAACTTCTTATACAAAACTCTTCCTTTTATAAAGACCTGCTTCAGTCTTTCAGAGAAACTAACCAAAATCTTTAGCAGCTTCAGATTAACACACGAAAAAAAGAAACTAAGCACCTTCTGGCACATCACCAATGCCAGAAAAATGTCCATACTACTCCCAGATGGTTCTGTTTGTATCTCCCTTCTCTCCTCTTGTGTGTTTTTGTCATAAGTACTTCAGTCTCTTCAACCCACTGATTTATTTCTTAATTTTGCATACCAAGACCTAAATATTGACACTTGTTCAATCCTCTGAACTTCAAGCATTGCGTTTCATTTCATTCAGTCCTTTTCCAGATCTCTTCACTCACCCACTTCCCCTTTGTGTCTTCTATTGAAGTAAATTCCAGTTCCTTCTCATTAGTTTTCTACAAATGAGAAATTGAATCTTGGTAGGTCCCTTCCAATTCAGCATTTGCTATGATTTTGGCAAATAAGGATAGCTTCAAGCAGTCCGAAAACTAAGGCTCTTGCTTACATATTTTGCTGAGTTACAGTCCTAAATTCCCCAATACCCATTCTATTTTTCTGCTATTTTTTATCCTATTGGTCTTTCACCAATGTTTTCATTCTCAGATACAATTCTTTGTAGAGTCAGTCAGGATGAATGCATTCTAAGTGAGCAAAGCTCAGCCATGCTACCAGCCACATCTAAATTATGACGCACCTCCAACTTACATGAGCTACTAGACTCATGTCTAGTAGAAGTCATAATTCTGAGTATTTCAGCAAAATTAATCATATAAACTAATTCTCTCCTAATGAATTAGGCCGAAAAAAAAAAAAAAAAGGAAAAAGAAAAAAGAAAAAACAAACACATGAACAAAACAAAAACAAACAACCAAAAAACCCTCAAAAAATCTCTGTCCCTCTGAGCAATGTGGAAACTGCCACAGTCCTACCTTCGGGATGGACATACTGTTAGTGAAATGGACTTCCAGAGCCAGACCTAGCACTACATTCACTGGAACACTCAAGCTACCAGGTTCAGTAGACAGGGCAGGGACAAAGATTAACATTGTATGTTGACTGCAGTGAAGACATAGCCTTAAAAGTCTTGATACTTCTCTAATTCCCCGTAAGGCTTCTCCCTCCCTTTATCAGTCTTTCTTGCAGGCTGAATCTAGCTAATGCTGTTATCAAGCTCACCATGCACATACTCCTTTCTGGGATTTCCCTCAGTCTTTAAATCCCAGATAATTTTCACTGATCTTGAACAGTTCTAAGCTTCACCTATTATATTCACTGAATTTATTATTATATATAATATATATAATATTATATATAATAAAATAATATATAATAATATATTATAATATATAATATATCATATATCATATACATATACATATTTATTATTATATTCACTGAATATTGCAGCAGAAAAGCTACAGACACTGCTGTAAGAAAGAGGGGAGAGTGACACTGAAACTGTGGGCAGTTCTCATTGCAAGTAAAAGGAATTAATGAAGAGAGAATGACTCTTCAGAATGAAGTATATTACCAGGCTTCATTATTTGGCTAATTTAAACATTTCTGGAACCCCATAAAGCATAACAGCTTAAAATAGTTTGTTTCCCTCATAATCTGAGGGCAGCTTCCTCCATCCCCCTAGGAAAATGTGTAATTATTTTTCAGAAACAACATGTTGGGGACTATTTGAAGTTTCTAACTGTTGTCTTCACACTGTTGCATCTATGACTAGCTGAGGTTTTCTGTGGCCTTACCCTTCATGAAAAGACATTACGACTTACAAGTCAGTGATGTTCTCTCATCTACAACTGCTTTTAAAGCTTACAGCTGCATATAGCTCTGGTATGTAAGTACTATTAGTTAGAAGAGGCAGTTGCCAATAGAACTTACAGAGAAACTTTTCACAGGTGTCCTAAGGCATGAACTAGATGAAATTTTTGCATTAGGGTAAAGGCCACACGGGTAGGTCCAGTGCAGAATATCAGCAGCATAACGACAGTCTATCTCTGGTATGTAAATTATGACTCACGTACCTCTTGAATAACTCTATAATACTGCCTCCTGGGTTAAGTTTCAAAGCTTTGACTAAGCATATAGAATCACACTTGATAATTTCCACATACTGGCACCATCATTAACTATTAACACATGACTGTCAGCAATCATTTCAGTTTTTAAATTACTTTAAGGACATTCTTGTGTAATTTGATGTCTTTGGAATGGTTTTATATCCTGTATCTATTTTTGGTTTTGTTTTTATTTTGTGTTTTGTTTTGTTTTGTGTTACTGACTCCCCTGGCTCTGGGAGTATCATGATGGCTGATGGACAGCCTGGGATCATCCAGGGCTCAGGGGCCAGGGCTACTCTTCTTGTGGAGGGATTGATACAGCTGCCATGCTGCACAGTGCCTCTGATGGGATGTCCTGTTGCCCTATGCTTTTTGACTGTTTCTTTCTTTTCTTTTTCCTTTGGCACTGTGACTGAAGCTTGCAAGCTTGCTTCTCTGCTCCTCTGCTTGCTTGGGAGTGCAGGCCTGCTGCATGCTAGACCAGAAGCCCTCCCTGCTGGTCCATTCCCTCTGCACAGTGGCCCAGCCCTGGGATCAGTCACTGCTGGTGAGCTGTTCAAGCAATCTGCTGCCCAGCCTCTGTTTTCTGTCACTGCTTCAGGGCTTTTTTGCTACATTTGAACTCAATACCCCTTATCCACTCAACCCTCAGGGCTCCTGGCACAGCTTTGGAGTATTTGCTACATTTTGTTTTGTCACCTCAGGTGTGCTCGCCTCTCCTGTTCCACGCTGCTGCTCTGAGGTTCCTGCTGTAGTCCATTACAAGACCCAGAGGGGCACTGAGACCAGCTCCTTCTTGTGGGGACACCTCCTCACTATGAGGAAAAAGTGTCTTGCCTAAGGATAAGCTCTCTGGGGGAGTGCCACAGTCCCTTTGCTGGCCGATTCTTCGGCCCCCACACATTTGCAAAGGAAAGTCCCTTCTCTCCCCTCTCCTGCCAGCCCATCCGCCATGACCGTGTGGAGAGGCTGCTGAGCTCGCGCCACAGCGCCCCCTGCCGGCGCGGGGGAATCATCGCGCCCGGCCGGGAGCCACCAGCGCCCCTGCTGGCTGTGCCCGGAACTGCACCGAAGGGGAAAGTGCCTGACAGCCCAGAGAAGGCTGCGGTTGGGTTTCTGGCTCTGCTCTCTTTGTTGTGCTGCTGCTGTTGTTTGTTTGTTTGCATTGTTATACACACTTCTAAAGAACTGTTATTCCTTTTCTCATATCTTTGCATGAAAGCCTTGTAATTTCAAAGTTACAATAATTTGGAAGGAAGGGGGTCATATTTTCCATTCCGAGGCAAGTTCTTACCTTCCTTGGCAGACACCTGTCTTTCAAACCAAGACATTTGAATAAATATTGAATTGGATACATTTTAATTCTAGATTAATAAAGTTTTTGCCTGAGAATAAATACTGAAATATGGTAAATATCTAATTTATAATGAACCTCTGAGTTACCCCATTCCCACTGTTAACTGTGTAATTTGTGTCATTGAGTTAAATTGTCACCATATGGGACTAGCTTAAAATCTTCCATCAACGAGCATTTGATCTCCCATTTTTCACACTCAAACCCACAGACATTAGCATCAAGAATACAGTTAAAGCATAGACAGCAAGTGCATCTACCCTGAGATAACTTGAATTTTATGTACATTACTGAAGATACAAATTCAGTGCTTTACTTATGGATCACATGTATTCTGTCTAAAGTGGGAACTTATGATTAAAAATAAATTGCTACATAAATACTCTGGGTAATTAATGGTCTCAGGAAATAAAACTAAACCAGATGATCAGGCCTGAGGTTATAAAAACAGGCTTGGAAGAAATTAGAAATTTTAATTACTTTGTTTTTTTTTTATTTTCTTAAGATTCCCTTGCTACCTTGGAAATTCTAACTTTGAATATGAGGAAAATGGAATTATTATATTAATTCTGTCTATGATGATCAAATGTCCACAAATCCTTATCTTGAGGCAAATGGCTAAGGCTGTATGCAAAGAACATTTCTTGCTGCTCTATTTTTCTTCATTCCTATCTCCATGAGGTCCAATCTCTCTCACACACATGTGTCAAGAAGAATAACATGAGAAGTGTTAGGCATGACAGACATTTCCTTTGAGAATAAAGCTTACAATTAGATCAAACACAGATCTTCATTACTTCAACATCTCTGTGACTCGCTGTGAAATGGTTGTTTCCTCAGAGAATGGAAATGGGTTGAAGGCCACAAAATTCAGGCAATAGGAACACAGAATATTGCAACATTAAAAAAATTTCTGGTCACCAAGCAGATACATTACTGAAGGAGCACAGCTCATATCTTTACTAAAAATCTAGGTGTGAAAGAGAAATAGTCCTTTTAGACAGTTCAAACCCAAATGAAATTATTATAGCTTTTGGAGAAAAAAAAAAAAACAAAACAGAAAATAATTTTCAGCAGTGTTCCAGTTTTAACATTTTGTGAATTTAGAACAGGATAATTTCCAAAGAGCTTGCTAGAAACTATGTATAAAACCACAGTGAATCACAGTACCTAACACAGCTTGTAGGACCTCTCTTTTTCTTAATGGTTAGACCTAGGGCATTAAAAAATTTGCAATCATAAGTCTGTGTGTTTTGGTTAAAATAGAGATTATTAAATTAGATTTTAAATAAAAAAAAATAGTCTTTTGTGTGTCTTGAAAGTAATCTATGAACACTTCAAGCAGTGAGGTATTATATGGGTATAACTTAGAGAATGTCTGATTTAAATGTTTCTGCACAACTGATCTCTAAAACAAAAATTTGCTGTGCCATCTAGACTGATGAGAAGACAAGCCCTTCTGTTTGCTGGAAGGAGAAACAGTCTATACTATCAAGTCAAAAAAGACTATCTGAACAACTGAGTGACTTTCTCTTTTATACAGAAATAGGAAAGGGAAAAAATGAAAGTAACATACCAATACAGAATAATGAAAAATATTCTAAAATAAATGTATATCATACACAAGTAATTAATATTCTTAAATTATGTACCATACTTTAATAATAATATTTTAGTTATTTTAATGTAAATTATATCATGCTTAAATAGAAATTTTTAAAAGTAGCAATTTTTCTTACTCATGAAATTCACTACTTGCTACTAAAGGGACAGTCATACTAGAGCCATGCTTCATAGACTTGACTGATATTTATAGTGGAAGGGCCTTTGATCTGTCTTTTTGGTATAGGTGAACAGTGTGTGAATGGGTTATAAAGCCACGGAACAGACTTCAGATCACATACCAGGAAGTTTTATATTTTTCATCTAAAAGAAAAGCTTTTCTTGCTCTTATTTCAGAAAATATTTTTTGTAATATGCCTTTTAAAAAAACTGAATATGACCTTCCTGATGATAATAAATGAGACAATAATTTCATAAACACTACATTTTTTGTAAATATTATTATATACAGGGCTTTCCCTTTGTGTCTGCACAAAGATGTCTATTCTGTGTAATAGAAAACCTGCCAGAACTATTTTCAGAAACACATTTTCCACATTCTTCTGTTTCACAAACTTTCACAAAACATATGTCTCAGTCTTGTTTTTGTTTGGCAACTGCAAATGCTACCAGATAACAGTTCCTCTTGGCTGTTAATTCCCTAAGTCTAAGACTGAGAAAGAAATATTTTATGATATGGTAACACTGCTGAATATTTTGATAAACTGTTCAAATAATCAGAATGAAGGACAAAGAGATGCAAGGCATTCTGTCACATCTTGAAAAATATCAGGATTGGCTGAGAACTAATCTCTTCCCACATCTTGGTTTAGGTCTTCAGCTCAGTTAGCCTAGAGGAAATGGCTGCTGAATCTGCATTTTTTCTGTTTGTTCTGTACTCTGACTGGTATCTCAAGGTGTCACTTTTTCCTTCAACAAAATCTTCAGAAAATCTACCCCCATTGTAAAACAGAAAATTTAAATTGCAAAAGGTGCTCCTGGGGACAGTATGCGTCCTCAAAGCATCTTTATGCAGCAAAATAAACAGGTGTGTGCAAAATAACACTTGTTGCCACAGTGAAATAAATCTCTCCATGATAAGACTGAGAATGGTCTTTTCCTGTATTTATTTAAAGCAGACCCCCTCCTGAATATTAATTGAGATTGTATTGAAAGCTTGCTTACCTTTCAACTCACACAAGTTATTGAAGTTGAAAACCCAAAGCATAGAGTTTTCTCTGAGCTGCCCTCAAAGATAGCAGGAAAGATGAATTTTGGAGGCTTCCTCCTTTCTGCTTTGTGGGAATTCATACACAAGTGGCCATTTCCCCAGCTCTGGCATGTAATTAGCTGAAAACTGCAGTGCATTGTTTTCAGTGCTCAAACTTAAGTTTGCTAGCCTGACTCAGGCTCTTTTTAGGAATACTCTGACAGGATAGTAATGTAGCTACCCTAGTTATATGATTCTGAAGACAGACTTTTGCTTTTCCAGGAGAACCCAGAAACACAAAGGAAACTGTCAGACTAAACTTCTTTTACCCTGTTCTTAAAAATTGCCAAAACACAGGTGTTTCTGAGGGATGCATGAAAATCTAGGCAGCAGGGCAAATGTAAGGTGATGTGCAGGGCTCTTGAAATAGACTGGAAATGCCTTGATAGAACCCACACAAAACTCTCACCCATCATCTCCTCTCCCCTATTATCAGCAACAAAGAAACATGGGCATCTCATGATGCCTATGAGATACTGCAGTGTGTGTTCTTGCAGGAAGACATTCTCTTCCCTATAAGGCATTTTCTCTTTTCTCTGATGAAGAGAAATCACAGAGAATAATTTATCCCACATCTATCCCCCATTTTGGGAAGTCGCACTCTGCCAGTATGGACATGCTGCAGGACTGAGCTAGTGAGAAATGATTTTCTAAAAGCTGAGAGCGCTGTGAGAACTGTAATGTTCTTTATATCACATGACTTTAAAGGATTAAGTCTATTAAATTACATATATCTTGTGGCTTCAGTAATAAATTATTATAATAAAAACCCACAAAACACTATTGCAACTACATTAATCAGATAGTAAAGAAACAGATACTTTAAGAAATGTCTTTAGACAATTTCTTCAGCAGAAAACATGTACTTTGTAGGCCTCCATATGATGGGGATAAGGCTGTCTATACCAGTTAGTTGACAGCAGAATATTAACACAAAGTTCACTGATGTGTCTTATGTGATCAGTGATGTACATATATTATTGGCAGGTTTTAGCATCAGAGGTGGTCAGGGAAACGAAAGATTTTTTAAGATTTAACAGGGTTTTTTAGTTGTGTAGTGCAAGCAAGATCCCCCCAATAATACAGCTCTCAAAGCAACTAGATCTGCTGAGTTTTGTTTGGTTTTAACATTGATGCCAACTCCTATTCAACCTAGAAGTCAACAGCAGATTTGTATAATTTTCCTTTTATTCTTTAAGATATTGTATCCATTAAACTTTTTTGAGCATTGAACATAATTGAATTAATTTTCTGTGGAATGTCATGATAATTTAGATCAGAGTACTTCTTTCCTGCATTCTCTTTGGAATGCTGTAACACTGCAGTTAGCACCATCAGTTAAAGCACTGAGGAGGCACAACTATGGGTGCTGCCAGTGACAGCTGTGCCTGCTTGAAAATCCTAACAGCCATAGCATCAAATACAAATACATTCAATTCTTAGTTAGGAAAAGATGTAACTATCAGTTTTGTGCACGTTCAACGGTGAATGAAGCACTTGAGTTCCACAAGAAACTGAAATCTTTATTTTTGATTAGTCTTATTTTGGCTTTCTGAAGAAATAAGACTAGCCTGTTTTTTCACAATGTGCTAAAAATACTTTCTTCTTAGCATACACCCAGGACTTTCATAAATAAAGTTTCTACCTTAAGCTTCAGTTTCTGTATTTAAAAATTGTCTACAGGTGCATTTCTCTTAGCACAAGAATTGCCAAAGGGATACTTTGTTCTGAAAAGCAGGTATTCAAGCACTGATATACCTCCAGCCTCGTGAAATATGATGAAAAGAAATCACAATTTTGAATCATTAAGGTTGCAAAAGACCTCCAGGATCATCGAGTCCAACCTTTGACAAAACAACTAACCCACAGCACCGAGTGCCAAGTCCCATCTTTTCTTGAACATTGCCAGGGATGATGACTCCACCACTGCCCTGGGAAGCCTGTTCCTATGCATAACAACTCTTTCCACAAAGAAATCCTTCCTGATGCCCAACCTGAACATCCCCTGGCACACCTTGAGGCCAATTCCTGTGTTTATTCAAAATTAGTCTTAACATTAAAAATAGACAGTGCTTCAATTTTCAGCAAAGCAGGGAAAATAAAGGAATTATTTTATGATTGCAATGTCCAATCCTACTAGATTTTAATCTTCCATTCATTTAGCAGGATAAACTGTTTCATTACTCAGCTCACAAGCATTTTAATGCAACTTCAATGGTATTTTCAAAGCTACCAGAAAGAATACTTACTTTCGTCTTTCTGCCTCAAATTTACTTAGCAGTTTCCGGAGACCACCATTCTTAAATCCTTGGAAATGCGCTGCCGGGGCTCCCACGGTGATAACATCATACAGAGCATCTGGAATGGGAATAGAGAAACACAGATATTTGAATGCTGCTATCCCCAAGTCATGGCAACATTGTGACATCTACTCTACATAAAGGACAAGTCTATATAATTTCCAGGGAATAACTGATAATCCATGTCCCAGGAAGGCCCAAGAGCTAATCAATCTTTCCATACAGCCACCTGCACACTTAAAAAAGTTAATCTGATTTATGGCTACATCTAAATTATGTGCTGCAGTGCAGAATAATATTCCAGCTCTGCAGTTTATAAATATGCCAAGTAAATTCGCCCATTGTGTATTTCACTATATAGCCCCTTTCATTATTTAACTTGTATTCATGTTGAGATGCACAGATTCAAGCATTTTCGAGTCAAAAGAGACCACTATAATGGAATAGTCTGACTGAATAATAGAGGCTACAGAATTACAGGTAATTATTACTGCATCAAGCTGGTTGAATGAAGGCATCTCTTTGTTTAGGTATATAATACTGATTTAAAGATTGCAAGTGACAATGAATTCACTGCATTCCTAGAGAAGTCAATCAGACTAGGAAAAATCCCTACTTCTTTTCTAGTTTGTATTTGTTTAGATGTAATGTTAATGTACTTTCAGATATATTGGTGTTTAATGCTAAATTGGAGAGCCCTGCTCTGTGACATACACTAACTTTTTATATATGTTTATGAGCACAGAGAAAGTCAGTTGTTCTCAGGTGAGAAGCTACCAGAATAGGAAACAAAGCATACTATTGAAATTCTTGCTGGGAAAACAAACTGTTGTCTCTTTCTGTATATACCTGATGTCTTATGACATAGGGGATGAACTTTTTGTGTGGATATATGCTTACAGAACTGGAGGTGAAACATCATTTTTAAAAGAGCTTATGATTGATTGTCAGTGCAGAGATGAAGATTTATTACATCCCACACCACAATAATTATTTATTCAAAGTTTAAATTAACATTTACACTAAGTACCTGTTTTGTACCTTAACTTACTAGAGGTATAAAAACACAGTTCAGAATGACTCATTCTTAAAATGTATTTCTAAAGAAAACATTACAGGATGTTTTTTTAGAACTGTTTTATTCATCAAGGAAGCTTCCCATGTAAATTAAAATCTAGTCCTCTCCTAAAATAGAACTTTTATTGCATTCTGATGATAAATATCCCTAGAAGCAAGAAGACTGTACAAATGATTCACAGTTAATGAACTATGCTTTACTTCCCAAGCTGAATCTCATAACATATTTGCTCAAATTGATTTGAGCTCTAATGAGCTGGTGACTCTTTAATATCCACTTAAAAGGAGAAGTGACATAATTTCATTAGCCTAAGGTGAGCTTCAAGATTCTTAAATAGCCCATTCTTTCAGGTCTTAATACAGTTTTATCCATAATATATATTATGCAGCTATTAGAGCTCCATTGGTACTTGACAATAAGGGGTTCTATTTCTTAAAACAGCAGTGGCTTGAAATCAAAATAAGAGATGAACTCATCAGGGTTCTGAATATGTTTAGAGATAACTCATAAAATGACAGAAAAACATTTAAAAGACTAAACCCTGGTTCTGACTGTTTTAAAAATAGACATGACCCTGTTTATAGTTACTGTGGGAGAGGGCAGGATTTATCCAGAAGAAAGCCTTTACTCAGCTTGTGGTCTCTTCCCAGCATTATCGAGGAGCAGCTGTCTGAGATAGAAACATACCCAGCTGAACACCTGCCTCACATAACCTACATGGGAGAGTGAGGATGGCAAAGGATGAGGAGCAAACATCCATGCCTAGTGATGGATACAGGGCAACCTCACTCCCACTTCCCAGAGCACAGTGCAGCAGAGAGTGCTGCAAGGCTTGGGAGGAATGCCTTGTGATGTGCTCTACTTACACATCAGTGGAGCTCCTTGTGAAGGACGTGCAGTGTCAGCACCAGTGTGCTGTTACAGGAGTGCTCCAGTAACTCATAACCATCAAGCAAGAGCAGACTACTGCTGACACCCCTCTGCAGTGAATACAGAGCTTAAAATGCAGCAGAGCACCACAGGAGCTTATTGTTCTTATTGTCAAGAACAGCTCAATCCCAATTTTGAGTTAACCTCTGTGCCTCCACAGGAGGCGGTCAGTGTCTCAAACTAGCCAGATGCAAAACAAAAATCACTTCAGTTCACCAAATCTACTTAAAATGAGCACATATTGTAAATAGGAATAAAAACAAAGCTATGTCAATATATAAATTTAAGCTCTCTAATATGACGAACAGAGCACAATGTGGTGTTTATCAAATGGATAGGGATACTGTTGACCCATAGGGAAGTAGTATTTTTCTCAAAACTATTCCTACTGAAAGTTAAAGCACACTTTTTCTTCCATGTCAGTACCCAATAACAACCCAAATCAAAGTTCAGGAAAAGTAAACATGTAATTATACATATCAAACACAAAAAAACCCACATACCAATGTGCATATACAATAGATGGGATTAAAACCTATCTTGCATTCCCAAAATTAACATATCCAACAGCATAAGGGTTAATGGCACCTCCATGGATCATTAGCTTGTTTAAATGCCACCTCTATGAATTTGTATTCTCTCCCTTCCAATGTCATTCTCCTGGTTATATTGCAGGTGTCCTTTGATATATGTCAAGCAAAGCATCAGCTGAGAAAGAACAACTTCATATTGAAGTGCTGCTCCAGATTGATTAGCAATTGCTAGAAACTGTTCAGGCTGTATATATCTAACATAAGACACAGTGAACATTAGTTAAGTAATAGAGGCAGAATTTTATAATTTAAAGATCCAAATTTAGAAGATAACTAGAACAATTCTAACATTTATCTCTTTCACTACCCTTTTTGACTATGGATTAATCATTTGCTCCAAGCAAAATGGTTTTGGAGGAGGGAGAAAATGAATAAAAAACCAAACCTCCAGTAATGTAAAACTTGTGGGTGCTTAAGTAAGTGATGTATTTCATTCCACTTTTCTTTATATTTAGCAAATAGACATAGAGTGTCTTATTCACAAAGAGGTTTTCTTGAAAAGACATAATATTAAGCTTCTAGCCACCATTACAAACCTAAAAATGTTTTTGAGTTAATTAACTTCAAAATATTAAATTAAAATGTGTGCTGTCACATTATGTCACTATAAATACCTATCTTGTTGAACTGTTTGGAGGAACAGTTTTTTAGTAAAAAAATAACAAAATATTAAACCAACCAGTATCTCACAGATTGGAAGTCTCTGTGTTCCAGCCTGGAAGTAGATGAACATCATCCTCACACAGTATAAAACAGGAGTTTTACCACTGTTAGTACTTACTGCTTTACAGTCATAGGTGCAGAGTGTATTAATAAGGCAAAAACCTTACAGAATGTAATTTCTGTGTTTGTAGTGACGGCAAATTTTAACAGATCTCAATATATCAACGAATTATTCACTGTGCCATGATTTGGTCATATATATTTATCAGTATAATCTTCAATCTGTAAAGAAAGCTGCTACAATCATATGCAAGCAGCAACAACAGAATTCTGTGTTAAAAAGAACCACAGATGATCTTACAGAAAGTTATCCCCCTTTCCAGAAGATGTTGGAAGTTTGCAGTATTTTCAGTATAATCAGTGAGGTATTTTCACTTAACACTGAACAAATGCTTCATTGGGGTAGGTAGGCATGACAGGGTAGCACTGCATAAGCTGATTTAGAACGAAGCAGTGCTGGGCTTACTACAACTTCCTAAGAAATAGGATGTATTAAATTTAGAAGTAATACTCTCCTTTATGGAGCCATGTACCTCGCATCACCTGGGCTGGTGAGCTCATCCCAGCAATCTCTGTGAGGAAAAGTACTGTATTGTGCACTGTCACTATCTCTAATGGCAAACTGGCAGTCGGGGTCAGAAAAGTTGCCTTAAAACTAGAATGTTAAGTCTGGCTTTTACAGCATTATGGATCAAAATGAAAAATTAAGTGAGTGCCCGAGAAGGACATGAATCTTACTGAGCACTGTGCAGTGTGTCACTATGAATCCCACAGTATTAGTTCTGCATTACTACAATAGAATATTTTTAACCATGCATAGGTTACCAATACATTTCAGTGAGCATATATTCTGCATTCTGCATGTTATTTGCTGGAAGTGTCATAGGAACAAAATGAGCACATCCCTGGAATCTATTTTTAGAAAGGGACTTCGAAGAAATTTAATTAACCACATTTTAGTTCTCCAAGATCTGCAGTAAATGTCCATCAGAAGATGAGGCAGAGAAATTCCTTGCACAGCTTTAACTTTGGACCTGATTTCTAAATTTCAGTGTATTTCAGAGAATACTTGGTCATACTTGGGGAATTTCTTTACCTTTCAATCGAGGACTATGCACATGCATTCTTTGCAGATGAAGATTTATTGGGATGAATTCTAGTGTTTTTTCTCCTTTGCTACAGCTTGACTTAAATGAAGAACCTGAAAAACAAAGGTTTAAAGAATCATTGTCTTAAGCATCCAGATGTTTTTGTATTCCCTTTAAAGTGAAATACTTGTATGTCAGGAGTCATTTCTAATTTACTTTTAAGGTGTAATTGTATGTTACAAGATTAAAGGTTCACTAAATGAGTCTCAGCATGTATCCATACTGGAAGCAACAAACCAGCTTTTAATTCACAGATCTAATTTTTTATTCTAGGAGTGTTGGGGATTAGGTGTCCTCCTTTTGTTCCATCTCACCTATGGAATTTTTACCCATTAGTTGCGGGGAAACCTGATTTCTGGCATTTATTGGGTGCCTGAGAAACAGAAAGAGTTTGGCTGGGCCCAGGAGGGAGGGGGCCAGGAAGAAAGGGAAGGCAGGGGCAGCTGGGGGCTGGCTGGTTTCTTCAGCTTCAGAGCATGGGAGCTTTGGTTGCTTGAGGAGAGGAATTCACCATAATCCAGATGGAGCTTCTGCTTCCTCTTCTTCCTCCTCCTCCTCTTCTTCTTCTTTCTTTATGGGCCTTGCGCCCCCTGTCCTGCCGGGATGTGTGGTGGTGCCAGGCACCGCCTCGGAGCTGCTGATCCACCTCAGCCGCCAGCCCAGGATCTCAGCTCATCCCTGCTGTTCCAGCTGAGTGTTCCTCAGAGCCCTGCAGGAGCACCGGGACTGCCCGCCCGAGGGGGTTTGTGAAAACAAAGCCTCTCCTCCATCCCTTCCCATCTCAGCTGAGAAAGCTGTCACGGGGCCCCTGGTTCGGTTTTCTTGCTAACGCTGTAGTTATTGTTGTTTGTTTGCCTGGTTCTACTAGTAAAGAACTGTTATTCCTATCCCCAGATCTCTGCCTGAAAGCCCCTTGATTTCATAATTATAATAATTTGGAGGGAGGGGGTCTACATTTTCATTTCAAGGGAGGCTCCTGCCCAACCTAGCAGACACCTGTCTTCCAGAACCAAGACAAGGAGATAGATACTTTTCCCTGTCTGAAATCAGTCTGCAGTCTGCTGGAGACAATGTAGCAGTTAATGTGCATTTCCGTTTATTCTATGCTAAAACCACAAGGGTACAGAGCTATGATGGCACTGAATTTTTCCAACAATTTTTTCTTCAAAGTATTATATTGAAAAGGCTATGCATTCTTCCTAGAAAGCTCAAATAAAGAAACACAAGCTATCTTAAGGAAAGCTATATATTAGTTCACAGGAGGCATGATGCCATGGAAAAACAAAAAAACATGAATATGGCTGCATATTTCAAAAGTATGAGATTATGTGTAGTTTTATGGTGGTGTAAAGAATTATAATTAATGTCTGATGCTATGAAAATATAATTTACCTGAAGATATTTGATACAGAATCTGTATCAAGGGTATATCTGTTTATCTGTATCAAGGGTGTATAAAAGGGTGCAGATTAGAAAGAGTAGTGGAATTGTCTTCTAACTCAGGCACCCCAACATTTACCTAGCCCACTTTTTCAACACCCTGTCATTTTGCCAACTATTAATTATTAGAACTAAAATTCCTCTCATTCAGATAGAATTTTAAAATAAATTTTGTCAAGGTTCAGTCTTTTCTTGAAACAAACACACAAAAAGGTAAAGGAAAATTTTTAAATTGTTATTTGCTTGCTCAGTCAAGACTTGCTAGTGCTTATCTCTTGAAACGGTCATAGTTTCCAGGAGGACTAAGCACTGAGCCTCCCAGCACAAACCACTCTGCCAGAGGGCACCAATGATGCTCCAGACAAGTCAAGCCTGGTTAAGCTGCTCCCTAAGTTTATGAACTTAAAATAATAATTTAACAGAGATGAAAAGCAAAGCTAGGAAGAAAAGCAATTTACAGGAGTCAAAACTTCAGATTAGACAGGAAACCCGAGGATGCAGATTGAAATCAGGAGCTGTTGATGATGCTGTGTGAAACCTGTATCTGAAAAACCCAAGCAATTAGGGGTGTAGTGAAGGCAACCCAAACTATCAGAAAAGAAATGAGAACAGTGCAGGGAAGGAGGCTGTAAGTAATTTGGAAAGAAACAGAAAGGGGGCAAATTATTTCTGAGAATTCAGCTGAGACCAAGTTCAAAGCTTAAGGAATGATAACTGGACTTGAGACAAGGAAACACCACTGGCTGAACAAGAGGAGAATAAGATGATAGCAGACTAAAAGGACAAGTGAAAGAAGAGTACTGCTCTCAGGAGTACACTTTTGCCCCGAGCAGGAGCACAAGACCTGCAGCATTGCTGAGTTTTGGTTTTCCTGTTTTTCGGGGAAGACCTGTGAAACAAGTATCCCTTCCCATCCAGTGCCAGAAAATTACTGGATAAGGACCACCCAGCTGCTATCAGTTACTAGATTTGCTCAGGTATGAGATCTATGCAGTGGAAGTAACATATGAATCTGCATTTACCAATAGAATCCATACCATAAAACTAACTTTAGGTAGAGTCTGTTTTAAGTAACTTGTTAAGTTTTATTTAAGAACTAAAAAAAAAAATTTCATTCCCTCAATAAAAACAGTTCTTGTTATTACTGTTGCAAGATCAAACTCTTTAAAGTTAGGAAATACCAGAATATATGTCACAGTACAGTTGGTCTGTACCTGGACAGGATAAATCTGGCCATAACATAAACCAAATATGGTTAGCCTGGCTCATTCTAGAAAAGCAGAACAAGTCCCTGGGTAAGCAATGATAGGATAGATTTGAACTCAGAGACTTCAGCCAACCCTGTTTAACTCTAGATTGAGATGCATCACTGGCCAGAGATCTGGGGCAGTGTAGAAATCTCAACCAATTGGCTATCCAAGCCCAGGGAATTCAAACCCCCTATAAAAGGGGCAGCTATAATAAACTCAAGGCTATTTGTTGAGGACCCTTCTTGAGTTTGTGTAGTTTCTGTCTCCAGCCAATGACTCACGTAATAAATATAGATGCAACTTTCATCTGACATCCGCCTGAAGAACTGAGAAATGGGCTTCAATAATATATCATGTATCAGCCTTTATCAGGTCACTGAATGTTCAGTGTCTTTGCCACTCATTTTAGAAGCAGTGATTCAATATCTTGTTTCCAACTTTTATTTCAGTATTTATTTAGGATTTAAACATGTTGCTCAAACCTCCATCAAAGTCAAGGTTATTAATTTCCTCAACCCTGTCTACTATATACACATTAGCAGCCTCAAAGGGCTTTACAAATTTTTATAAAGTAATTTTAACTGGCTGAGTTATAATTCCACTCATCCTAATGTCAGAGAATAAACATTCAAGAAACAATGCATCAATATAAGATATTGAAGAACTTGTCCTGCAGAACACTCATTACAATGCAACATCACATTCCATTTTGGAAGCACAGCACCCACTGGGCTAAATTGCATACATAAGTACCAAGCAGTTCTGCAAAAAAAATTGTGTTTAGTGCCAGGCTTCCAAAAAAGAACAACACACTAATCACTTCTCAAGTATGGCTTGGCTACATAGGAACTTTGTGACAGAGGCAGGGATAATGTCCAGTTTTTGTGAACAATATTCAATTGCCTTAGCCTTCACTGTCTTTTTTCTTCCTTCTAGGGCTGGATGAATAATAGATTTTTCAGTTTGATGACTGAAACAGAAAAAAAAGTAAATTGGGGGCTAGGGAAAATCATCTGGGGATTATTTCAGGTCAAACTAAAACAAACAAATAATTTTCAATATTCCACTCCCTCCTAATACCACCAAATCTGTGGCTTAGATTCACCTGAAAATACTGGGCTTTTTGTTACCTAACCCTTATATCTTCCTGATATGTTTCCTTACAATAGGAATGCTTTACACATTACTGAGGATAAAAGTGTTTTCCAAAACAACTCAAATTTGAAATAGTATTAAGTTTCTTAAACCTCCATTTTCAATTAATATGCTGCTAAACCAAAATTGCTGTCTAACACTAATATGGTCTCCTGATACTTCCACAGCAATCTCTTGATTTCAAAAAGTAATGAAGTGTTCTCCTAACAGCCTTCTTCACTAAATTCCACAAATAGTTTGGTTGAGTTGAAGTGGGTGTCACTCAGATAGCCTGACATGAGATTGTGTTGAGGAAGCATGAGAATATTTTGGAGAAATTTTATTTGCAGGTGCAATCTGTCCTTCTGAATACTTCAACCTAAACTCGGGTTTTGAGCATATTGAGAATATTCCAAGATGAGGAAAGATACCTGTGCTGGCTAAATTGAAAAGCAAAATGTTTTTTGGCATGCCTTGAAATATGTTGACCTGATAAGTCTGAATTAAAATTGTGGTCCCACCCCTAATCTTAGCAATTTCTACTTCATAAGTACTTGAATTTCAAGTATCTACAATGTGCTCCCAACATAACTATTTGTGCAACTACAGTGTTAAGTCAAATGTATGTCTGGCTTGCTGTTCTTATCAAAGACTATAATCTTGCTTTTTGAAGTTATAAAGTATACTGTTTATAGAGAAGAAATGAACAAATTTACATTTAGTCATTACTTCTAATTTTTGCTACAATTATTATTGTTTTCTGATAAATATTACTTCTCTTTTATATGTGCTACTTCAGTCCTCCTGGATAATCTGAGTTTCCCAGGTCCACTTTTTTTCTCTCAAGAGAAATACAGGTCTTGCAGGGTTTATGTAATAGATTATATTGTCTATTTTTTTTAATCTCAAAACATCCTTTTAATATTTTCCTGCAAGTTATAATTATTACATTGGTTCCTTCATTATCTGTATTTATTGGCTTGCTTATGGCACTTTATGGAGTGCGTTCAAGAAGTAATAAGCCAAAGATTGAAAATACACATATATAATTTAAAACAGAATCACAGGAAGTGTCATACTGAGTAAGACAGTAGTCTGCCATAATTGGAACTGGAATATTCTGATGATGGCAAACAATCATAAACACAAGAAATTACGCTTTTGCAAACAAAATGGAAATTATTATACAACATTTAGTGCAACACATGAGCTTTTTTTCCCCCAACACATATTTAAACAGTTGACCAACTGTTCCCAAAAAGATCACTTTCAGTTAGAGACTGGTTTTTCTTCATACACTAAAATAGGATTACTCTTTTTCTGCGACAAAGAACACTATCACAGAGAAATCTGGTATGAGAAATACCATGCTCAGTCCTATATTAGAAGATAATAGCTAAAGGAGAGAAGTTTTAATGGCTATTTTGGGAGGCAAAGATGTGTCTGACCTAATAAGTGCAACAGATTAATTATATTGAAAGTAAATGCATTCAATTATCTATAAGAAGAAATTACTTATGTTAGTTGTATAGTGAACCTGATTGTTCCATTTCTCAGTACACAAAGAAGTTTTGGTTGGAATGTGTAGAAAGCTAGAAGTAATGAGGAAAATACTACAAATACTTCATAAATATTTCCCTGTTTTTTCACAAGATGCTATCATCACTTCTACCTGTTTTCACAAATATTCATAACCCTAATGTATTTTTCAGAAACAGTCTAGTGTTTATCTCTGACATGCACTTCTATGCCTACCTATACAAAATTGTGGGAGCAAGGCCAAAGTGGGAACATCTAATGGTCAAAGTATAGAGTAAAACAGCATTTGCAAGCAATAATGGCAACATAATCATTGAAAGCACATCTCTGAGATGGTGACTGGGAGGACTGGTATTAGAAATCTGACACCAGCAAGAAAGCAGCAACAATGACAAAGCCTTTGATGTAATATAGAGCAGACCTGCCCATTTCCTTATGGAATGCCTTATAAACTGGGCAGAGAGAGGCAAAAAGGCCTGCTGTAAACAGAAAACTTTGATCGAAATACAGTGTGATTCAGGAAATTATTAGTAGTCTTGTAAAACAGAAAAGATTTATGTAAGTTCCTTGAATGATTTGTGAATAAATAAAAAAAATATAAAAAGAAATATTTTCTCTGCTGACTTTTCATCATCTTTTTGTGAATAAGAAATTCTACAGGAGGAAGAGATCAGCTGTCTTTTCTACACATTTGTCACTGATGCTATCTTATTCCACTGGCATGTGGACACTACAGTACAATACAAACCTTGACCACAGGATTCTGTTGGATACTGAGGGAACAAGCTCTAAGTGCATATCAGAATCCAAGATCACCATTTCCACATGAAAAAGAGCAAGGCAGCACTTTCTGCTCTTTCTAGATTAAGGATATATTTTCACTGCCCACCCCATATTAATTCTCTGCTTTCCTAGCACAATGTGGGCAAAGACAACTATTACACTGAGGATACGCATGGAAATCTCATGAGGTTTAACAAGACCAAGTGCAAGGTGCTGCATCAGGGTTGGGGCAGCATCTGATATCAACATAGGCTTGGGATCAACAGGTTGAGAACAGCCCTGCCCAGAAGGACTTGGGGTTGTTGGTGGTTGAGAGGCTGGACACGACCCAGCCATGTGCACTCAGCTCAGAAAGCCAAACATGTCCTGGGCTGCATCCAAAGCACTGTGGGCAGCGGGAGGGAGGGGATTCTGCCCCTCTGCTCTGGTGAGAGCCCACCTGCAGTGCTGCACCCAGCTCTGGGGTCCCAGCACAGGAGGGACATGGACCTGTTGGAGTGAGTCCAGAGGAGGTCACAGAGATGCTTACAGGGATAGAGCACCTCTCCTATGAGGAAAGGATGAGAGAATTGGAAAAGTTCAACCTGGAAAATAGATTTCAGGCTGACCTAATTGCAACCTTTCAGTATATGGAGTAAGCTTACAAGAAAGCTGGAGAGGGACTATTTACAAAGTCATGTAATGACAGGACAAATGGGAATGGATTCGAAGTGAAAGTGGGGAGATTTGGATTAGATATTAGGAAGAAATTCTTTAATGTGACAGGGGTGAGGCACCGGAACAGGTTGCCTAGAGTAGCTGTGGATGTCCCTTTGCTGGAAGCATTCAAGGCCAGGCTAAATGGGAGTTTGAGCAACTTGGTCTAGAGGAAGACCTGTGGAAGGTGGGTTGGAACTTGATAATCTTAAAGATCCCTTCCAATCCAAACCATCCTATGATTCTAATTCTAAAACACATTTTAATGTGTTTTATTCCTGATGAATATGCCACTATTTCATAGCTAACAATCTACCAAATTCATAACTGTTCCAGAAAGGAGGCTGCTTGAAAAAAAAACACAGATTACTACCTGTATGCTTCCCAAGCTCTGCAAGAGTGTCCTGGTACACGCTCAACATCTGATCACAGTGAGCAATTACACTTTTGCGCATGTTGTCCCAGTGAGGAGCAAGTTCTCCCAGGTCTTTAAGTTCCTGATTCCTGTACCAAAAGGCAAAAAGAGAAGGCAGTAGTTAATTCATTAATCCATTAAGATTCATCCAAATTAATCTAAAACAAGTTTGTTACAAAACACTAGGAAGATCTCCGAATTGAAATAAAATGCTTTCAGAATGCTTGTAAGATCTGCTTTTTATCTCTGTTTTACAAGTACAAAATAAAGAATGTCAGTAGATAATCCAGTAATTTTTGTGTTCAAACTCATCTGGTATAAATGCCTTCAGTACTGAAGTAACCTTCAAACAGAAATACTATTTCTTCCATGGAGGAAAGAAGGTTTCCAGGCTCCAGATAGTTGTGCTCAGAACAAGTAACTTTTTATGAAGAAATATTAAATTGGAAAGAATACAAAGTTTGCTCTTCCCCCAAAACTTTCAGTATAGTTGTTTTGATATGCTACGCTTTGGATACCGTTATATATGCTTCATAAACATATTTCTAGCAGTGTTTCTACAAGTCAGTTTAACCAACACACCAGCCCTCACCACATTTCTTCAGGATTCAAAACAAAATATACACACACAAAAACCCCCAACACCAGTCCCTTAAAATGTCATGTCCACCTTACATCATTCATCAGGTCAAAACAGCAGTGTTATGGTAACCAAACATGTCACTGGAAATCTAAAAGGAAACCCTTTAGTAAATTATCCATTTTCCTGTACACTCTTGAGAGCTGACCTGAGTGAAATAGAGATTATTTGAATTTCCTGAACAAACAGGCTTAGTACCCTGTGCTTTCTGTTTGTTTTTCCCTCTTGTAAAGAAAGTTTCTCCTGTATTTATCCCAAAGCCAAACTGTGGGACCTGCTTTTAAGGAAAAGTTGGGGTTTTTTTCAGTTTTCCTTGAAAACTGAAACAACCAGTTTTCCTCATTTTCCTTGGAGCATCAAGAGTGTTTCACTGCAATTCTTAGAAATATCCAAAAAGGCTTCCAGAGGACAACTTTTCCATACAGAAAAATTATGGAGGAAAAAGGAAAACGGGGGAGAAAGGGTAGAAAGAGGGAGTAAAAGACCAGTAAGCCTGCAGCACAGGAACATAGAGTTCACTTATGTGAGCAGCAGATCTGACCATAAATCAAAACATCTCAAAATTATTTCTTAAACAGAATAGCCACACATTGGTACAGTGATGTTTTCCCCATCATTATTAGCTTTGAATTAGTGTGAACAATGTTAGAATAAGCTCCATAAGCATAACTCTGCTCCTGGTGTAGATGACAATCAAAACCAAACAAATTGCACTAGAAGGAAAGCATTTAACTTATACTTGTCCTTGAAAATATCAACATGGAAACAAAGATTACAACTTGTTGAGAGTTTATGTTAATGACATGATTACTTTTTGCCATTTAATTGCTCCTGAAGCTGAACCAACTCATCTTTCCTCCATCAATACAAACTAGCAATGTTGTAGCATAAGAATAATCTGCCATGAAATGATAAATCCAACATTCTTAATGACCATCTTCCTTGCCATTTTTTAGCACCTTAACATGAGGTGTCCCTTTAAATGAAAATCTTAGGGCTTCCCTCCCAGAGAAGCGTGCAAAATTTGTCAGGGTATGCAATTTTGTTTATGTATAGTGATAATATTTTGGTCCTAAATATTTATGGTGTCTGATTTAATAGTGGACCTGGCTGGCTTCCAAAACTTTACTACTCCTTCTGTATAGGAATACAGTACTCTATCCAAGAACTATATCCCTGCCTCTATCTAAGCTCATGTCTGGGGCGGTTGGTCTCAAACTGAAGTTAAAAAACAGCAGGAATAGAAATGTTTTATCTCAGATTAAAACATCCAACCAAACCCAAAACTTGTTTAACCAGGTGCCTATGAGTTAACTCCACTGACACCAATAGAAATGTGGAGTGGAAACTCAAATCCCTCAATATTAATTTTAATAGGTTTTCAAGAAATATCTAATCGTGCTCCCATTACTGGTGACAAGGTTGGTATTTTTTTCTTCTCAGAAACATGTACAAATCACTGAAGTAAAAATTCAGCCTTCAATATGTCACAAAAAAAGACACATCAACAATGCTTAAAGTAAGAGTACAGTGCTACAGCAATCTAGAGCATATGCAGCATGGAAACTTTAAAGAGTACATTTTCTGTACTTATTTTCATTTTAAAATAGAGCAAAATCAAAACCATTAGAAAACATGATTATATGACAGATACTTCCTCAGAAAATAGCCTCTAAAGTTGCACACTTTGTATCTTTATTATTTTTTTCTAATGGAATTACAGAATCAGAATAGATGATTTAAATAGTATTCATATATTGTGGTTTTTTTGCAGTTTGTTACTGCTGTTGTTGGCTCAATACAATTCTGAGTTATGAACGAAAGAAGAGTTGTTTTTTCTATATCTAAACTTCATCAACAATACTCCATAGTACCAAGATTTATTATTACATGAAAGGCCTTTTCTAAAAGTAGAGAGGAGAAAACATAATATTTTCACCTCTGAAAGTTTATAGTTCATATTAATACTCAAATTTTAGAAATCTTTAATCTATTTTAATAATATTTTAATACTTTAATGATAACTTATTTCATTCAAAAACTTTAAAAACACGCTTCAACCAATAATTGTATCAAACAACAATTGTGATACAAAAAATTAATCTTTATAATAGATACTGGTTCTAGATAGGGAAAATCAATTACTGATCTAACTTTTCAATGCATCCTTGGAATTTTGAATAGCTTGCCAACTGAACAGGAAGCATAGAGCAAATTGTGCTGCTAAAATAGGGCTATTTATCATCTTATTCCCCCACTCTAAATCGTCTTTCAAAGTCTTTTCCAGATAATTGCTCTCATCAGCATGTGTGATGGATTAGCATTTAAGAAACAAAGAGAAACACCTAAGGAAGTTAAGGCTGCTGGAGGCTGCTGGGAGTTTTTTCTCCTGACCAATAACAGGCCATTTCTGAGAGGGGCTGAACCCCTTAGAGGGCTCGCTGGGCCTTGTACAGTGGGGCTGCTGGGCCAGGCCGGTCCTGGCTCAGCTGCAGTTTCTGCTGCTGCTGGCTTTCACCAGAGACTGTCGAGTAAGGAAAGAAAGAAGCTCTTGACTTGTGGTGGGCTGAGACAGTGACCCCACTCTCCAGAGCAGACATGAAGAATATTCCATCGCAGACAGCTCCAGCCACTGCTCCAGCAGAGATCACAGAACCATCTACAAAGCCTGGGCAAGATTTTAACTCATTCATTACCCAGATGAGACTTGCAGATTAATCTTTTTTTTCCAGAGAGAGGGGAAGAGAAAGTGATCAACATGTAAAGAGACAAACTATCAAAGACAGTGAAGAAAGGAATTAAGCTTCAGAGGGGGGAGAGAGATAAGGAGATGATTTAATAAGCTGAAATATTCTTTTGCTAAAACTATGGAGATGGACAATAGTGTTCTAAAAAAACTCCTTTAATTCATGACAGAGTATCTGGGGGGGAATGGAGTATTTCAAAGAGTGGATCTAAGCAAATGGTGAAGTAGTTGTGATCCTATGAGATGCTAGAACAGAAAAGCAGAAGTGAGAGTTGATGAAGATTTGCGACCCTTAAGAGGCAAAGAGAGAACTTCTGTTTCCAGAGAGGCACACAGAGACAGATGAAGAGAACTTTTGCTTTTGAATAACTCATCCTTAAAATTACACCCCTTGAATCATGGCCCAAGAATACACCTCAGAGTGGTGTGAAATGGGAGGAAAATACTGATGACAGAGTTTTCCAGGCAGCTGGCATCAGAGAAATAGAAAAACCATGAGAAAATGGTTTTCTTGTGAGAAACTCCATAGATTGACAGAAGAAAACTTATTTTTCTCTACAAAGACTAATGAAAAGACTATAGCAAAGCTGGGACTGTTTTAACCACCAGGGTGTTTTTTGGTTTTTTTTGTATCTATGTTGTCATGTGAACAAAGGAATGGTTGGGTAGTGGGGAAAAAAGGATTTCTGGAGGTTTATTCTGGTTTCTTATTCTTGTAGTTTTGTTATTAAACTTTCTTTATTCCTTTTAAGTTTTAAGCCTGTTTTGCTCTTCTTCTAATCCATATCTCACAGCAAAAGTTTTCTAGTGATTTTTTAGCTAATGCTTTAAAACCACGACAGCATGACAGATCTTGTGCTCTGCATCAACTTAAGCTTATCTTACAGAAAGAAATCCCAGCTTTGTCTAGAGCTGTTTGTCTTTGTCTTGCCATTCAGCTCCTCAAACTGCCTCCAGTCTTTTCCGTCACTGCCCAATAGAAACTCCATCCAAGAACATGTCTGAGCTTCCACTGTCTTCTGCCTTCATTAATCAGCTACATTTCTTGGTGGCCTTGGCATAATCTTCACCCATTTGTATCTAAACAGAATGTGGATGTAAACAGCCCGTCCCATTCCTCATTCTCCACCTTAAATATTAGCTAATTAGCTAATTTTTAAGTCTGTGTTAGGTACATTCTGGTTTTCACATGCATTTTTTCCTTTGGTAGCCTAATTATGTTCCAAGAAGTCCATTATCAAAAAATGGCTGAGAACCCAAGGCTCAGATGAATAATCTATCTTTGATTTACTAACTCATGCTTTTTTTTATTTCTGAGAATACCTTAGGTACGTGATTATAGTAAACCAGTAAAAGGACCTGAAAGAGGCACAATTAATTTCCTGTATGACTCGTGTCGGTAATTTCTACTTAAACAGCTCCTGCTTTGTGGCATGTGCTCTAATGACAACAGTAACAGAAAAATACTTGCTTATCACTTTAGATACAACAGCTTAGAAGTCTGAAGGAAGCATATTCAGTGCTGTAGTGGTTTAGGTTCACCAACTTGAGTTTCCTGGCCAATGCACCAAATAATGTGGTGGGTTTAGAGCTGGCTAAAATTGCCAGTACACCTACTAGAATTATTTACTCATTTCCTGCTGTGAGATATGAATTAGGAGGAGGCCAAAACAGGCTCCAAACTTAAAAGGTATGAATAAAAAACTTTATTAACAGAACTTAAAGAATAAGAAGAATCAGAATAAAAACCTTCAGAACACTTTTCCTCCCACTGCCTGACTTCTTTTCCCAACTGACAACGTAGAGACAAAACCTGGGATATTAAATCAGTACCAACTATTCAATAGTCTTTTATCAGTTCTTGTAGGGAGAGTAGCTTACTCTTGCTATGCCATGAAGACTTCTCCACAAGAAACAATTCTCTCATTGCTTTTCATTTCCATGAATAGCAGCTGCCCAGTAAAAGATGTGCAATCATGAAGTTCCTCCCATTTTCACAGTCCTCCTACTGCTGCATTCATGGGCCACATCAATTATGGAGTATTATTTTAAGGATGAGCTGTTCAAAAGCGAAGGTTCTCTTTGTTATTAATATGTCAATCAAATTTTATCAATAAGGATTTTATTGAAAAATTTGCAAAATCGGAACTTCGGGACAGCCACAATTAAAGACAATGCCGAGCCCAGGGTCAACGTTGGGTGAACTCTGAACCAGCCTCTATCACACTGATTCCCCCAAGTTGACAAACTGTTTGTTGGAGTGCCGAGTTTTATACAGATTTTTCAGCCTGAGGCCATGCCGTCTCAGTTTCTTCCTCCGTGATGTGTTGTTACATATTCATATTTTTGCTGTTGAAGAGTTTTCTGGGAAGGAGATGAGGTCTGAGTGGATTTTTGGGAAGCAGTCTTTGAGATGTAGACTTTTGCTGAGTTTTTCCCAGAAGGGGATGAAGTCTGAGTGGTTGTTTTTTCCTTTCGAGACTGACACTGAGATGCATGGTCAACCGAATTGGTATCACATGGTGATAGCCGAATTGTTAGTGGCTTGTCTTACCTGAGTGGATTAATCTCTTTCCTGGCACCCCCTTTGTCCTTTTGCAAAAAATCCTGAGTTCTTTGTCGTCATTGTGGCAATCCCCGAGTTGCTCATGTTTTATGCATTATGCTTGAGTTATCTTTGTGCAGTATACACGTGAATTATATCAAAAATACATATATTACAACTTTATCTATCTCTGCTATCACCTTTATCTCTGGGAACAGAAATCTTCTCTCACTGGGGGCAAAGGGTCTACATCACTCTCATCTCCCTCTCTGCTCAAGCTTCTCATGGATCACAGCTCCTTCAACATTTGCTTTGCTTAATCATGGTTGCCTCTGCTTACATCTACAGATTGAACACTCCATCCCCTCGTACTTCCTCATGAATTAAAGGGGTTTTTTTAGTGTATCGTAGTCCATCTCCAGGGCCTTACCAAAAGAACGTTCAAGCCCAATACTAGGGCATCTCTTCATTCTCCTTCCATTTGGAACTTGACTTCTCCTTTACTGACTTTGTTGTCTTCAGGTTGTCTTCTACATGTCATTACTCTATCCTTTTCTTTCCCTTGAGAGAGGATCAAGGTCTGCAGGTCTCATCTGTGCCGTGAAAGGGTTAATATCTCATCCAGGCCTGCATATGGTCATGGGCAGTGGCTGAAGCAGCCAAGGTGATGGATTTCAGGCCATGCTGGGCCCCTCCCTCTGCCTGGCAGCCGCTGAGGGGGGGCCAAGATGAAGGGGCCTGGCCCGGCCAGAGCCGCTCCCGGAGTCCAGTGGACAGACCCCGGCTCAGTGCAGGCCAACAGCAGGGACAGGGCTTGGTGTCAGCAAGATATTCGCAGCTGTGGCCTGGCCCAACTTTGGCCAGGGCCCCACCGCCTCCCATCCTCCGCCCGGCCACCGTTGAGGTCCGGCCCGGCCCTGCCAGGCCACACAGGCCACAGGGAAGCCGGCCCCACCGGGGAGCTCAGTTACCTTACAGGGCTGCCAGCAAGAGAGAGATTTCCCCAGCTTGACTGTTTTCAAGATGTAGAATTTACAGAGGCGGACCCAGCTTCTAAATGGTTTAATAGGTTGTCAATTCTCAGAGCTAGCCAGCTATTGTGTTTTTTCCAGGCACAGAGGAAGATCTTCACAGCTTCTCTCAGGAAAATCATTTCTGTAGGTGGTTTCTTTCCTCCTTACTAAATATCAATTAATGAGAAACCAGCATAAGTGTTAAAATACATCCCCTTGATTTCAGTAAGGAGTACTTTGAACGAGTGGTATGCATAATGTTGTAAAACTATTTGAAGGAAATCTAAATACTGAAATAATGTTTCTAATGAACTTGTTTCTGCAAAGCCACCACCAACAGTCTGGACAATACTGAGGACTGCACAGTGAAAACCTGTGGTCAGTGACAACAAAACAAAATATCAGGAAGATACTAAGAGCAAGAGGAGTGAAAAGGGGGAAATCCCTCAAAGAACTCTCTTGAGTGTGATTACTCTGTCTCAGAAAAGGAAACAGTAGAAATAGCCACTTGCATCATTAAGGGCACAGCACAAAACCTGACGGATTGAAAGATGAATTTAAAAAGGTCAGTGCAATTAAAAGAAGAGGAAATAATTAAGACAATATATGATAAAAGCACATAAACCAAAAATGCTGTATGAAGACCAAGTAGCAATTTTTTATACATACAGCTTCAAAAATCCAATGATGCAATTCCTAGTGAAGCAAACATGATCAGTTCAAAACCTAAAAAATGAAGTGATTCTGCCATCCACCAAGCAAAATTAGCTTCTGAAATCTACTTTCACAAAACATCAGAAGCAAAGAGCTTAGCAGGATTCAAAACAAGATGAGACATTTCTGCAGCTTATATTTGCAAAACTTGTATAAGATTATAACAGCATAAAAATTATGAATATTTATCAAACAGGAGCTTTGGAGTAAATATACACTATAAGCTTTGGGATATGACTCAATCACTCATATGTAAAGGAAGCTTAGAAGCTTCTTTCTAAGGATAGGAGCAGAAGAATTACTTTCCTTAAGAAAGTTCACTCTAAAACGTATGGATAACCATTTTGTCTTTTTTTTCTTTTTTAAGAACAGAAGCAGATAAAATTACTCTCATTTTTCTTTGCTACAAGATATGCTTCTGTGATATATAGGCAATAAACTCCAGACAAGCAATACAACATTGCCCCCAGAAATAAAATAATCATAGTTTTTTCACTTTATTCCCAAAACAGGGAAATAATTATTAAAGAGGAGTTATTCCTGTCTGGGAAAAAAAAAAAAAAAAAAAAACCAACAAAAAACGCATATTTTTCTTTCATTACTAATAATTTTCTTTTAGAATCATCTGAGAACAGTTACCATTTTTGTCTTCTTACAGAATTTTCCAAAATTATTCCAAGTTTTGGTAAGCCTGACTTGGCAGGCAATTAAAAACTTCAGGTAGGGTGTGCTTACCTTTTGTATGCCCTGAACAATTGTTTAGAAATAAATAAACAAACAGAAAAAAACCAAACAAGTGAACAACACAGACAAAAAAATCCCACCAGAACCACATGAGGAAACTACCCACCAAAAAAAAGAAGCAACAAATCCATTTAAAAATATTTTGAAGCCTGTTTTCCTATATATGTGAGGAGAATAGACTGGGGTTTGCAAAGCCACAGTAAGATTTTATACTGTTCCTAAGAGCTCAAAATTTTAAGTTCCTTTTTAATTTCTATCTACCACCATCCCCTTTTTATTATACAAAAGTTTAGACAATATATAAGCTAAATTAAACTCATTTCTCCCTTCCTGCCTTAGGACCATTTCCCTTGCATTCCTACCTTAAACTCTTTCCCTGCTAAACTCTTTCCCTTCCTTGGGTATTTTACTACTTTATCTTTCAAAACCTCAACATCTTCAAAGAGCATGATCATTTGGGGTTAATTGTATGATTTGCATTTAATAGCAGAGGGTAATTCTCCTGCAGCAGACAATTGCAGAGTCTCGAATTCAGTAATACTTAGAATGACATCTGTGGAATCTACACATTTATCCTAAATTATATTTTAGTAACTAGTAGTAAATAGTAGTGTCTGAATAGTAGAATTGTTTTAAGGGTTTTTTGTTTGGTTATTTTTAAATTTTGAAATTTTTTGCCAGAATATAGTGGAATCAGCTTAAGACAATATTGCTTCAGTTCCACAATATGAGCAAACCCATTTTATTTTCACTGTTTATATTTAAAACTTTATTTCCTTCTTTCAGCTTGGAGTCATGTATATGGCAAAAATTAATAATTCAATTATTAATTGAACAATTATTCAACCATTCAAACATTTTCCAGGTTTCTGTTTTCTTTTTTTTCCCAATTTATTAATCAGAATGCATCATTCCAAATAGGGAGTGAGGGTGTCTATGACACAAACAACATCATAAAACTGTACAAAGCTTTTTTAGCCACCCTAATACCGTAAGTGACCAGAAGTGACAAAATGTTTCACTTTAATTCGGCATTTTTTCAGCATATTATGGGAGACTCAAATTTGCTCAATAAGGACTTCCTTAGGGCATGCTGTGCACAAATATAACATCTGGGAATCTTAGAAGCCTTTGCTAACTGGTACTGAATGATTTTCTGGCATCTTAAAACCTGTGTGTATCTTGCCAAAAAAAAATGGTCTTATCTGAGAGGGCAGTCTTAATACAGAATGTAAGTTAGCATTTTATAGATTCAGCATTGCTGAATTCTAGGTAATGTTATGTAGCAATGTATCTGAACAGTTTGGGCCATGGTGTGCTCCAGCCAAACCATATCTAGAGTTTATTATCAGACCATCTGGAATTTCTCAAAGTTGCGGAGACATAAACTGTTCTAAAAATAAGAAAGAAGATGTTGAAAAACAAGAAAACAGGACTACAAGAACCAGGTAACAGAGGGTGGTTGAACACCTGGATTGTAACCAGTCCTGTGCCCCGAGGGGTGCATGCAGAGCGCATGGACAGGATAGGGGCACCAATGAAAAGATGCATGATCCCATGAACGGTAGTTTTAGAATGTATGAATAAGTGTGTAATGTAATCAATAAATGGCTTCTGTGAAATCGTATTGGTTCATTGTTCAGAGATCCTGAGCTCCTACATGTTGGTGACCTCGTGACGTGATGAAAACACCGCGCGGACCCAGACCCTTTGAACGTGTTGGGGGGTCCTGCAGAGTGAAAAGGCAGGAGGCCCGGGGCGGGACTGTGTCAGTGGGAGGTGGAGGCAGCTCCACTCGGAGTGCAGGAAGGGAGGCTTTCCAGGAGAAAAAGCTCCAGGTAATACACAGTACACTGCAGCAGTATACCGGAACAGGTGAGTGGCCGGGGCTGGAGAGAACGGGGAAGGCTCTGTCAAAAGAACAGCAAGCCATGCTAAACATCCTCCAGCATACACTGTCTAAGAGAGCAATTAAATATGACCCAGAAGTCTTAAAAATTAGGGGAGAGGATTTTTTGCCACCCCCAGGAGTGTTTTCAATATCCTTGAGTGGGAAAGGCTGTGAGTAATCCTCTGGCGTGAACTAAGGGATTTAGCACGTTGTGGAAATCAATCCTTGCAGTGCTAATAGCAGTTAAAAGCAAAGAGAGAAAAGCACCAGGGTTACCGACGAAAGGTCCTGTGGTATCCACTAGTTAACAATTGCAGCGGGGGGCAAGTCTCGTTCCCCCCCCCCCGGGCATACAAATCCTGAGTACGGCTATTCAAATGTAAAAAGTTGATATGAAGTAATTATGCTACAGTAACTACGCAAGAGTTAAGAGACTTTCTCATTTACATGCAGTGGAATTTGCTTGGTATGGACCTTAAAAAGTTTTTCTGGAATGCCGTAGGAGTTCGGCTACTTTCGCTGCTTTTTCTGTCCCTTTGGTAATTAAGAGCTTTAATGGACAATCTGCACAGGCTATGAACTCTGTAATTCGACCTGCGTCACAGAAGCAGTCATCTTCTCTGTCTCTCTCTCTCTCTCACACACACAGACACTCACACCGGGAGAACATGCTTTTAAATCGATCACGGAAATGCAGGGGCAGGATATCTCTGCCTTTGAAGAGGAGCCAGATCTCGATCGGCTCCCTCACCCCTACTCAGGAAGGCATGGCTGGGGAGCATTGGAACGGGCACAGAGCAGAGGCACCCCCATAGCGGAGCCGCTGCAGGAAAAGCTCCAGTAACCACCCCTGATCCCATGTGTGTCTCGCTCAGCCCTGCAGGCTCCTCTCCCTGTTCCAAGCAAGGCTCCGCGCAGGAATGCACCCCACCCGCACGAGCGCAGTTAAGACAGCGCGCAGGGGCCCTACAGCGTTATTGCGCATGCCCAGTTGCGGCCTGTGCACAGAGACCTGCTTTGCCTGTAGTCCTTCACTGCGCATGTGCGATCCCTTCCGTGTATTGACACCTGTGTCATTTTGTAACCTCCGAGACGTGCCAGCTCCCTACAGCACCACCTCCGGCCGCTTCTATTGTGGCAAGGAGCAGGGACAACAGCGAGGAAAACGTTTTATCCCGGGAGAAGGGACAGATTTGCAGGATGCAGGGTCACCGGATCCAGGAAGAGACCCGTCAAATTTTAATCCAAGGGAATTTTCCAGAAGAAGTTTAAAATCAGTTCATTGGAGTGAAGTGGGACAGAAAGCTTTAAAGGGAGGAGATTTTGACATAGCAGAACAGTTTATAGCCTCGCCAATACTCCAATCCTCCTCCCGAGCCCTGTATGGCTTGGCTCCCCCTGTGGAGCTCAGCCCCCCTGAGCTCTCCTGCCGGAGAGCTCCTTCCGTCATCAGAATGTCTAAAAGATGCATTGAAATACCTTTGTTGAAGTTAACCTTGTGTTTTTAGTCAACTGTGATTTTTGACAGGAGTTACTGGAGAGTTTTAAAGATGTATTTAAAGTTTTAGTAGAGAAAATACTGTGATCCCGTAGAAAAGTCAAAAAACCCTCTTTAGAAATGTTTAAATACTAACAGAAATAAAAAGTTACCTTGCAATAATTAGTTTTAAAACCTATTATCAAAATATTGAATGATTTACAGCTACTGATAAAACGACCTTCTCATTAATGTTATCTACAGAAGGTATTTATGATTTAAAAAATAATTAGCTAGGAAAACTTTCCTGTACAAGAAGAAAAAGGTAAGTTAAGCATATATTACCCATTTGTGCTTTTTTTCCCACAATTTTAATAAGGTAATTTCATTGTGTATCTTTTTGCTATAAAAACATGTGACAGCATATATACCTATTTTGACTTAGGATTTTAATTAAAAATTGGACCTGATGTTTCTGCAAAGTGCTACAAAAGCTGAATGGAAATTTGCCAAACCTTGCATTGTTGTGGTTTTTCTTTAGTAAAACTGCACTTTCAAAGTCCTAATAAGCTTAAGCCCGTACCAGGAAAATTCGTACTATGTATGAGTATTTTCAGTAGTATCTGCAATTATTATGAGTTATTCTCAAGGCCAAATTACGTAAAATCATAATTTCTATAGTATAGAAGTCACATCTTTGTAATCTCTGCAGTAAATCCATGTTGCTGCTATATTATGTTCAGAAGTTATATACCAAACTTTCAGTTGTCTTTTTTGTAATAAGAGTCAGAATGAGTTATGCTTTCATTTGATACAAATTAAGTGTTGATAGAATGAAGCAGAGTTAAGTTTCACTATGTTTAGGTCTGAGTGTTCTTAGGTTTTATCACTTTAGCATTCTTTTGTGGTTAAGTTTTGTTATTTCCTTCTGTCAAAATTAATTTCTACCAGGTTTGAATATTGTTTAATTTAAATTGTCTCAGGTTTTGTTGAAGACACTTATCTAGACTGCAAAGTACAGTTATTTTCCTAGAGAGATGAGGATGACTACGACTGAGACAGCTGTGATGAAACACTTAGGCACACCTGCTTGTGGATGAAGGGGAAAGCAGTCTGTTACACATGATTTCATCATATGTTCTATTATTTGTTACAATCTCTGCTGGTTTTATTTTCTATAGGTAACACAAAAGAATAGTGACTGTTAATAATAGGAAGTTCAGAAGTTTTTTACCTTGTTTCATTTTTTGTCATTGAGACATGAATGTTTTGAAAATATTATCTAACTTTCTCAGACACTTACTGCCGACATATTCATTGTATAATATGAATTTATGGAATTTTTATGATGAGCATTATTTATAGGATGTCGTTGTATTTATAGCCGGCTTCTTGTATACTTTAACATCTCTTTGTTTAATTACTTTTAAGATGTGTCATTTGAGATCTTTTTGTTTTCTAACTGCAGATGCATCTCCTTAAACAAGCTGTACAGCTGTTCCTGAACAGGGGTTTTCTTGCTCTTTAACTCCTTCCCTTGCTTAAGAAGGCTTGCTTTTGTCTAATTCAGTGTAGCTTTATTGTTTTTCAGTGCTTCCAGATTTCCAGGAAAATGTATCATTGCTGAAAGTCAGTTACCCTGAGAGAAACTTCAGATTAAACCAACTGCTAGATAGTTCTATTGGTCTGTCGCCTAAGACTTCTGATCATTTGCTTTCCACAAATGCACTTCAACAGTTTGCTGAGCTTTAAGCATCTCATAGCTGCTATTATTAAGAACCTTGTTTTGAAAATGAGTTAAGAGACATCTTTCCATTTTAAAGCCTAGGCCCTGGCCAAGCCTTGACTTTACCTGGATGGAATGTTTGCCAACAGATCCAGATGTTTTCTGTACTGAATTATGTTCGAATTGCTTTTGACTTGGCAATTGAACCCTATTGGTATGACAGCTGGGTCAATTTTGGAGTGGGTTTGGAGAATCATTTCTGGAGGTGGTTGTCCAACCCTTCCTTGATTTTGTTGGCTGTTCGCGGACTATCAGATGCTGGTAGAGTGTTTTAGTGGTTAATAGTAATTCATTATCACATATGTTATTAATAATGTTTATTATCTGACTGATTTCTGACTGCTGTGGGTTTTTTGTTTATTATGCATGTAGTTTCATTTTGATATTTTTCATGTATATGATAGAAGAGGTACATCTCATTTTTAAAAGCAAAAGGAATCGATGCCCTAAGAACATTCAGTTAATGCAATATGTACATTAGAAATTTAGATCACAATTAATTTTTGAATAATGAAATATATACATCAAAAATTTAGAAAATATTATAAAATCTGAATTCCCTATTAAATGTACCACAGTTAACACTGAATGATTCAGTGTTAACCCTATGACAGCTCTTCTTAGACTTTCACAGAGGCAATATCTTCACATAATTGGCTGCTAACAGTGAAATCAAGAGGAGAGAAAATTCTGCAATATTCATTAATTACAATATTTTATCCTTTAGTTTATAAATTAACAGGATTTAAAATTGATCTTGTCTGATGAGGACAATTGTCTAAACACTGTTCACAAATGTCAAGCTACACTTATGTGTATACATATATTTAAATTCCTTTATGCAGTACTGATGGAGAGTAAGAAGAGAAAGGTTTCACATCCTTTTTGATGCATGATGAGGTAAACACTCATTTTTATGTATTTGAGTTACATTTTACTGACAGGTTTGAGAACTTTTTAAGTGTTGAAAACAAGGCACTTACAAGAAACAGTGTTGTGAAAATCCTTAAGTGGATAAGCATAGTAACAGTACCTCTTTGAATGTGGTTGGTTTAAATATCTTTAAAAGTCATGATAAGTTTATCCAAAATCATTTTTATTAAATGCTGTCACCTGTTATCAATACAACACTTTGCAATGCCACTGCTCAAAAACAAGTCAAGTAAATACCAACATCCAAATGTCAAAAAAAATCAAAGCCTACTTCCAACACATGGCATGGATGCCTGGGGCTCCATTCCTCAACAGAAGTTGGGTAATAAGAGGAAATAGAAAAAAAAATTATTTTTCAGACAGTCTGAACGTTGTCATCATTCCAAAATGTTACATGAAAGAAATAAAATACAGACTGCATAGATTTTCTCCAAAAAAAAGCCTAGTGTTGGTGGGACAGGACAGTCATTTCTGATGCAGGAGAAAACTTGTGTGTGCGCTTTGTATTTTGGAGAGGGGATTTAAATTCAGTAATTTATATTTGAAATTTGCTTATCAGTTGTGATCACAAATGCCATGGGCCAAATTCAAGTATGGATGAAATTTCCTTACAGCCAAATCTCTTACTGTGCTGATCCAGTTACACCAGTTGCATCTATAACTGCAAGCCTCAATTATATAGATCAACTTTCTGAAAAATCATTATAAGCAAAGAACTTTTATAGTCATTAGGTTCAAAGAACCACTTGGCTAATCTTGCCTGACACACATAAAATATCTGGACCAGATTTGTGTAAAGAAATATTAAAAGCAGCAGAAAGGACTCATTGGAACACCTCAAAGAGGAAGTAGAAACCAGCAAAGCAGACTGTATGACTCTTACTAGAATAACAAAAATTACCATATAGCTCCTACTGAAATTTCTTCCAGGGAGGTTTGAGGGATAAAATCTTTAATGCATTTCTTTAAAAACAGTATTTCATGCTGAAACCCAAAGTTAAATACCCTTACAGGTCACACATTTCAAAGCATCATGTCAGTAAATGGAAGAGTTTGGTTAACAATGAACACTGGAGCTTTATCAAGAGATAAGTAATCCTAAAACCTGTAAGAAAAGGGAATTTAAACTACAATTTATATTGAATACTGAATAGGATTAACACTTACTTGCATATTTTTATAGGAAATTGCTTCAGACCTGGCTATATTGAAGCCACAATAAAAATAAAATTAAACAAGCTCAGTATGGTTAAGTGTCTTCTGAGACAAAAATATTTATCCTTTTATACTAAATGGGGAAAAAAGACACAGAGAAGAATACTTCAGAAAAGAGTATCTTGAAGATGGTGCAGGGTATGTTTTCTGTGAGCTCAACACCTAATATAGGAGCATCTTCATCACACATTTTACTAGATTACAAGTGTGAGGACTCCACAAGAGTCTTCACAATCTTCACTATTATTTTGAAAAGGGAAGCCCAGACAAAGCTGAAGCTTCAACCCACACTCTTATATGATGATAGATGACACAGATGCCCCTATATATATGCCTAGTATTCTGTGTTGTTGCTCCTTTTGGTTAGTCTTATCTCCTCCCTCAGACTGTATCAATCACTTTGTCTCTTTCTTCCACACCTACACTTTCAATTAGGCTTGAACAGCTAAACCACATTGGCAATCGGGAAAATAAAAATCACTTATCTGAATCTTTGTGCAACTTTTATTTGTTTCTTTCTCAAATATTTTCTTTATTTTGGTGAGGAGAAAACCCCACCATGGTGATTTTTTTACTATGAGTTTATCCAGGGAGGTGAATCCTATAATACGAAATAACAAGGGCTATTGCTTGCATTATGCCTTTGGAGAGAATAATGCAGTAGTAGTAAAAGTGGTTAAAGTAATCCTCTAACATTTAAGAGGCATTTACCCTTGGGGCAAATGAAAATATGGGAAGTGCAAGAACTGTGAGAGTCAGCATAATCTATTTTTATTGCTTACTAAAAGCAACCTTGCACATAAGTATTCGCAAACAAGATGAGGCCATAAATGCCTAAATACAGTACTAAATGAATAAAATAAAGTATTATAACAATTCATAGGATTTTTATAACCCATCATCAGCATGCATAAGTATGTATCAGTCCACTGACTTTATTAAAATCAAGATTCCAGTCTCCCACATGCTGTTCTGCCAGCAAAAAAACATCACACAGAAGCAACAGATGGGGTGAAGAAAAAAAGAAAAGAAGCTCCATATTGCAGAACAACCAACCTCTGTAAACCACAACAGAGGAATTGCCTGAAAGTGCACAGGATGGCTTTGGGATGCAATACTAGGTCACAAAGTTACTTTTATGCATGAGACCAAATGCCCATCTATGTGTGAAGCAACTTCCAAGAGGAAGGAGGCAATATCTTTCACATCATCCATTATCACTGGAAAAAGAGGGCATTGTCTTCAGGGTAGCCCTGCAATACTTAAAATAAGGGGGTTTCCCCAGATTTTATCAGCACAGCTTACAAGGATTCAAGGACAGGCTGCTATTTTAATCACTGCAGTGGGAAATTGGACATGCAAAGGATTTGAGGATACCTGTGTTCCCTATTCTCTTTTTTCTCAGGCCATACATATTGTTATGATTCTCAGACATCTCTCCTGGTTAAAAGGCCAAACATGAACTAAAATTTCAAACAAACATTACTTTGGTATCCTTTTCTTATGCCAAATAATTTAGATTAGCTAGAGGAATGTTCTTTTTATCCTCACTGGTCCTTTATTCACTACAAATTTGTCATTTTCCATTGCACAATATTTGTCTAGGTTATTAACTCTACCCAGACACATAGCCAAACACACCACAGTGTTGTTCACATCCCTGTCATTTCCTGATTCCTTGTTATATTAATGTGCTAGATTGTTAACCAAATGTTGGTGTTCACAGATTTAAAGTCATGACTGCACTTTAGCACATTTCATTGCTCAGAACTTAGGAGGTCACTGGAGTCCTAAAAATTCTGAGCAGTCAGTTATGTTGTTCAGTTACAACTGAAAATTCTGAGCAGCCAGAAAGTGCCCATTTCAAACTCCAAATTAATATTTTTTTAGCTCATCATTCACATGATTCAAAAAAAATAAAATTTAGTACTTACTATTCCTGCTGCTTTTCCCTTACCTTCTCATGTCCTCCTTTATGTGCAGATTTATTAGTTCTTTAGGAACATGGAAAGAGAGGGTAGTCTCAGCCATCTGTTCCCGGATCCGCATCCACTTGTTGTCAGAAGTAGGGAATCTATATAACTTACAGACTGGGTTTCTCAACACTGCAAAGAGGAAAAATAGCATCATTGCTTTACTGTGGTTATATGACTGAAAATTTATTACAATAACCTGCAAAAATTAATATATTTATTTTTCCCCTTGCTTACAAAATTAATTTTAGAACCATTAAAATTCTACTAAAACCATTTCATTTTTACTTCATTTTTATACCAGTTTGTGGAGGACAAAGTATTACTAGTACATCAATAAATCACATTCTACCAACACAGTAGGTAATCTTTGAAAAGGAAATTTAGGTCTTCAAAGTAGTGAGAATGTAAATTAGACTATATTTTCTTACCTTTAAGGTGAAGTTAGGAAAAACAGAATGCACAAATGGACAATGAACTTAATACACTCACCACCATAGTTTACCACCTGCTAGAACCACTCACAATTCCAATAAATTGCACAGGACTCAGAGTTCAGCTGCATCTTCCCCTTGATATGCACATACAAATTATTAACACAAATAGAAGTTATGTTTCTGCATTAAAGGAAATTTGACCTTTGACCATATTAGAGTTACCTTGATCATTGATGTGGTCAAGACACTGCCACTCCATAGAAATAAATGTAACAGGCCTGTCACATATGTAACACACACACTTTTCAGATCACTATTACAACATGACATAAGAAAATCACATTTCTTGGTATTTTGGAAGATTATGCTTAAAACCCATCATGTCTTTTATTTTACAGTTTTCACATGTTGGCTACATTTCTGTTCAGATCTTACAATGATGCTGTATAATAAAGGTGGGAAATTTCTCCTTTCCATCTTATTTTTATCTGTTTTACCCTGCTATTATTTTCCAGAAAGAGCAAATAAGGGAAAAGCTGATGAAGAAAAAGTTCTATTTGACTACTTTGATAAGCTTACTTGGAGACAAATGATTGTCATTTAACACACATGTTCACAGCATCCTAACTTGGAATGACTTTGAAGAGCCGTCCAAATCCTCCACTGGTACCTTTCTTTCTGCCTTCTGGAAAAACTGCCTTCCAGCAGGCTCCCATTGATCTGCCACTGAGTAGTCTATAACTCAGAGGAATGCATTCCCCATGTGCTGTGGGGTAACTGCTGCTGTCAAAATGACAGCTGCTAATAGACATTTCAATTCACAACTCCCCGACACCATTAATGTTTATGTAGGCTGATTTATAGAGAATGAAAAATGAAAGGTACACAAACTGTCTCGTCTAAGCAATCAGGTTTTTTAACAGAAATCCCTTAGGAAAGGCCTAAAAGAAGAACAGAGATTTAAATAAACTGATAATAAACCCATTGCTGTCAACTCAAAGAAAGGAGCAATGTTTAAGCGATTGTATTGATCTGTATTCCTATCACTCAACTGAGATGTCTTTCATCATTAGTCTTTGATGAAAAACTGGAAGCCTTTTTAGAGTCATTTTACCTTTAGTTATTTAGTTATTTTACTTTCAAAAACTAAATTCTGACTTAGTGTTATGAAATAAGCCAAAGAGATGCTTGAAATCTCTGACATATGAAAACAAACAATTTTTCTTTACTACTACTATCCAAAATATCTCAATGTTCAAACATTTTTCCACACACTTTTAGAGTTTAAGGATCCTTACCACGCATATTTAACTACAGAAAGAAGCATCTCCATGTGCATATGGTCAACTTTCACCAAGTGTTTGGCCTTATTACATCACTTGATTAAAATATGTGGTAATGCATATTTTCCTCTTTTCCTTCTCTTTTTGCTGAGATTCTGGTAATCAATGAAATCAGTCTCATTGATAATTCTAACAGTTTCTGTCAATTCACAAAGCTGATACATGGCACCAATCATCTCCCATTAACAAGGCAGGGAATGAAAATTTTCAAATGTTGGAGAGTTCAGGAAACAAAGGGCTAATTCAGGTCTGGCCTTAAATAGAAAACTGCCAAACCAGATGATAATTTTGCATTGGGTATGTTTTTTTCTGTTGTGCCCCCTGATCAGTAGGAAGAAGGCTGGTGCATATTACTGGGACATTTTAAATTATGATGACCCAGACACAAAAGACTCTGTTCTTTATTTTACTTTTTTTATATCTATTTCCTAAGAAGTTTATCAAAGGATTTTTCTCCAAGAACAGCTCTTAAATTCACACTCAGAATCTATTACACTGAAAAATAAACATTAATCTGTGAGAACCTAATGGAAATACATAACTGAAGAATCTCTTTCATCTCCCCCCTGTCACCACCACCATCATAAAGTAAAAAGCAAACCCCAGAAAACACATGAGCATTGCAGCAAGGGAGAAAGAACACTAAAAATATGGATCCAAAGTTGTGATTTTTTCATTGCTAGAATTATTAAACTCCTCTCCAGGTACTAGCTGAATTTTCAGGTCTCTGATTCAGGTCTGAATTTTCAGATGGGTATAATCTCAAGTGTGTTTTAAGTTTTTTTAAATGTTTAAATCATACCTCCATGGGTTTAGGAAGAAAATATCATTTCCAAACTTGGAAAAAAAGCCTGGGATTTTTTCCCAAAGAATACAAATTCCAATATGCAGTATTACTAAAGCTTAAAATTGTCAATAAAAGTTGCATTGTACTTGATGTTTTCCTTATAAACAGAACTACTGAAGGCATACGATTCCATTAAAATCTCAGAAGTATCTTCCTTTCCAGTTACAACAATAATTAATTTCTAACTATAACAAGTTGTCTAGAACATAATTCTAGAAGGCTTATATGTAAAAGCACCCAAACAACAAGAATGCAGGACTAGAATTGGCTTTTATAAAAACCTGTTATTAAAATGAGTGGAAGTTTCATAAACTAATCCTTCCTGTACTTAGCTAGTGATCATGAGTGGCATAAAAAAAAAAAAAAACCCCAAACAAAATCCACATGAATTGCAGCAGTTAAAAAAGAGAAAACCTATTTTAGAAGCTATTCTCTATATATTTTCTCTCTATATAGAATGTCTTTTTGACATTTTCATTTTCAAATATGAAGAACTCTGTGCTTTTTATTCCATGCAATATCCTTCACATTGCTTCCTCTGAAAGTAGAATAAAAAAATAATAAAAGACTGAATACTCTGGTTTTATTTTCATTCGCTGTTGAACATAGATAAAAGCATATCTCTGCCATTTACTAACAGTATTTCTATTTATATCTTTCTTTGTAGCATAGGCATATGATGTGTATTACCTCAAGAGTAAGAATTACAGCTTTCTTAATTTTGCTTAATTTCAATTGCTTTTATTCTCTTTTTTATTTAGAATGCAATTTGTTTACATGCAAACAACTAGCAAACTCTCCAGAATTATAAATAACTGAATTTGAGATGTAAATTCAGTCTCTTGAGGTATAGATAGAATAGTGATAAGGCTCTGAAATACACTACTTATTCCCACTCACTCAGTAAGCATCTTAGAACTTAGAACTGAAGGGCTGCAAGTTTCCTATCCTAAGATTTAAATTTCAGATGAATGCCAGCATGCTTCCATGCCTACAGGCTTAAGAGGGGTATTTTTTTCAATTTAATCATTTTGAAGGCTTGATAAACGATAAACAACAAGAAACAGGAAGTACAAGAAAGCTTTACAACAGTAAATACACATGTACTAATATGTATGTATATGGAATACATTCTATTCTAGGGGTAGTTCTGTGCTAGAACACAGCAGGGAAAGGAGTGCAGGCACTGTTGATGTTATCAGGTTTCCTGACACTTCTGCACAGGTACCCATATGAGAAATCCAGTCTGTCTCCAGGCGACACAGAGAGCCTTAAGCTACACTAAGCCCAGTCACGGGGCATGCTGGGCAAGAAGTCTGATAGGTTGAGGAAATAGGCTGACAGTATGAAAGGAGAGCTAAAATTTTCCAATAAAAGAAATCGGGAATTCAGTAAAAAGAGTGGGACTGACAAAACCTGGAACCAGTGCCAGGTGTCAGCAGGAAAGTGGAAGTGATGCTGGATGAGAAGAGAAAGTTGCAAGTGCAGGAAAAAAGACGAGTAATTGTTTATCAGATCAAACTTCCTGTGAGTGCAAACTCTTTCCAATATCCTACATGTCGTCCTTTCTTGCATATGCACCTGCAGTTCTGCTCTTTCCCCTCAATTCTTTAAAAAAACCTAAAAACCCAAAAAATGGCTAAAAAAATGCCCTCCACGGTATGTTTGACTTCAATAGCTCTATTAGTGTTGGGTGGGGTTTGGTTTTATATTGTGTTAATATATGAGAATAATAAATGTGAAAATGCTGTCTAGATATACTATAGAATCACTTGCAAATACTCTTGACAAATTGATCTAGACTTCAATATTCCTAAAACCAACATCTACCTTGGAAGTTCCAACAAAATATATTCACAACCTCCACCATTTTCTCATACAAAAAAACCCTAATCAAACCCACACAACAGAGGCAACAAATAGAAAAAAATCAGTCATGAATCAATATTGTTCTCTAAACAGAAATGTCATTTCTTCAAGTCCCACTAATCTGGATGACGTACAGAATCAGAATCAAAGAATGGTACTGAGTTAGACCAAATCCTTCAACTGACTCTCTACTATCTTGTCTCCAAGGAAAGCCATAAGTAGATAACCTAGAGACACAAGATACCCTCCCTGCCTCCAGCTATTTCCAGTTCAGGAATTTCTGGAGCCAGATGTAGTTCCTGTACATTCAGTAATTCTCAATTAACATCTTTCTCACTTTGAATTGATGAAAATAAATAGTAGTTTTGTAGAAGAAACTTTTTCTGATCTAGTCTCAACAACTCACAGAAAAAAATTGCAGCATTCATGCATATATGGAACAATTTAATTTTTGGAGGGTTTTAGTACTTCCTTCAGACTGCAAAGCTGATTCAATAAGTCTGCCCTATTAGAGAAGTCAGATGAAAAAGTTTCAGTAAAGGTTTCTAAAGGCTGTAAAACTTCAGAAACATTCCTCCTCAACTGTATGCAGCAAACACAGAATTCTTGACAGCACTGTGGTTTCAGATGACCCATATAACTTATTTGTGACATTGTTACTGCAGAGTAATGGAGATTCATAAACTTGGGCTAATAAAAGTTTTATGGTGCAGCATACCAGCATGTAATATTTCTCAGCATAATGAAAGAGAAATACATCTAGTTTAACACCATGCACTCAAGCCCAGAGTTGACCTAGAATTGGGAATGCCATGCCAACAGCTCACTTCTTTCTAGGACAGATAATTTTCAGATCAAACTGAATCTGCCACTTCATCAGCTATGAGAGAGGTTAATTGTTCCAGGTATTCACTTACAAATAACGCATCATTATTTAACAGAATGCAATGACGTAATTCCATGCCAACAGAAGTCACAGACAGTCTTGAAAATCATCAAACAGTAAAGATGTAGGAGATGAAGATTTCAGCACTGCTTCAGAAAGCGTAATTGACACACATTTCTTCAAATTTCTTAGTAAAATGATTACATCAAATATATATAAAACACTAAAATATTGAATTTAAATCAATATCTGCACATCTGTGCAGCGTTTGAAGAGATATTTATGAGCTCAGCCATGAATCAGTGTGATTTATTCAGGACCAGACATAGCATTGCAAGAACCATCTCTTACAGATATTGGAATTCTTACCTGCATTTAAGGAAGGCAGGTTGTCTTTCCCACTTATGCCTTCAGTGGCTGTACACTCACGAACCAATGCAGACTGCAAAAGAAAAACAGCCACAAATGTGATGCATTCAGGAGTCTGAAATAAATCCATGGAAGTTTATAAAAGGTAGGCTGAAAACTATCACTGATAATAATATAAACTTCTCAAGTTTTAATTTCAATTTATATTTTTATCTTTATATTTCTGTTCCAAAATACTGTAACATAATCAGAATTATAGTCAAGAAAATGACAAAATGTTATCAGCTGTTCCATAATAAAACACAAATGTTTTCTACCAGTATAATGCTAGAAATGTTGAGAGATATTAATAGTTTAGCTTAATAAGTTAGTTTTATTATAAGAATAAGTCACTTTAGTTTAAAACAATTTTTGGCATGTTTTGTGCTTTCAAAGAGGTTTCTTTAGGCAAAGCAGTTTTCACATGCACAGTACAAGAAAACATTTCATTAATTTTCAAACAAGGGAAAACTAGGAAGCACAAAAATGTGCTTTAAAATGTGCTCACATTTTGTGATTGAAATGATTTTTTATATAAGTGAACCAGAATATTGTTTTGATAAGATTAGTGCATAAAAGTATAAAAAGTTTATGAAAAAAGCAATCAGTGTACACCTATGTTAAATGTAGTATGACCTATATTTTTAATGCTCCTCCTACCCCTAGCCAGAAAACAAATGGCAGTCTCTAAAGGTGATACAGAGCTCTGTGCCAAGGGCTTCCCCAGTTCCCAGAAGCTCCGTGGAGAACTTAAGGTGGAGAGCAACACATGATGTACTCTCTACCAGGAGATACCTGAAAATGAATTTAACCATTGACTTCCTCTTCCATGAGAAATTCCTGCACATAGTTTATCTAAAAGTGAGCAAACCCAGTTCAAAACTTATTTATTTTATATTAATTCAATAACTCCACATTCTCACAATTGCATCCTCATTATCAACATATAAACCAAAACTGTGCTGCAACTGATTTGTACAAAGCAAGGACTCCTTTTAAGATCACAGAGAATACACCTGTCATGAGTCTGGTCTCTCTTTACAAGTATTTAATAGCAAGAAAATTGCTATTAAAGCCTTCTGTCTCCCCCAAGCAGGACACAGCTCATTAATTACATCTCAAATAATTGCAAGGAGTCTCATTCTACATTTTGAAGTGGAAGAAAAGCAAAATAAAAGAGAAGGCTGAAAATACAGCTCATGTTGCCTCTATTATGTAAGTTTTACAGTTCAAAATCAGAAAGATTTTACAGCATTTGTTGGCTTTTTGGAACTGGTTCCACTCATCAGCTGTTTTAAAAAGGCACTGAAGTCCTTTGAGATATTTGGTCAAATAAAGTATAAAATCTACCCTCAGAATTTTTGACCCAAAAGCAGACTTGTTTGGCTAAGCAGAAAAGATATTAAAAAGAATGTCCTTTTCTCAAAAAATAGTATTATATGTTACTTCCAAACAAAAAAATGCTGCATTCTCTGTAGCAGTTTTGCTTTTTTGTTTTTTTAATGAGGAACAGGATACACTGTAGCATTAAGCAGTAAACCACCATATTAGGGCTGCAAAAATTGTGTGCACCCATGAAACACCATGAAACAGATGAACCTGTCCCTCTGCAAAGGAATTCATCTCTTCTTTGGTTTGCCTGTCATTTTTCCAAGCTTTTCGGTATTGTGGGCACAGATTGCACATAAAAATCAACATGAACAGGACTTCAAGGGCAGAAAGCAGAGCAGCTATCCAAGGAAAAAATAAGCTGTACTTATGGTATCTCTCTTGACAATTTTTTGATCAAAACTGATCAAATATATTCAGCTGATATAAAAATAAGCTATTTTTTTCTTTAAGAAGGAAATGGGCTAGGAAACTCAGGTTAGAATATTACTCCATACATTTTCATGAGGTTTTTTTCTTTTTTCAGTTGAGGGAGATAAGTGTCCAGAAATTTTAAGTCCTTGACCCAATTTGGTAATTAGTATTTTAGACATCTGGTAAAACTGATCATTCTAATTTACTTCATGCAATAAACTGAGTTTCCACCTTTTGATCCTGGGTATCTGCTGTGATGTGGTCTGTTTCCCCCTCCTCTAGCTCTCCCATCTTCAGAAGATTGACTTCAATGGTACCAACTGTCCTTCCAGCATCAGATGTTCTGGAAAAAAAAACAACCCATGACACTGGATCACTTACAGCATTAAATTCTTTCAATTAAAATATTGTCAGTACATATTTAGTCCCCTCTCCATTCTGTAAAGCTGCAGTCACCTGTATTGAATTGGTTATTTACCATCACAAAACAGATGTTAGCAATGAGGCAACTTCTTCAGGACAATGAAAGTTTTCATCACAAAAATGAGGACAGGTAAGTGCTATAAATGATGCATGAATCCATGAACACTGCCAGGTTTTCATTCTAAACCTTATCCTGTCTATGGACTCTTGGCTAAAGTGCTGTAATACTACACCAATATTCCACTGAGGATCTGCAATCCCACTGCAGAGTACATGGCTTTGTTTCCTAATATTCAAAGAAAGGACATATTTAGTGTATTAATATAACCAACCCCTGCAAAACCAAAACAGTGGAACTAATATGAATATCACTTTTCCCTTTGTAATCCCTCCACAGAGTAATTATTGAGAATCCATCCCATTTCTTGAACTATATGTGAATGATAGTACTGTTCCAGGTAAATTCCTTTATTATCAGCTCCACAAATAGTTTACTTCCAATTAATCAAAAACAAATAACAATTCAGATGTATATCCCCAAGAAAAGAGTATCACTGACTACTTTTTGGAGGAGACAAGATTTTAAACTCCAGAAAGATACCAAATGCTTTTTCAGCTTTCACTGGAAGCACAGCACCAAGGTTAATGGCATAGTCTATCTCCCCTGGCTTATTCTGAACAGCTGGATTTTTTTGAAAGGAAGGAAAGAAGACTAACAGACCATTTCATAATAATGAAAAGGCACCAAGCAAAACTAGACAAAAGAAAATGACGAGAATAAGTTCAGCAGAATTACAAAAACACAGCAAGGAAGGAAAATCAAAACAAATACGTTTGGGGCAATACTGTGCATTATCTGAGCAGTGAAAATGAAGAGTCATGAATCAGGAAAAAAGAATACCTAGAAAAGTTCAATGTCATAAAATCATAAAATCACAGAATTATTGAATGTGCTGAATTGGAAGGTACCCATTAGAACCACCAAGTCCAACTCCTACAGTAAAGTCTAAAAAATAGTTACCCCCAAAACTTCCAAATTAAATAATTATTTTGGTTGCAAACCATCAGGGTTTAATATGCACTCAAATGCATCCACTCATCTTGCAACTATACAAATCTGGTCTTCTATAAAACCTTGCAAAATAAACATAATTCTTCATAATTTACATGTGTAAAACTTCATTTTGTCTAAGCCAAATTAATTACTGACAATAAAGAAACAATTAAAAACTAACCAGTTACAGATAGTTTTGCAATTGAAGAAGCATATATTAACAAAGTATCCAGAAGAAAAGTAATAAGTGTTCAGTGTCTAGATGGTGCTTATGAGCACAAATACATAATAATTTTAAAATGCATGAGAACAGCTTAAGGGCCTTCTGAATGAAGAACTTTCCCCTGAGTTGCTACAGCTTCATGGTTTGACTTCACTTCTTTTCTCCTTCTAGTGTCAAACTGGCATCCAAACTAGGCTATGTCAACAAATGGTCTACAGCATACCCAAGCAGAAAGGAAATACATCAGATGTCAGCAAATCACAGTTATATTTAAAAACTGAAGTGTGTGGTTATGAGCCTGAAAATTTTTCAACAGCTTAAGCTATTCTGATCCAAGTGTCAAGTGAATTAACTGACCCAAGCCAACAAGGCCTGTTGCTCCAGTAAAATACAACGGACATGCTAGCTACACTTTCCCAGTCTTCGTCTCTTGGTCTTTAGAACACTAAATGTTCCCCTTGCTACTGTTATTAAAAGCTTGGCGTCAATATAACAGTAAACACTGCATTGCTTGCCTGCATGAGGAGCAGTATATATTTTGCATGGGTTTAAAAACAGTGATTGATCTAATTTCACTTTCGCATCTTTTTTTTTTTAAGTAGTTCTATTTTATTCTCAAATTCACTCCTGCTCTGGTCTGATACATATGTAATATTATGATCTGGAACATGCATTACTTGCAGGAGAAGGTAATGCAACACAATTAAGCTAAACAGTGGAACTTACTGCATTGCAGTTGCACTTCTTTCTCCAGATCTTATCTTCCCACACAGAAATCTGAAGACACAATTTAATCAAAAAAGCCAACAACAACGAAACCAACAAATCATCAAACCAAAGTTTCTTTTGAATGCTACAGGCATACAAATAAACAAAGAGCTCTATAAATGTCCAGGGCAAAACTGCTGTGAAAACACGTAATAATTTTACTTTGCGCTAACAGCATTGAGCGCACACACACATCTATGTACACGCTTTGTGTCTTTTGCCTGCAGAGATGTGAAGAGGCTCTCACACATACATACTGTTCAACAGAGCATCAGAGAAATAATTAATTTGTTTTAGGATACTTCATAACACATTAGGATGAAATCAGCTTATTTGCTGTAGTTTAATAATGCTGAGAAGGACACTCTGCACCCACATGGTGTGGTGAAGGTGATCCCTGCATCAAATTGCTCCCAGTCATAAAAGAGGAGACTATATCCCCACAGAACCAAGGACTGCACTTTGACAACCTGCATATGACAAGGTGGGATGTGGGATACTGCAAAAAGAATAAAATCAGTGTCAACATAAGAAGTCCATACATGGCACAAAATCCAGCTGGCTTATGATGCTGGAAAACTGATTACATTTTTTAGTACCCTGGGACAAGGAGCAGAAATTTTCTGATACCTGTTTACAGAGCACCTGCATTTGAAATAGATTTCTCTACCATCCCAAGTCCATAAGGATCCCCAGGTCAGTATTAGTTTCCTCAAATGTGAGGGAAGGAGGTAGCCAGTAACACCATGAGCAGCAGGAATTTGTGCCCACTTTATTACTTCTGGCCGTAAAATATTGACCAAGGAATACAGAGAGGACGAAAGTAACAAGCTAATGATGGAAAATATGTGAGCTAGATGGACTGAAACAGCAGTCATTTGCCTCCAGTTCTGATCTCAAGTCCCATTATTACACAAATTTAGTCCTGTTCATTGGTTCCCATGGTCATATACTTTTCTTAAAAAAAAAAAAAAAAAGAAAAAGAAAAAAAAAGTATTCAATAGCACCAAATAAAAAAAGGAAACAGACTTGACGTTTGCATGGCTGTGTTAATTATAAAAGACAAAGTGACTGCCTGAAAAGCAAACTGCATGACAGAGTCTAGCAGGCAGCCCCTTTCTCCAGTGCATAATACACAATTAATGCAATTAGCACATGCTGTCCTACAGATTGTCATAAAATTAATTTCTCCACTGCTAGAATATATTTTGATATATCCAAGCACAAAAGTATTGTACTTACAAAAATGTTTATCTGTGAATTCACAGTGGAGCCTATTACAATAATCAATACTGGTTTTAAACAACTCCACTGTAAATAACATTCTGCTGCATTCTAAGGTAAATAAACAAAGTTTTGCAATGTTCAGTTCCTCCTGTTTTCATTATTTCCATGTACAGTTGATTAAGTTTCATGTCAGAACAAGATTCACCTCAATGGTATTGGAGATTTGCCTGACTTATAGTCAGGCTGTTGTTCAGCAGGTTCCTGAGGTAGATGACACAACATAAAGCAGCCAAGAAACAATTTCAGGAGGGAGACCAAGTACAACAACTTGTAGACAGATATCTCTTGAATTTTAATAGAGAAAAGCAGCTAAATATATAGTATTTTATAGTCATCATTTGTTGGGAAGTTATGCTAAGTACATAAATTACTAAAGAAATTCCTGTGCTGCTTTTCAATTCTCTCTAGTTAGTTAAACTTTGTGACTATTACTACTACCAAAGTGAAGTTACATGTTTTGTGGCCCACAAGCAGTTAGGAGGGAGAGAAATTAGGAGCACTTTCTCTCCAAAAATAGTTAGGTTTATCTCCTTTCTTTAAAGAAATTCAGTCCTGTCCAAGATTAATGGAAAGACGACAACTAAAATCGGACAGCTAGACAAATAGATACTGTCCAAGAGTTTAACCACTGACACAAGCTTAAAGAAGTCTGTATAGTAAATGATTGACAGATATGCAGAGGCACAACCTCCCAGATAATCTGTATAATTAATGCACTCCCTCCTAATTCCTATTTGTGTAGCTCCACTGCCATACAGTTCCTCCTCACAGAGGCCAAAGGATCTGGGTGGCATTGACACCACCCCAGTTTCACACTGAAGTACCCTACTCACACTTTTGTCAAAGTCTTAAGAGAAACATGTCAAAGAGATACACTCATACCAAAATTTCCCAAGCTAAAGAGAATCTTCCTGGAAACAGGCAAACTACCACCACAGGGAAAGGGGCTAATGGAAGTACAGATTGCTATCTCCTTGCAAAAAGCCATAGAGCTCAACCAAGAAAAAAACAACCAAAACCCCAAATCATGCTGTTCTTAACAGAAAGGCATGGTAAAAGATCCTCTAAATTGAACTTAAAAATTAGATCAATTGGAAAAAAAAAAATCAGCTTTTATTACTTAATTAGCAGCCAGTACACCTAGCTCTCATTTAGAAAGAAAATAAATATATATGATTTTATTTTTTAAATTGGACACACTATATTATAGAGTCAATGTTGCAGCGGCCTCAGGGAGACAAAGAGTTACATTGTCCCACCCCAAACCCCTTGTGAAGGGCGGCCCAGGAGTTCTGATTGGGTTTGAGTCCCTGGGGGGTTCTCCCTTGGTGTGTTTCTAATGGTCCCTGAGCCTGAACTCCACCCTCAAAGGTGTAAACCCTCGGTTCTGTCCCTCAAAAACCCCTGCTGTGCCTCTGTTCGGGGCTCTCTGTTCTGGACCTGAGTTTGTTCTCATGCTGAATAAATGGTTTCATGAACGGGAGCCCGTCTCGTTGGTGTTTCATGCTGGTCCCCAGAACCCTGCTGCTTCCCTGGACAAGATCCTGAGGTTGCAGGCTGCAACAAATGGTGAGAGAATGCGTGGCATCCAGGAGAACAGCAGGAGCGGCTCCATGGACACCTCGTAAGTCCCCGGCTGATGGCTTGAGAGCCGGCGAGACCCCCGCCTTGGAAAGGAGGACTCGAGAGTACCTGGCAGGGAGACTGGGTTGAGAGTGCCTCGGGCATGGGGGAAGAAAAGGGATTACGGAGGTGGGGGAGCCGAGACCAGACGCTGGGACAAGCACCCAACATCACCCAACGAGACGTATTATGGACGATATCAACATTATGGACGATTCTATTAACACTATGGACGATTATGGACGATTATATCAACATTATGGACGATTATATCAACATTATGGACGATTATGGACGGTATGGATCTTCCGGTGGGCTGTTTTTGTCTTCTGTGGAGTTCCTTTTTTGGTGTATACCTTCCTGTACCTTCCCCTTTCCTCTGTTCCTAAGGGCAGGACAAAGGGTGAAAAAAGCTAAGATGGCTCGGGGTTGCTGCCGTCTGCCCGCCGTTCCGTGTCCTCCTTCACCCCCTGTCTTTCCATATTCCCCGTTCCCTGTCCGGGAAAGCCTGTCCCGGCCTCCCCCCCCCATCCCAAGATGGCGCCGGCCACGCGGTCTGGGATCCCTGGTTTCCCGCCTTGCTCCTTCTTTTCCGGTCCCGAACCTTCCCTTCCCCCAGTAACTCCTGCTTGGCCCCATCCCTTTGTTCGGTGCTCCACCCCTGGGGGCTGTGCCTTTTCCATCGTGGGCAACACCTCCTCCGGGGAAATCGAAACTGTAACCGAGCTCCCAAAGCCAGTGTTTCACCGAGATCATCTAAAGCGGTGACGCCCACATGGGAGCCGGAGCCGAAGCTGGAGATCGAAGAATTCTGCCCCTCGTGAGAGGAGATCTAAGAGCTGCACCCTTCCTAACAGAGAATCCTAAAGTGGAAGAGACTGAACAAAAAAAAAAAAAATTATGTTTGCATTAAGTACCATCACCGTTTAATTTGCCCGGCGTAGTCCGAGATTTAAGTGTTTGTTTTCAATTTTGTTTTTTCTGTTTGCTTAGTGTGTTTTGTTATTGAGCTATTGGTGTCCCACAAAGCAAAGTGGGTGCTCTGTGGAAGAGGTGAGATTTTAAGGTGTATGTTTGGAAACATTTTAAGCTCCTAATTAAAATTTGAAAAAAAAAAAAAAAAATAAAAAAGGAGCAGATGTTGCAGCGGCCTCAGGGAGACAAAGAGTTACATTGTCCCACCCCAAACCCCTTGTGAAGGGCGGCCCAGGAGTTCTGATTGGGTTTGAGTCCCTGGGGGGTTCTCCCTTGGTGTGTTTCTAATGGTCCCTGAGCCTGAACTCCACCCTCAAAGGTGTAAACCCTCGGTTCTGTCCCTCAAAAACCCCTGCTGTGCCTCTGTTCGGGGCTCTCTGTTCTGGACCTGAGTTTGTTCTCATGCTGAATAAATGGTTTCATGAACGGGAGCCCGTCTCGTTGGTGTTTCATGCTGGTCCCCAGAACCCTGCTGCTTCCCTGGACAAGATCCTGAGGTTGCAGGCTGCAACAAGTCAATATTAAGAAACATTCTTCTACTGAAAAATACTTTCGTTTCATTCAACAGCCAATTTACGCCATTCATCATCACAACTGTATGAGAAAGCTAGAAGCAAGTGACATTGCATTATCATTGCAAAGTTAAACATGCAAGTCTATAGAAAGCATCTCTCTTTTTATAAATTCCATATTGGAAACTGCAATCCCAAATCCCTAGTAACTAAATTCCTCAGCCAGCATCAGTTGTGTATACTGAAGTAATTCTACTAATTGACCTTTTCATGTTTTGATGATTATCTACACACGCACAGATCTACCAAAAACACTCGGCCACCGGTTTAGGGCATCTTTATGGAGAAGAAAGGACAATCAAAATAAAAAGTTCTTTTGCAGAGGTTTTGTAACTTGTATTCAATCACTATTAGGGTACAATGGTAGGAAAACGGAAAAGCACAGTGTGTCAATGGTGGAGAATGTGGACATCCAGTGAGGCACCAGGAGAACAGCAGGACCGGCTCCATGGACACCCCATACGTCCCTGGCTGAAGGCTTGAGAGCTGGCGAGACCCTCAACTTAGAAAGGAGGACTCGAGAATACCTGGCAGGAGAGCCAAGTTGAGAGTGCCTCAGGGGCACGGGGGAAAAGGGCTTACAGGGGGTGGAGGCAAGACTAGGCACTGGGATAAACATCTACCATTACCCAACAAGATGTATTATAGACGGTTTTATTTTTTTTATACATGGGAAGGACCTTTATGGACAATATTAATATTATGGACGGTATTGCTCTTCCTGTGGACTGTGTTTTGGCTTCTGCAAAGTTCCTCTTTTTTTCTTTTGTGTATACCTCCCCATATCTTCTCCTATCCTTTTTTCCAAAGGGCAGGACAAAGGGTGAAAAAAGCCAAGATGGCTCGGGGCTGTTGCCGACTCCCCGTCACCCCTGTGTCTCTCTGCCATCCCATCCCCTGTTTTCCTGACGGCAGGCGAGGGATGGAGAATGTCTGAAGTAATGAAGGTCTGCTACCATCTGCCTGCCGTCTCGTGTCCTCCTTTATCCCCTGTCTTTCCACATTCCCATTCCCTGGCTGGGAAAATGAAAATATTCTGTCCTGGACCACCCCTTCCTGAGATGGCACTGGCCACACAGTCTGGGATCCTTTATCCTGCCTTTCCTCTTCTTTTCCAGCCCCTAACCTTCTCTTCCCCCAGTAATTCTTGTTCCAGTTCCAACCCTTTCTGCCGCTGCTCCACCTCCGGGGCTGTGCCTTTTCCATGGTGGTTAGCAGCCTCTCCGGGAATGTCAAAACTGTAACCCGAGCTCCAAAGGCCAGTGTTTCATCATCATCCCCTGAAGTGGCGACGGCCCTATCTTCAGGACAGGAGCTGAGGCTGAACACTGAGAACTCTGCCCCTCATAAGAGGAGATCAAAGAGCTGTTCCCTTCCTAAAAGAAAATCAAGAACTGGAAGAGACTGAACTGAAAAACCTTTATGTTTTTATTAACTACCACTGCTGCTTAATTTGCCTGGCTGTTGTCCAAGAGCTAAGTGTTTGTTTCATATTTTGTTTTTGTTTGTTTGCTTAATCTGTTTTGTTGTTGGGTGCTAGTGTTTTTAGTGTCCCACAGAGCAAGGTGGATGCTTTGTGGGGGAGTTGAGATTTCTATGGTTTTAGAAACATTCTAAGTTTCCAATCAAAGGTTAATTAAAAAAAGATCAGTTGTGAGGTGCCCCCCTGCCCGGGGAGGCAAAGATTCAGTTTCATTGTTAAAGTGAGAGGCATGGGCAAGAGGGAATTCCATCCTCTGCCTCAGGGGATGTGCCCTGTGAGCCCTGGAAGAGTTGCCCCACCCCAGACCCTCGTGGGGTCGCAGCCCAGGGTGTTCTGATTGGGTGTGAGCCCCTGGGGTTTCTGCCTTGCTATGTCCCCTTTTTAATTAACTTTTGGTGCCCCATAGATACATGCCAGCTCTCCACCAAACAACAGAAAAATACAAGAATCTTCCTTTGAAAACAATTTTATATTGTTACGTTGTACCTCAGAAAGAAAATGGGAGGACATAATAACTAAAAAAAAAGGACAACAAAAAGAAAACTCAAAAATTATAAATTAAAAATTCAAAAATTCAAAATTAACCAGATTATATAATTACACCAATCCTCACAGGGCACACCACCGAGCTATTTCTGGGTCTTTAAATCTCTGCTTTAAATCAACAAAGGAGTACCTCAATCACAGGCACTCCCTGATAAACTCCCATTTCAAGAATATCAACAAGAATTAAATAGAATTTTATGCTCTGACAAGTCCCTTGATATATCCTCTATCCTCCTGATAGAGGTACTAATACCTCAGGGTGATTAGAGGAGAGCAAGCTTAAATTAGTAGACTGCTCTGGTTAAATTCTCATCTCAGAAATGTGGATAATTTCTACTGACTTTCTGCTGCTGAATAGTCAATCAGAAAACAATCCCACTTTTGAAATGTTAGGACTTTGAATAGATTCTTACAATCACTAAGCTGGAATTTATGTACCTAACCATCGATTCCCATAGGGAACAGTCAGTTCACATTTTATCTAATCAGATCTTTTTGTTAGAGAAAGTTCTCTTGCTAGGCATGGCATCTTATGTTTGGGAAAAATTAAAATCAAAGTATTTTGTTAATTTTGCCCTGTAAACTAAACACTCATGTGCAATTACTCTTGTTGAAATCGGAAGGCAGGTGCCAAAATACTTCAAGAAGTTCCCCTTTCTAAAAAATCTCAGGATGGGTCATACTTTGCTCCTTAAAACAATTTAAGGCTGTCTTCCTATGCTCGGGGTGACAAATGTAACACAAGTTGCCCACAGCACCTATGTACAACATCCCAGGAACAACATATGCCAGTGTCTCAGTTCTCCCAGTCACAGCTTCTTTCCTCCCAAAATATTGCCTTTGTAGGAGTTTGGAGCTTGAGCAGTTACTATGTGAAGCTTAACTGCACCTTCCCCATAATCCCAAATAAGCCTCCATTGCACTTGCAAAAATCAGCTCAACAAAATCCCTGCACTATATAAAGTCCAATGAATTTATTCTGAAGATCACTACCTAAAAGGTTACCTCTAACCTTCAAAAGGTTTTGATTAGTACCTTCATTTATCTTAAGCCATGCAAGACAGTATCAGGGGTGATGATTTTTTTTTCCTTCAGTGCACAGCTTTAAGATGTATCTGTTCAGCCCAGCCCTAGGGTTTTGAACATTGTCTCTGACCCTTCTTCATCTCTGTACCCTGTCACTGATTAGTTGTACATTGCACCCCCCACAATTTCAGTATGGTTACATGTAACAATGAGTTTAGGAGACCACAAGCATTTTCACATGGGAGACACCTTCAATAATTAGGCCCACCTTCTTTAAACATGCCTAGCAAACAAACCAAACTGTACACTGTTAATTCTTTAATCCACATGCAACCAAACAAAGCTGGGAATCTTACGCTCCTTTCTAAAGGAAACTTTGAATATTCCCTATGGCAAGTTCCCTGCAATTTTTCCATAGGTTATCATACTTCAAAAATTACCTTTTCTATTCTGGCACCTGGGAAGCTCCAGGTTATAGGGTTGATATTTAATTTTAGTGTTTAGTTTTGAATTTGTGCATGGCAGAATTAGAAGCACTTCAAGTTGACATCTAATATACCTGATGGAACATGGAGCTTAAAACTCAGTCAAGCAGCAATCATAGAATTGTATAGGTTGAAAAAGACCTTGAAGAGCTTTGAGTCCAACCATTAATCTGCCATGTCCACTATTAAATCATGTTTCCCAGGGCCACATCTACATGTCATATAAATACCTCCAGGGATGGCGACCCGTCCTACTTCCCTGGGCAGCCTGTTTCAGTGCTTGATAACCCTTCCTGAGAAGAATTTTTTTTCCTGGTTTCCTATCTAAACCTCACCTGGTGCAACTTGGGTCCATTTTCTCTTGTCCCCTTACTTGCTACCTGAGAGAAGAGACTGACCCCCACTTCACACCACCTCCTTTCAGGTAATTGTAGAGGGTGATCGAGTCCCCACTGAGCCTCCTTTTCTCCAGGATAAACACTACCAGCTCCTTCAACCATTCCTCGCCTGACTCATGTTCTAGACCCTTCCCCATCCTTGCTGCCTTTCTTTAGATGAGAAATGCCAAGCATTATTAATTCACCATGATTTACAACAGTAGGAAATACTTACCTGAGGGTAAGGGTCAGCTGTTGCTCCTTTGACTTTACCAGATCTCCCACTCTAAAAGTTGCACAGCCCAGGAAGCTTCGCTACAAATCAAAGCAGAAAGAAAAGATAAAATATTTGTTCATTTTTGTTACTTCTTTTGGTCTCACACTTGAAAATCTTCAAACTGCATTTCAATATAACAGCTCTATGACAGCTATATGACACTCCAGCCACTAGAATTTTTTTTGTGCATCTACAGCATGACTATTAGTAAACTGTTAAAAACTTTGGTTTTATGGGCAGGAACCTTTCCCTTTTCCATTACGAACAGTCTAACAACATGACAAAATAACAGGTTGTAAGATATGCAGCCACAGGAAAATTTTCATTCCGTACAAGTATTTGCATTTTGCATCTATTTCTTTATATTTTTCTAATTTCTGGATTACAACAAGTGCTAAGTTTTCACAATTTACCAAAGTTGTAATGTTTCTTCCTCAAGCCCTTGGCACTACCATGCATGTATTCCAAATATGAATGTATTTGCTAGGAAGGTATTTTTAAATTGACTTCAGCACAAGTTTATTAATAGAAATGTTATATTTCTCTAGTTCTTGGTAATGTTTTAGGCACTTTTTTCCTCTATTTCCATTGTAAGATGAACCTATTCACTGCAGTAAAAGTGCAGAAAAATGTGGTAATGCAACTAGATTGCCTAAAGTTAAATTAAGCTACACCACTACATCTTTTTCTTCTAGAAAAATCACTCTTCACACATAAAAAAAAGGTACAAAGAAGAAAAAGGATTAAATCTTCTTTTGCACTTTGGTTATTTTTTAACCTCTGCTAAAATCCTGCTCCACATTGCTGAAATCCTATTTCGTCAACTTGGCCAGTGGTAGTATTCTTGCCTTGGGAACAAGAAGAAATAAACTAACAACATACAGCCATCTTCTACCCATTTATCTTTTAAATACACCACACAATATCACTTGCTCTAAATAAATTATAATGAGATCATGACATTAAACATAATTTAATTTTTTGCAGTAAAACAATAAGAAAGACACAACAATAAGAAGTTTGTGGTTTTTATTACATAACACTAAGTTTACTGTTGGAATGGTAAATTAAAATTCCAGGCTAAATTATATACATTCTTGAATATACAAATTCTAGAAGAATAGAGTCTGAGTCAACACAGGCTGCCTACAGAGAGCAACTTTTCCTTCAGGGAAAAACAGAAAAGAATCTGTCACTGCTGACAAGAAAAACTTCCTCTGGTGAAATAAACCCTTCAGCCTGCTTTTTTTCAGGAAAGCCAGCAGAATGTTGAGTGTTTGACTGCGAACAATAAAACTCTACACTAAGATAAGTTTTCTTCTATATACAATATACAGTTCAAATAACAATTCTGAAATTAGGTAAGCACCAACACTGGTCTGCAGTTTGGTAAACTGAGTCATGAGGTATGGCTTATTCCCATCAATGGCATTGGCTTAGATTCCCTAAGCAGCATGTAAGCAGCAAAGGAAAAAAGACACAAGTTAAGAGTCTAGGGAAGGCTGGAAAAACAGTGGATCTGGGAAGTGATGAAAAGGGAGAAAGGAAGAAAAAAGGCCTGTAGGATACATATAGAGAAAAATAACATAGCCACACAAGCAAAGATCACCGTTAGTTTTCAATGCCAGAATGAAAGGTAGTTCTACAAAAAAGACAACCAGGTGCAACACACAGTGATGCACAGCTTTGCTGGAGTGAACACACAGATGGTTCTGTCTTCCTCTGGATCAGTCAACATGACAGTGTTTCTCCACTAAAACTTCATGGGCATATATTTAGCCCAGATTATTTATCTTCTTCCAAGAGCAGATCCTTCTTCATACTGTAAGAACACATTCCATAGCACTTTGTCTCTGTAGCAGCCTTTATGCTGGCATTTCATGACATTTGAGTACTTTTATTTGAAACCTGACCATTTGGAAAGGGGAAAAGAGGTATTCGAAATGAAACCGATATAAGGTTTGGTCACTTGGGGCTTCTTTTTGCAGCAAAATAGAACTATAAATATATTTAAAGAATCCTAAGTCAGAATCTTCACATGACCAGGGCCAAGAGACAACTACACTGCTCTCTCTTAAAGTCAAAGAACCTTGGTCATTGTACCAGCTAAACATGTCTGAGTGTCAGATATACCTCTCCAGTGTCATGAAATTAAAGGTGAATGGTTGTATTGGCTTAAAACATCCTACTTAGGTCTCGGTTTCATATTTTCATGCTTATTTAGGAAAAGAAAATCTTGTGCAAAATCAAATAAAATTTTAAATGATCCCATGCCCCAAATGAAGAGAGTTATGCTTGTGTTCAAGTGGTCTAATATCAAACTGGAGAATACTTTTTTCATAATGACTTAGATACCAATAGTCCGCCCTGAGGTATGAGCTGGCAGTCTACAGACCAATCTAATTTTGCCCACATGACTTGGAAAGGCTAGAAAATTAAGCTTTAAACAGCTTGCTGCTGTAATGTTAACTGCAGAGTAACGTTCCTTTGTAATTTTGCTACTGTTGTAGTCACAACAATAAACCTGAAGATACGTGCCTTGAATAGTTTGATGAATAATCTCAGCTAGCCAAAGAGAAAAGTCTCTATAATAGCTATACAAAAAGTTAAAGCACACTGATTATTTCACTAAGACTGAACTTGCTGCCACGCTACAGATTTTTCAAACACTAGATGAAGTCCTGAAAACTATGCCATGGAAGCCCTGGTAAGGCAGAAAAGTCAGCAATTTAGCCTAAAAATTTAAATCCCTAAAAATTTAAAATTTATTTTACATGTTTGCAGATAGATCTGACACCTGCACCAGGTGTTCTTTGTTCTTTTATTCAGCTCTAGCAGGATCAACCTTTCCCACCCACACCAGGTGTCCATATTATCTGGGAGGTTTTGGCCCTCTCAGACCCAGAAATTACTTCCCAATACATTTGTCAAATGCTCTGTAGATCTACACATAAAAATGAGTCCTCTATATGTTGCCAGTTTAATTGCTGAAAACACAAACCAAAGGCAACTCCTGCTGCAGAATGCAGCACACAATGACCAGAAGCTCAGGCTTCTTGAGGCAATGCCATTCCAGACTCTCAATCTCATCCAGATTGCTTGTACGACATTAACAAGGAGTTTGTTTGCACAGTTGTGTTTGTCTCAGGATAGCTTCAGTTGAAAAAGATTTTGAAAAAGATGTGGATAGGATTATATCAATCCATGAGACTATCACTTGTGCCTTGATTGTTTTATTCATTTAACCAAAAACTTTTGCTATTAAAAAAGCTTGTCAGTTCCTGTTGAGCAGTGGGTGTCTGTGCCTGCTGATGAGATGAAAAAAAAAAAAATCAATATATGAAAATAATTGCTTACCCCAACATCTGCTCTTGGTTCCTTGTGATCAGGTAGGACACTGGTGCGGACCTGAGAGAATTAAGGGGAAAAAAGGCAAGAAATAATTACATTTTTTTGTTGTTGCTTTCAAATCAGAATGAAAGAAGTGCTCATGCCTTTCTTTCCTCATACTTTTGACATTTTGGAGATAAATTTAAATGGAGGTATATATGTATATATAATTTATAACAACTAATAATTTAACCACAATATTTGCTGGTTCCTGTGAAGAAAGTCTCTTACCACTGCCTTTTTATCATTCTGAAATTTCCTGAGTCTCTAAAGGGCGAAAAGCTGTGTTCATTTGTTCCTTTCCTAAAATGAGATTTTTTTTGGCTCTAACTTGAGTGACAGAATTCTTCATCTAGAAGTACTATCTAGAAGCAAACTTTTCAGCTTCAAGTGAAAGAGCATAGTACATTGAAAAGTATTTTCTCCAAGTAAGTACTTGTCTTTGCCAGCAGATCTGCAGCAGAAATCCTGTTCCCCAGTCTCAGTGCATGACCCTGTCTCCTTCACCCTCTTGCTGAGCATCTTGAGGTGAGAGATATTTGTACACATTCAGAGAAGGAAAGCCTCTATATTCTCCCCTACATGGAACTTCCAGTTGTCCCCATGTTTACTGCAAGGTGGAGCTACCACTGTTCTCAACTACTTTAATTTCACAAGAACAAGTATGGGATAATCTGACTTCCTCTTCTATATTCCCCAAAATATAGTACAGGTTGGTGTGTGGCTGTGTCTTCAATGTCTTAATTTTATTGTTGGGTGGCAGTTGAGAACAGAAAACTGATTAAACAGCAAAAATTAGATAGAAAATGTATAAGAAAACTTCTGTGGCATCCTTGATAGCCTGGCTGGGTCAAAACCAGCCCTTTGGAACACCTTGCTGTTAAAAGCAACACACAACGGAGAATACACTGAACACACACATCTGTTTAATTACCCAGCCTATATAAAAGGTATTCATTCCCCAAGAACAAACTTTTTGCTTGATTTCCAAGTAAAACTCAAACTCATTTTATAAATCTCTCTTCAAAAGACTCATTATTTTTACCATGCCCTCAAATGTGACCCTCAATTCTATTCTAGATGCAACTTAGTACAACAAAAAAAACCACCTTTAAAGCAAAGATAATTGGAACTGTTTGTTATTCTAAATACATGTTGCTTTAAAGCACCAATATAAAGTCCACAACAAAGACTTAACAAAGAGGGATCAGCTTTTCTCAGTCATCTCTTATCCCTTGATTCACTACAATGAGAACATTGTTTTTTTCCACAAAAGCCTAAAGATAATAAAAAATGCTATGATTAATTTAATGAGGGACAGCATACTTTAGAAATCTGTGTGAGTCCTCATTTGGATGCAATTTTGCATTTAGGTTTTTTACACTAATACATTAGCAACTCCAAAGCATTTGACAATCTACAGAAAACTAGTACAAAATGTTCAATATTGATATTTGTATCTAAAATTTACCTTCAAATGTTTCAAGTCACAAATGAAAGCTACTGACATTTTCTTGTTGGTGATACACATCTTTCCCTTTTGAAGCTGAGGAGATAACTTAGAGCAGATTTGTTTCTTAAAAAAAAAGATGGACTATCAACACCAGGCCAAAAATGCTGTGCCATTTTAAGATGCTAAAAAGCGGTTCTGTGTGCTAGCCTCCAAGAAGTGACATCTGGTCTAACAAGAAGTCAGGTATTTATATTTTCTAATTATTATTGTTGCTATTTATTCAAGAAAAGGAAACCAATAATGTAAGAACTAACGTTCCTATTCATCATTTACTTAGGTATTTGTAACCCAGCAGCACTTCAGCAAATATTTTAAAAATTGTATGTCTTTTTGTATGATACTAAGTTGTGCTTCACAACAAGAGAAAGTTCAAGTGTCTTTTATGCTTACTGAAATAAAGTGAATTCAACATTCATTTAGAATCATAGAATAATACTTCTTTGGGAAGGAATGGATATTCTTTCCAAAAAATAAAATCTCAGTTCAGGAGAACATATTTTTGCTTTTCTGACCTGACAGAGATGTGGAAAGGGATGTCAACACCTGACTAACCTAGGGCCGTCCATAGAATAAAAGCATATTCCTGAATTTCAAATAGATTTAAAATACAGAAAAAAATTCTGCTGCATTTTGCAATACTTTTTGGTTCAGCTATGTTTGTTTATTTTCATTTGGTTTTAACCTGTTTATAGCCAGTAGTTGGACAGCCAAATGTAACTCTGGTGGGACCAACATTAGACTGTACCTCTTCTCCTCAAAATATATTTTGTTTAATTGAGATTGAAACTCAGTTTAATATCTTGATTGAAGTGTGTGCAAATGTAACTTTAGAAACAGTTTTATTATTTGACATTTATAAAAGAGTAAATACATACATGGGCAGTACAATCTGATCTTTGTGTATAAACACAAAGTCAGCTCATAAGCAACTATAAAACATAAGAAACAAGTCAGTTCTAGTCCCAGTCCACAAAACGGAAGAGAAAAAACAGAGATAAATACAGAGGATTTGAAAGGTCAAATATCCTCCCAGTGCCCTTCCTGATTAAACAACCTGCTGCACTTTTTAAAACCTTGTCATAAATCAACTTTTCCCTTCTGGCCCCACCCAGAACAACTACAAAATATAAATGGAAACAGAAAGTCAGATTTTAATCCCAAATATCCACTACTCTGTTAGAACTTCAGTTTTCTCATTATTTGCTCTCAATTATTTTTTCTCCTCTGAGTGGGGAGTTCATTTACAGCTGGGGTAGGATCATGTTTCCCTGGAATAGCACACACTACAGAGTTACCTGCCCAGAAAAGATCACAATGGCATGCAAGAAAGACAGCTTGTGACCTAGGCTAAATGCAAAATGTTTGTGACATGCATCCATTCCTGTGATTTTGTTTGTAGAATAATACAGTTACCTTTTTTACACCACAGCTTGTTGTACAGGAAGAACACCAGTGGACAACAGTGGGCGCTCACAATATGCTTACTTTTCTTTAAATCTCATACAGAACAATAAGCAATGAGTAATGCATTTGTCACAGACATATATGTGAAATTTCTCAAGGCATAAATGCTAAATTCAGCTTTAATGAATTGCCCTTTAGTAGAAGGCAGTTTTATATGATTAAAAGGAGCATTCAGTCATTTGTAGCACAATGAGCCACACTGTCAAAGTACAGAAGATATATTCACTATCATTACCGAATTTTTTGTGTTTGCCCTTAACGAAAGCCTTTGCAGTTCAGCTGATGATCAAAGGCCATGTTCAGGATGCACTCAAGTTTTGCAAACAAATAATGCTAGATCCTCTCCTTGGCTACTATCGATTTATTCCATCAAATCAACAGAAGCTTCCAGTGACTTCCCAGTACTCACTGCTGTTGGCTGCTCAAATGCACTCTTCTGTCATCACTCCTATACACTCCTGGCATCTCACAATAACTAAGTATACATAACAGGCAAGGCTAGGCAAGGCAAGATAAAAGAGACTACTGAAGGCAGTCACTGAAAAATTGACTAGCACTCCTTCAATAAAGCACCTTCCAGGAAAGGATTCCCAACTTCAGTAAAACAGAAGTCATATGAGAACACAACAAGCACACACATTAACCTGGAGGTGATCTAGGACAGTGACCATCTGCACCTTTCTGCCCCCACAGGGAATAGAAAACTGAACTCTGCTAACACAGCCCTACAGCTCCACAGACAGCTGCTACGGGCAGTCAGCCCCATCCTCACCACCACTGCCTGCCAGCCAGCCAGCACCACTACCCATCAGAGTCCAGGAGTTACTATTTCTTGGAATCTTTCAGTCAAAGAAATTGCAGCTTCATGTATTTATGCTGGGTGAGCTGAAAATGCTGAAATTGTTACAGGGTTCTGCAACAACATCAATCTGCTTTTATAGGATAGAACCCATTCCAGTACATGCAGCAAATTATTTTTTAAAAGAAGATATTTTACATTCACCAGCCATTTATTTTTGTCCTATAGATTAACAATTTGCTAAATAGTTCAATCAGCATAGTGTAGTCAGCAAAATAAAACACATCTATACTTTGTTTTTTGCTTTTTGTTTGCTAACTGCTTATTGAATGGAGGACAATACCAATACAGAAATTTTCCAACCTTTAGTGCACAATTTCCAACAGCCCATATATAACAAAAGAGGAAATCTTTTCCCATTGGGCATGCACGTAGTATTACAGGGTTTACAGTTCCAATGGAAAAGCTGATAGGCAGAGAAAGTAATAAATGTTAAAACTTAATTAAAGATGAAAACAAATAAAGGGAATATTAGCTATATCAAATTACTGCAATGTTTTATAATAACTATATTATTTTTATTATATACTAATTAAATTTAAACTTACAAAGTATTTATACATATATATATTCCCTACTACAGATAGTAGAGAAAATATGTATGCCTCTATTACTTGCTCTTTAGCAACTGATAGTTTCATCTGTTTACTTATCTGAAAAAGTCAGATAGAAGGGCAGGACTATCTGCATCCTTTCCAGAGGCAGCATGTGAATGTGACTCTTTTGCAGAGTGTAGAGTCAAGACCATTCATTTGTGCAGCACTGCCACTGTGTGCTACCTCCAGACACACTTCTCAAGACGTAATGTAAGGATAAGAGAAAGAACATAATTCTCAGTCTCTAGAATCTTCATAAACTGCTTTTCTTTTAGACATGTCTACAGCTCAATATCTTTCTCTGTGTAGGCTGCATCTTTTTATGCTTTCTAAAGAACACATGGCACAAAAGAAGCGTCACGAGATCCCCAAGCAAAGACTGGAGTTAACAGAATTTAACAGCTTTTGTATGTACAAAACTTGGTGTATGAATAATGAGCAGAAAAACATAGAAGTCTTGAGTGTTTGATTACAAACACAGTTTTGTTTGTCTATTTTTACAGCTTGGGCTTTCGCTCAGACTTGTCTTAAAAAATCTCAGTGTACAGAAAAAACAGATTACTTAGGAACTCTCTCCATACTGAGCCCAGGACAAGAAACATACAACTCTGCAGCATCCACATGGAAGCTGGAACTTCAAGTTACAGAAAAGATCGATACATTATGAGTGCTTTGGGGCATGCAGCAGAGAGTCAGATCTGATCTAGCAAGGCTTATTAACTCAGTATAATTGCCAGCCATAGCAGAGCTGCACCACTTCGCACAGTGCCTCAATGCAAAATGACACTAGCCCTATCCATGCAAATGCCCAGTATAGCTCAGATTCCATGCAGAAGCTACATAATGGGGAAAAGGCCCAGCTCAGCATGGATGAGAGCTTCAGCTGCTGGCACTTGGTCTGCAGATCACCAAACACAGCTAAGATGTGCAAATAGGAAAAAAAGGCAGTTCCTGTTAGTGGCCTTTCCCACATGAAGCATTAAGATCACACACACAGCTCATCCCTCTGTACACTGCAAAAAAAACTGAAAGTCACAAAGCTGAAAAACACCCCTCTGGAACACACTTGTAACCACCTTCCCATATTTAGGTCTATTCTATTCCACAATTATTTACTTTCATATAGTAAATAAATAACCCTTAAAGGCAAAGTCCTGAGATTGATTTATCTCTTGTATTTACTGGAAATAAGAAAAAGCTGTCAAACCTAGCCATGTAAATCTAAATTGTATTAAATATGTTTTTAGTGTATGCGATGTAAGAAAGGAAGGAAGGAAGGAAGTGTTTATTTACTTTCTTAACATAGCACACAGCATGAGCACTGGATTCAATTTTTCTAACCAGTTTGAAACACCTTTTTTTCTACAGAGAAAGATCTGTCAGATGTAAAGTTATGCAACAGATTAAAAGTGACAAAGAAAAATGGCCTGTATAAATTAGAGATAATTAACATTTGAGTCTTAGCATCATGAAAAATAGATTTTCTGTTACTCATAATTGTTCTTCATTGAAACTCAGGGTACAGATACTCTGCCAGTAGCAGTTGCTTCAGAACATCGCTTTTTGGGGAGGGAAAAAAGCTGTGCAGTGCTTCACCCAGTTAAATCTTGTGTTGCAGGATAAGCTCATCATCACTCTCCTCCTGAACAGCTCCCAGTAAAACACAGCCTTTGCACTGTGCCTCCAGTGCACACTTTGCACTCATGAAGGATCACCTGCAGGCAATGGCTCAGTTGTTTCAGGGGATCAAACACAGCTGCAAAATGTGGTTTTCACACATTTTGTTTTGCACAAAAACACTTGCCCGCCCCAGTCCCCCACAGTGATGAGTGCTGACTGACACAGACAGCAGCGCATTGCTGTTTATCGGGCAATCTGCTGGGTTTTTTTAAGGAGTCTAATTTTTGCAATCAATGACCACTGGTAGCAAGATAATGAGCTACAGTTTTTTTCCTTCATCTTTCAGGCTTTTTTGAAGCCAAATGATGTGAAGTAGCCTTCTAAAGTCTTTATAGGTACTGAATATTCTAGGCATTTGGTCAGTAATAATTTTAATAAAATATATTACAAAAACACATTAAAGGCTGTAGCTGTTATAACGAGTAACCCTTGCCCTCTCCCCATCATAATTTCCAGGAATGACCCCTTCAAAGTCTGTTTTATACTGGGAACGATATACAAAATTTGAACAGTAAAATTCCCTTTAAAAATGCTTGTGATGCCTCCTCCTCCCTGCTTTCTTCCACTGCAAAATAAAATTCACAGAAGGCAAATTCTGGCTTCTGTCAGCAAGCTACAGATGGAGCATTCCCAAGCTCTTTTAGATCTTCATTTACATGGGCCAGCCAATGGGGACTTGTTACTAGTTCAAATCCAAATACCTCAGGCTGGTTACTGTAATTCCACTATCCAAAAATCCTTGAGACAGACTCCACAATCCAAAAAAGGCAGCAGTTAATGGCAGCCAAAAAAAATCCAGATGTTCTGACAAATTATATCCCAAAGAATACTTCAGAATGATGAAGAAAATAGGACATAGGAATAAATATGTAGGGGTGTTTGAGGTGTTTTATCATGCTTTTTCACCCTACTTCCCACACACCCAGCTGTGCACGCTGCTCCAGCAAATCATGACTATTTGGCAATCTCTCAGTCTGAGCATCTTGCTCCCCTGAAGCAGCAGACTCTAACCCAAGTGTTCAAGTAGGAATTTCAGGGGAAAATGCCTTCCTAGAATGCAAGACGTCAGCACTGCCCACAGGGCCCAAGGCAGCTGGGTAGGAAGAAAAAAAAACATAAATCTCATTCCCATATGAGTATCAGAGAGCCTATCTGAAAAAACATGCTAGAAAAGCCAAGGAAAGAACTTGTACTCTACTTATTTCAGGGGAAACATGAGAGGATACAAGCCAAGGGTGGCAAAAAGCACATACAGTTGTCTAATGAACCAGGTCAACTCTATATTGCTTTAGTGTATGGCAGACAACATGAAGTAAGGCAAATATTACTGGATTCATCAGGTGAGCTCAAGGACATCATAAAATTTTCAGAACACGATCCTCTTCCTCAAAATTTCAGCAAAATTTGAACTTTGAATATCTTACAAAATAAATTGAAATCCCATTTTTTTTGCTTTACTGAATAAACAGCCTTTTTTGAGCATGCTAAAGTCAGCATTTCATAATTTGTGTTTATTACCATAAAAATCTCATTAAGAAATTTTACTATAAATTAAACATAGTGCCATTTCCACTGACATTACAGTTACAAGAAATGTCATTATTGTATGATTTCAAATGACATTACAGTTACATTAGCATCTTGCAGAAGTATTTCCAGCATTCCCAGTTCCTCAACAGATTAAACCATCTACTCAAGTGGCAAAAGGTTATTCACGTATTAAACACAGATAAAAAAGTTTTGCTGCCTTAAACAAGCCCAGACCTTTCAATGCTCTACACAAAATATCCCTGTCTTATGACTTGTGGGAGAAGCTGAAATGAAGAACTCAGAATTTAACTTGTTGGAGCAGTCACATCCCCAGTACATGAACCTCCAAAGCTCCCTCGAGAAGCTGGTATTATCTCTGTGCCAGCACCTGAGTACATTGCCATCTGGGGGCCTTAAGTTCAATATTTTGACAGCTATTTTTATGTGAGGTACCAAACGAACCAAATATCAGCTCTCATAGAAGCAAACAATTGTTTTAAAACATTGAAGATTTCATTCCCCACTCAATGTTTTATGCTAACTTTTTAACAAATATTTTCAGATTCTAAAGTGAACATTTTAGAGCAGTTAAGCTCAGTCAGTCAGTCTCAACCATCTTCATTTCTCACTGGGTATCTCCCACAGGGAATTCCAGACGTGGATTTTCCCTGCAGCTACTGCTAGAAGCAGCTGAAGCATTAGCATCACCAGGAAGAACTTTTGTGAAGACTTAAAAGGACTCACATTGAGTCCCTACAGTCTGTGCCAGGTCTACAAGCAGACTGATCCATCAGTAACCTGGACATCTGTGAGACATCAAGAGAAGTAGGGAAAGCTGCATATGAAAGAATATGACTGGAGCATACATTTTCTGACTAAACCCACTCCCCCCAGTATCAATCATAGCAACCAAGAGGCTGGTATTTTCAATAAAAAGAACTATTAGCAACACAGAGTTGTAAAAAACCCTCAGATCATGTGTGTAAGCATTTTACTATCACAGACATTACATGACAAACCTACGCGCTACCCCATTTTTTAACTACCTTGAAATTATTTTAATTTCTGCTCCCTCCCTTCTGACTGTAAGGTCATTCAAAAAAATTATTGCAATAATAGTTCAGAGTCATGTTCTAATTTACAGCCCATCATTATTCATGGTGAGTTTATACTCATTTGCTCTTCTGCCAACATAGTCTTTTAGCTAAGTAATTATTTTCTGTTCCTTATACTGGTCTCCTGATGTATTAATAAGAAAGGAATCATATGCCCTCTCATACTTCATTTTGTTAGGATAATAAGCCAAGCTTTTCAAATACACTGTCACGCAATAAGCTTTCCATTCCCCGGATCACATCATCTACTCCAGTCCCATTCATCTTTCTTAAACACAAATGATCCTATTACTGACAGCTTTCCAGAAAAGGCCTAACCTGTGTGTATGGAACAGAGTTCCCTGGATTAATCTGGGAATCAGTTCTGTTTCCCTCTCTCTGCTTCATTAGATCCACTGCTCAGTTGCACTTTGAAAAACTAATTTACCTGTGTTTTCCTTCACACAATTTGTTTCTGACACATTAAGTCTTTGTTCATCCAAAAACTTCATGTTGTTAGAAAAACACAGGGTCGTGTACTGAGAGACTACTGTATTTCATCCTATTTGTATTATTCCTGACTGCCTTGAAGCAGTTCCATAGGTAAAGAGTTGTATCAGCTGGCAAACCCTGGTTGTTTTTTTTTAGGAGAACTAAGGGAAATTTCTGCACACACCAAAATTTTCTTTAAGACATAGAAGCTGAAGGATTCTCACATAAATATCCACAAAAGCAAAGAAAATAATATTCATCAATAAGGATTTTTATTTTGTTCTTCTGACAATTTGTGATAATGTTTAAAAAATACTTGAGGCTGAGGTCTGGTGGTAGTACTACGTAATGGATAGGAATTCACTTCTCTTTTGGGGAACTGGGGGCAAAATTGCTCATCAAGATTTACTGCAGTAGAAGGCATATATATATATTTTAGACAGATGAGAGGGAGTACGTAAATGTTTGGGGCTTCCTACAAGCTCTATTTTCTTTGCCTTTGTAGACAGGATCTATCTATTCACTAAAGTCTGTTTTAGCAAGATTATAGCTGCACTTCCATAGATAATGACTCTTCCAACCTGTGGAACTGCAGAACTCTCATGAGAATTACTGTTGTTTCCAGGGCTCCCACATGCTTCATCCGCATTTCTAAAATTGACCCTTGAGGGGAGCAAGGAATTTTCTCAGAAGAACCTCCAGAAGATCCTGGGAAAATAAATGTTCCCAACTATACAATACAAACGCTCCCAACTATACAAATATAAACATTTCCAAAGCTATCTACAAAGAAAAAATGTACAAATATCATTTTTTTTTATTTGAGAAAGCATTTTTTTCTTGGATTAAAACAGTTAAACCTGCATAGCAAGAATTAAATTCTTATGTACACAAATGCTAAAACAAATAACCTCCTGATCAGTCTTTGAAAACAGTCTTTGATAGTGCTCTGACCTTTGCACAACCTCCTTGTCTTCTGAGATGAGAAACTAAAAGGGGGTTTAGTTATTTATTTATCAAATAAATTCACTGGTGGCTTTAGAAGAAGTTTCAAGACAAATGTGTCATCTCTCCCACAATCTAAACTTGTTTCTGCTTTAAAGGAGGAAGGAAGCATTGCTGGAAACAGGTATCACTGTGGGCCTATTTTAATATACAGCAACCTAAACATAACCTTGTACCGACAAGAGAAGGTAAAACCAGATTTCACACATTTCTTCCTCTCTCCTGTAACAGAGAGAGATTTATGTGAAGAACATTTAATCTTTCTATCACCATAACCACTTCTCCATTAAACACACATGATTCTAATCTCAAGATCATTTTACAGGAAGACTGGTTTTCTTCACCTGAGTATGTGTCACTGTGCTTAATAAATTGCCACATAAAGATAAACCCTTTTCCCCTCTACAATGTCAATTTTAACCTCTTTTTAAAGCATAACTGCAATCTGCAAGACATGGTAATCCTTCTCTATAAGCATGCTCAAGCTCTTGCAGAGATATTTCTTAAAACCAAATAAGTTACGAGCACCCTACTTTCAGACTGGGTAGTAGGCTGAGGAAAGCTGATAGCCACGGCTGCCTGAGCTAAGTAATTACATTCTGATTCTTATGCATCACAAGGTGTGAATAAAGACATTAGGTGTATGTTTTTAAGCAATCATTTTGCTTCTTCCAGAATTAATATTCTGACAATGCAGAAAGATTCTTAGGCTCAGAGAAAGCCCCAAGTATATTCAAATATTTTCACTACTTAGAAAAAAAAATAGACTTTTTTCTGAACCTGAAAAGTGGACGTTGTTGGTGGACTGTTTCAGTGATGCTTTTTCTGTAAATAGAAAGATCTATTAGGAACAATATTGTTAGCAAAGCTGTTTAGGTGTGAAATTTGGCCACCACACTTCTATTTCTAGAAATTACTTACAGATTATTTCTTCCTTTTATATTGCATATTCTTATTTGGAAATTAGCAAGACAATGTCTTCTAGGAAAGATAGGATCTGTTATTAGACAGGCTGATGTAAGGTGGACAATTTTCTTGGCCCATGGTTCTTCAGGAACTCCAGAAAGCTTGTGCTCCTGAAAATTTCTGTTTTCTTCATCGTATCTGCTTATCTAACAAAAGGCTACCTGCTCCTGCAGACCCTTAGCTCACCCCCAAACTGCCATGAGCAGCGTACAAAAACAGACACTCTGTGATAAACATCCCTGCTGTTCAAAGCCAAGCCATCTCCATTGTATCCCACCAAACACATTTTCTAAGAGAGATCCAAATGCCAGCCACAACAATCCAGCTTATTGAACGAAGGAGTCACAACCAGTTGACAGAAAAGTTATGCCACAAACTCAAGTAATAGCATTCCCCCTGTCATATTTTACTTTTTTTTTTCCTTGACTTATGATGCTCAGGATAATTTTTCACTCTCACATCGTTTGTTGCTCCCAGCAGTGCTCTGCTGAGATGACAGTGCTTGCTGAGTCACCATTTACTTCCTCAGCAAGTGACATGAAATACTGTGGGATGCAGAGATTTCAAGTCAGCGTCGTTTCTCAGGATATGTACAAATTGGAATCAGGAATGGGAACAGAAGATTTTAAATAGGCCTGTGTTTCAATGCCACTGAACAAACTGCACTTTTTTAAAAATACTCTGTAAACAGCCTTACCTAAAACCAGTCCACTCATTAAGAGTATACTTGGTTTAGAGATGTGCATTACATTCTTTTTGAATTTAATGCAGTTCTAGATAAATTAGCTTCTGGAAGGTAGCTACATTTTGAATCACTAACAGTTCTCTTGAATATCAAAATTGATATTAGAAAATTCACTACAAAGTGAGCCTACAAAAAGAGTAGGGGATGAAAAAAGTACATGCACATTTCCACAGCAAGGATTTTATGTCATCTAAATAAGATGACGAAGTTGATTTCTGTCTAAACAAAGTCAAAGGAACAGCTACATCTTGCCATAGATGAATCTAAATTTGCCTAACTTTAAATGGGTTACTGCAGATAATGCAATGTCTTGAGGAGGGACTTCTGAAAACCAGTGAGAGATTCTATCTGCTTAATAAACCACAAGTCTATGCTTCCAAAAATGTGTTGGTAGCTTCATGTATCCTAACACCATATGTCATAAATTATAGGTATCATAATTCATCCAAGTACAGAGCAGCCTTACTCTTTCCACATTCAATAGAACCTCCTTCCCTGACAAAAGGAATAATTTGTAAAAGAAAAGCATTTTAATCCATGATGAATTATATGAATGTAGCTTTACATGTGAAAATATGCAAATCTCTTCAGTTTGTGGACAGGTGGTGATGTAATACCTATTGTAGAGTCAGAAAGTACTTTGGACCTGATTAGCATAAGAGATTTGATAGTCAGGATGCCTTGGCAAAAACAAACAGAGCTTTGAGGATTGCAAGGAGATTGAATCGACCTGGTGACAGGAAAGAAGATTGAGTCAAGTAGAAGAGACGCTGCAAAAATGTATGTTTATTTGTATGTTTGTATGATGTTTAACCCAATTATTGTAGTAAAAAATTACTAGCCTTCCTAGCATGGTGTATAAGCCTATGCAGCCCACAGTAAATTTGGATTCTGATCACCACTCAGTTGTGCCAATCTCTCTCCATTGCCGATAAGTACCCTGAATTGCACAGCATCCTGTGTGCTGACAGGATAATGGTAGTTCTAGAAAATTAATGTATAGAGGCTTCCCCTTCCACATATCTAAAAGGGAAAAAGATATATGCAACAAAGAATAGCTTATATGTGAAATAATGTGTTATTCACAGAGCATTGTCCAGCTCAGACCATAAATTCTCTATAAATTATTACAGACCCACATTGCATCTAATATGACTATTATAGTGGGATCATCCATCAGTGTTGGAAAATCCCTCCAAAAGTAGTTCTCCAAACTCAACCACCTTGCAGATGGCTCCTGCTAACAAAAATTAGAAGCAAGACAAAATTCCATTGGATAAAAATGCATCAATTTTTATCTAACTAACTCTAGGAAACGTTTCAAGGTATGAACTAATTTAGCATGAATGTCAAGGGTCATGTGCCATTTTCTAATATAACCCATTCAATTTCCAATGTGAAAACAGCCATATCCAGCAGCTGAATTGTACAAGTTGATTCAGAATCAAACCCCAAATATAAAACCCCCAAAACCACAACCCAACACTACCCACAAACACCCCCTATGCACAGATTTGACCTTTTATTTCTTATACTACAGATAAGCAGTCCTCATCTAGAACAGTAACAGCCACATTGAAAAATGACAAAATATGAGAATGTAATGAGGTCAATGAACACTGTAGATGGGAAGAGAGTGTAATTTTAAAGAGAAACAGATAGTGCGTGTTTTACGCACATCATTTGAAACACGCAATATAAAAATTTATTACATCTTTCTGAAGACAGAGAAATCCCATCCTCATATGTATTCCCCATCTTGGTGATTATTTTGTACAGTACTGGTATCATCAGAATTTGTTTGAAATTAATACTGAGACTTTTCCCCATCTTAAAACTCCCATAAAGTTGGCCAAAATTAATTCTGTCATTTCTAGCTCATTTCACAAAAGAAAGAATAAAATGGGTCAAAATGCTTTTCAATATTTTGACTAGAAAATGGAAAAATATTTTAAAAATCTTATAGGTTAATGATTTAACTTAAAAAATAACAAAAAAGCCAGCAAAATCAAAATAAGCAGTCCCATACATATTTGGTAGAATTTGCTACAATTTCTTCTGTATGCACATAAATGTTAGCACCATTAAATACCATCTTTATTCACATGTACAAGAATGAAAATGAGCAATTAAACCAAAGTATACAATTGTTTTATTTATACACCTTCAGTAGACCCTGCCTAAAAGGGATTAATTTTTCTCTTGCAGTCATTTCATTAAGTGATTTCATTAAGTCACCCTACTCAGCTTTAAGCACTAAAGATCTTGAAATAATACCTAATTTAATACTGTTGCAAGAACCTTAACTCCAAAATTGTCAGCATAGACATCATCAAAGAGGCAATAATAAAATGCTCTTTAATGAAGTCCATATCTTTTTTATTTGAAAAGATCAGAGTGGAATAAAACCAACATTAATGATCTTCAGTAATCATTCCCTGCAAAAACTAAAACATGCTAAGACTTGAAAGTACACATTTAAAAGTAATAGCTGAACATTCTTTTAAAAGGAAGACCCAAATTTCATGTAATGCTGCAGCTCAAGATAATGTCAGGATTAACAAAGTGTGAATGACAGATTTGATTTAATGACTGCAGCTTAAACTTCTCCTCCTTCTACACAGAGCTCATGGCACAGAAAGGCAGTGATTTATGTACAACTCTCTACACCATAAATGCTCCACAAACCTCTGAGCAGTCCACAATTGCAAATACCTTGAGAAGGACAGTTTCAGGACCCCAAAATCCCAAGAATTCTCAAAGTTGTTCTGAGTTAATGATACTTCCCTTTTTCCTTGTATATGCAAGAGGAAACCGAGAGACCCTGATTGAGACCCTTGAACAATGTTTTGCAAACACAAGAGTGACAGAATTGCAGACCTCTGCAGGAAGACTGATTGTGTGAAATAGCAAGCTCAAAATCTAGACACTTATGGAGTTTTTTTCTGATCTACATTCATCCCATAAAATCCATCCACATCTATGTAAAACTAAATGCCTTTGCCCTCCAGAATGAAGGACCTAAGATGCTGAAGTCCATATTATAATTCCCAGACATCAGTTCTCTGCTCCCCACATCCTTTCATTTATGTCATGGTAATTTTTGTTTCTCCCACCACAATTTAATTCAACTGTTAATTTATTTTTCTACCTAGCACCTATCAATTCCTACCCATGCTGCCACACTGAAACATGTCATTCCTGAAGCAGTACTTCCCTTAAATTCCTCACCATCACTCACAAGAAGACACAGAGAACAGGTATTTTCAGCCTCTCAGAGAGAAGTGAGACTTCACAATACTCAGCATCCAGACCCTTCTTTTCTTTGAAAGTCATGTGCCAACTGAGGTGTATTTGCTTCCTCAGTTCTTTTCTCCTGGAAGAGAGAATGATTTTCCCTCCTGAAAAAAGAGCTGAACACAGAGATCTGCAAGGCCCTGCTGAGGGAAGCTGGTGTTTACCATCTCAACCTTGACAGCACTAGCATTGACCACACGTCTTAAGCATTCTTCCAGGATTTCTGGAGTACCATGAACAGAAAGTTTTCTTTGCTGGTATGCCAAATTTCTACTCTTTTCCATTCTTCTCTACCAAGAATTTAAAAATTAAGTTTGCTGCAGAAGTTTCATTTTCATTTAAGTCATTATGAAGTTTTTGCACTGGAGTATGAAACAAAAGTTAAATGTATTACTTTTTCTTCTATTATAGGCATAAAAAGGAAACTTATGCAAAGAAATGCCTTCATAAAAAAATTTACCATTTCCCCTTTTGAAGCTTTATTTGTGAATACAGCTGGTAGAAGCCTTCAGAAATGGCACCCTGCTGCTGAAGGACTACTTTTTGGTACATGTCTCTTCCAAGTTTTTCCAAATGTCAGAACCTATTTTACTTCTAACTTCAGTTTCTACTTAAAAATACAGTTATCTGTAACATATATTTACAGAAACTTGTTTCTTCCAAAGACATTAAGACGCAGCAGCTGGAAATGTCAGCATCATGATAATTATCATTAGAAATGTGGCTATAAATTTCCTATTAATCCTACTGGGTTGCTGTATGGATTGAAGATTATTTTATAATCATGCACTTCACTTGACAAGTGCTTACACACAAGAGAGCTCCTGTCAGGACTATCGCTACCATCCACAATAAAAAAAAATAAACTTCAGAAAAAAAGCCCAAAACCAAACAAAGCAAACAAACAAACAAACAAAAAAAATAAAAAAGCACACCAAACAACAACCTAATCAATCAAAAAGCAAACAAAAAAAACCCCAACAACTAAAAACATTCAAAAAAGTAAAGTTTGGAAGATTATTTTTTCCCTGCTAAGAAATGGTCTTTGAAATGACAGAGAATTATTCATGTTTTAACCTTTTGCTCATTTACTGCGTTGCACATGCTAAAGCTCTCTCAAGGGTAGAGCTAGTATTCTTGTTCCATTTCACCAAAGACATAAGCACAGTGTCATGTCAGCAAACTACACTTTCCAAGAGTGAAAATCTGCAGGCTGACTGCCATTTTGTCTTGCATATTTCTCTGTGAAGATAAGCACCAGTGCCTAGTGAATATCATTTAAGAAATCCAAACTTCCTGAGCAGAGGCTAAGTTGGCTTCCAGCACCACCTTCATATATAGAAGCAACAACAAAAGCCACTTCCAGTTACGCAGTTCAATTGTATTAACAGCAATATTTTTTCCTCACACTTTTTTCTCCCCTAAATTTCCCGCATCCTATGCTGATAACAAACAGTTCCAATACATTCTTTACAAATCCTGTTCTGCTGGCAACCCATGAATCATCTGGCAAAATAATTCCTCATGCCTGCAGGGCACAGATAAAGGCTGCCTTGAGGCATGGGGCCAGTACAGCACATTCACTTGCTCGAGACACTAGGAGTCAGCATGGTTACACTGAACCCAGAAAGACCTTTACTCTTTTCTGTATATATGTTTTTCTTCTTTTAGTAACCAGAAATCAAACTAGGCTCTGTGCTTGACTTACACCAGCCAGTTCATTGGTCACCAATGTTATAAATAGCTCACCACAATCGGGTTGGTCAATCAATAAGGCAATTTATTAATTAATTGATAAGGGACAAGTAAGCAGCGCTGGGGATGCAGGGAATCTCCGCTCTACCAACACATCCACCTTACCCCTGGTGACTGGCTCTTTTATAGGCAGTTTCTTGTGGGGCTGTGTCATGCCTTCTGTGCTGGGGTACAAGTCCAGGCAAGGCCAAACATGTTGGCTATCTCCCCAGCAGCAGTGGCTGGGAGCCCTCACCAAGTCTGGACAAAGCTCCAACATGTGGCCAGCTTACACTCCTAGCAAGCAGGTAACAGCAGGAACAAGGTTTTACACGTTTGCACAAGCCCACTCTTTACTTTATACATAAAGAGTGGATACCATTCATAATTATTTCCTAAGCAATTACATAGTGGCAAAAATACTTAACAGCAAAAACCAGCAATTCACAGCAAAGGGATTTAAACAAAAATAATGAAATCATTATATTTTCCTTCATCTCATATCCATGTTTTACTTTAAGATCAGTATTCCTGTTTATACTGATCCCATGGTGTGTTTACATAATGACACGCATCACTATGTAACATCTCACACCAAGTCCACATCATGAAGAAAAGTCATCTCTGCTTTTCTAAACAACCACATCCACAGCATTTTTATATTAAGGCCTTTGCAAACTCCATCTGCAAAGTTTCAAATTCAAAATTATCAAAGTTCAAATATATGTCTTTTGACTTTCTTTTAATACTCACCACAACATTGGCAAGTATATTCATAGGTATATGAATATGTACCAGATTTATAATAGGATTCCACAGTAATTCTTTCTTGTACAAATATTTTCTGTATTTAATATATGTCACTTTCCATGAAGAGACAGACGCACAGAGACAGACTGCACTTAGTGATTATTCTGTCTAGTCCTGACTTTCCTGCTCTTTACTTACAGAGAATAAGATCTGTTCTCTCCACGTATGCAAGAAAATTCCAGTTTAGAACTTTGGGATTTCAAAGCAGGTTCCCATGGCAATTGGTATAAACAAAACTTTTGGACTCTACATTTTATTTCTGTTTTCCAGTAAAAGTAGCAGGAAGCACCATGTCAACACCCAAAGAGTGAAAAATGTAATATTTCCTTGCATTAACAAGTTTCTTTTCAAGGTTTCTTTTATAGTAATGCTTTGGCATATCCATAACTAAACTGAACATCTTAACTCTTCATTTCATTTCCCCCTCCCCCTTCCCTTAAATTAATACAAACTGCACAATTATATTGCCATCACTGAAACTGCAACTGCACTTTACTGCTAAGGTAACACACAGGATTCCTGCAATGGTTTCCATTCTGGGAACATCAGTAATTTCTGCCCTAACAGTCTAAGCTATTGGCGATCATCTTCAAAGTCAGCAAAAGAAAGGAATAAGCTTGAAAGGAGACAAGAAATTAATACTGAAACTTCAGAATTTCTAGACCATAACAAAAAGGACAAAATGACAGTATCATTTTAATTAACTGTGAAATAGTTAATCTGAATAGCCCTTTCACCAAGATGCCTTATGGAGAAATGGATCCATCCAGATGGTACATGGCAGCCATTTTGTAAGGAAATCACAATTTGAACAAAAAAATTATTCTTAACAGCGAAAGAGTCAATAAGTGCAATGAAAAATGTGCAGTTAAACAAATATTTCACAAACATGAATATAAATCATGCTTTTTGCAAAACAGATACAACTTGAAACAATTAAGGGCTGCTCCTAGCTGCATAAATGTGAATTAAAAGCAAGCCCAGGTCACTAAAGTTACACCACTTCAAAACCAAGGGCTTTGGGTCTATAAAGAATAATCTAGGGAGAAAAAAAAAATACTCCTTTGAAATTAAACCAAATGGGAATTTTTTACTTTGACAGATAAAAAAAAGTGGTATTTACATGGCTTAAAATGGCTTAACAAAATTGGGGGGGGGGGGGGGGGGGAGGTGAGGGAGGAACGGAATTCAATTATATTGCAATATCTAGTACATCTAGTTCAGATTAGGTGCACAATGTCAAATCATAATATAAATTAACACAATTAATTATTGGTCTGTGTTTTCAACCCCATCTCAAGAGTTTTTTTTACTTCAGTGCTGCTTCTTCCATGGAAAAGATTCTCTCACTAAGGCAGCGAAAGGGAATATTCTCTTGACTTGTGTTGAAATTTCAGGAGTCCGTTTTCTAAGCAGCTGAGTTTACCTCTGAATAAAATTGACTCATTCTTGCCTTTAAATACAAGAACAGAATCTATCTTTTGAGAAATTCAAAACTGCAAATGAGAAATTCTTTGCACCAGACATCTACCTAAAGCTTGTAAAACATATTTTCTCCATGGAAAAACCAGTACTTGCTAAAGACAAGAAAATTTTGCAATTAATTAAGACCCCATAAAATCGTATTTTTCTGCAGATTCTGAAGTACTTTCTGAGCTTATTGAAAAGTTTCTTGTCATGAAAGTTTACAATGCTCATGCTAGAATGCTAGAAGCATCTCATGAACAATGTACATGAACCAAATGTAATCTTAATAGCTCTATTATTTCAGGGCAACAACTTCAAGTGAAGACTGTCTGAAGGAGACCTATCACTTGAATTTCAATAATAAAGGCAATCCTATGTTTCAAAGAAGTCAGCTTTATTTATGACATGTTATTCTAGATCAATGTTAACATTAGAGCTAATAAAAGAATCTAAAACTGAGAAGGGGAAAAAGCTATGACAGATCCACAGTGACATGTAGCAGCATGTGTTTGTTTTGTTCAACTCACCTGTTGCCATCTGGAACACACCAACAGGCTGAGACCCAAACAGATTTAAAGCTGCAGTCAGAAACACTTTGCAAATAAACTATGGTAGGAACTAGCCCAGCATAAAACAAAAACCAAAAGAGTGAGTGATATGAAAAGTATTTAGGAATATAAATCAATATCACAAAACCTCAAAGATATCAAGCCCCTCAAATATACTAAAGAAATAAAACCAAAAACACTCGCCACTTCACCAGTTACAATTCAGACTTTTGTTTATGCACTTCTGGATCTTCCTTTTCCTGAAGTCCCATCAGACTCCAAGTTCAGAGTATTTCATGCCCTTTATAGTTTAACATATCCAATGTCAGCAGCATGACAGGGATGGTGTATGATCTAACCAGTATCTTACTACAGACTGCAAGTTATTCTAGACATTGCCAGTAATTTAAGATTTAGTCATGATTTTGCATTCACTGACTGGGTGATTATTGCTAGTGATTGTCACAATATATATACATAATACACTATATATCCTTATTAGAAAAATGCATATGGTCATTAAGAGGAGATCAAGCAGACTAATTTATTTTCCTTCAGTAAGATAACTGCTTGTCTAGACAAAGGAAATGCAGTAGCTCTTATCTTCTGAACTTCAACAAAGCATTTGATACAGCGCCTTTTCAAAAATTATTACTGATTTGGAAAGGAATTAGAGAGATTAACAGACTGGCTAATCAGGAAATGTAGAGCTGAAACAGGAGATTTCCTTGGGATTCAGTGGCAGGGTTAATTTTATTTCAGGTTTTCACTGAACACTACAGCAAAAGTTGTAGAAGCTTTATAATGAAATTTAAAAGGAATCTGTTACAAGTAAAACCTCAATGGGCTACAGAAGGAATTCCACATGGAAGATATGAGTAATAGAAATAAAAATGTATTAAGTACAAGACAATGCATTCAATACTAACAACAATCACTTCCTCTATGTGCTAGAAGCATGTTAGTTCAGAAAACACAGTGGCAGAAAGAATTAAGCATATCAGGAATAAGCAGGCTTAGAATCAGGAATCAACAACTTTGGAAAAAAATACAATTAAGCTTTTCAGATATAAGAGGAAAGCTGTTTCCTATTTATCAGCAATACTGTGAACACTTGCCATTCACGTTCAAGAAACAGGATTATGGATGTCAGTAAGAATGGAGAATGAAATTCCAGTAAGAGAACTGCAATAGTTGAAATTTATTTATTATCAGAACACAACAGCTAAAAAGAAGTATTACTATGGCACATTAGCATCAAAGGAAAGGGAGATATTTAAAGCAGTGCTCCTCAGACTTTAAAATTGGAACAGCCCAAAAGGCTGTTGGAAGTTGGAGAAGGGCAGTGGACGTTCCAATTTAATGTTCTCACTTATATTTCATAGAAACAGAGCAGTTTAATTGAAAGACACTTGGAAAAACACCTCATTCCAACCCTCCCTGCCATAAGCAGGGACACTTTCCACAAGTCCAGGTTGTGCAAACCCCATCCAACCTGGCCTTGAACATTTCCAAGGATGGGACATCCACAACTTCTCTAGGCAACCTGTATCAATATCTCACTACCTGCACAAAGAAGAATTTATTCCTACTATCTAATCCAAACCTGCTCACTTTCAGTGTGAAGCCACTCCTCCCTGTCCTATTATGCCATGCCCTTGCAGAAAGTCCCTCTTCAGCTCTTTTTAGGCACACCTGGAAGGTGCTACAAGGTTACCCCAGCATCATATCTTCTGCCCGACCCCAACTCTTTCAGCCTGTCTCCATAGGAGAGGTGCTCCAGCCTATCCAGCTCATCATCTCCATGACCTTCTCTGGACTCACTCCAACAGGTCCATGTCCCTCCCTCCCGCTGCCCACAGTGCTTTGGATGCAGCCCAGGACATGTTTGGCTTTCTGGGCTGAGTGCACATGGCTGGGTCATGTCCAGCCTCTCAACCACCAACAACCCCAAGTCCTTCTGGGCAGGGTTGTTCTCAATCCATTCTCCACCCAGCCCATATTTTTGCTTGGGATTGCCCTGATCCATGTGTACAAAAAAGACATTCTTAGCACATTCTGATCAAATAGATAAAAGTCACTGTCTGAAGACTGAATAATACCAAAATAATTTAAGCAATAGATCCCCTTGTGACTCAGCGTAATTCTTTCTCTTTCAGAAAAAGATTAATTTTCAACTTAACTGAATACTATCCTCTAAAAGACCATATCTTTGAATGTAATTGAAAAAATTGCAAATTCCCTTTGGGCTATATTCTTCTTGAATTCTTTTGGGAACTCCATGACTGTTACTATGCTTGCACTGCCCTGGGGACTATGACTGCTATTCTGGACCAGAGCAGAGATACTCAGCTATGAAGCTAGCATAGTTCTTACACCTGGCCTGTGTACATCCAGTATTTAGTGGGACAGGTTCAAAGAACCCCAAATCCCTGTTTCGTCCTGAAGTGCATAAATGAATATGAGCATTGCCCTGCTTAAAATAGTTACAGCATTCTTTTGCTAATCACATAATTACTTCATCCATATGAACACAGGATCAGTATTTTAGCCCCCACACAACTTTCCTCATTCCTTTTTCTTAGCCTATTTTCCTAAACTACTTAAAATGAACAATGAAAAAAACCAAATGTACATGGAGTCTGAAAAACGTGCTGGCAGATTTCTTCTAGAAATTTTAAAAGTACCTGAGGAAGTAAATGGGACTAAAAAAAAGTACCTCAAAATGCTAAAAATGGGAAATTGAATGTCTAACTTGATTCAAATCCATTGAGCAGCCTACTGACATCTTCAGGCATTTAAGTATCTCCAGTCTGAATACCTTTATAAAATCAACCCATAAGCCTTAACATACTCTACAGCTGTGGCAGAAGTTCTAGCATGAAGGAAAAAAAAAACCAAAAAAAACCCCAAAAAAACCATTAAAAACTCATGTTTCATTCTTAAAAAGCACCTTAGACAATCCAGTACCATTCCAGACCTTTCAAGTTTTTTCCAGCCCAGGGTATAAGCTATGATTTCCTCTAGGAAAGGCAACAACAGCATGTAAGTAGTAACATCTGCAGTCTAAGTAGGTTACTTTGCATTCTCTGTCTGTTAAGGGAATAACATTGTCACGTGGGATAAATTCTCTTTTTTTCTTTACACTGCTGTGGTAGATCTATGCTAAAAGGTAAAAAGTAACAAATAGTGACATGCAACAGAACAGAGACTATCACAATTTACATAAATCTAATTCTAAAGGTGAATGAAAATTGTATACAAATCAACTACTTTTGCAGCAGGCAACTCAATGAAAAATATTCAGTGAAATTTATGCCAAAAAGTTCTCTTTTCTTCAAGGGTATGATGTGCTGTGCTTTAAGACAAACAAGGTAGGACAGTGGAACAGAGGGCGTCACAAATCATAAAGCCATTGAATAGAAGCTGTTATTTTTTAAGGCACGTTTCAGAAATCTCTAAGTTTGTCAGCAGAGCAAATAAAGCTGACGAAAATCCTTTAGTGATGTTTTTAGCTCCTTTGTCAAGCCTTTAGAGCTGCTGCTTCTGCACCAGCAGCCTCCGGCCGCACTCCTTGCCCCAGTGCAAGCTGCGCCAGTCAAACACCTGAGGGCGCTGGGGTGGCCCCGGCAAAACAGGTTTGAGTCACATGGAACTGACTCCGTGTTTCTGGAGCTGAAAGATGGGAACTCCAACAGCAAGCATCATGAGCAACATTAAAAGCTCATAGCAAATTTAACAATTCCCATGAAAATCAGTTAGGCATCCACTCTTCCTTTTTCTCTGATTTTTTCAACAAATTTCCTTTCAGTTCCAAATAAGGACAGATTGATTAAGTATCCCATTATTTCTGAAAATACTGGATTAAAAGATAAGTTTTGGAGATGTAACTAGGTAAAACTCATGTACATTTACTACAAAGAAAATTTACATTAGAAAGAAATTTTCAGAGCTAAACTACAGCCAATGTTCAATTCAAACACCGTAAAAATACTAACCGTTCCTGGGAAGGAAATGCAACTTGTACTAACACACTGCAAACATTATTTTCAGCCATAAAAGTTTTTGCAATTAATATTATCTGTAAGACTGCCATGAGAATTCAGTTAAACACCAGTACATCGCTCATTCTTGCAGCATTTTACTTCAACACATCCTTGTTCATGGTAAGGGTTTAGTCCTGAAATGGAGGTCTGGATCCTTGTTCCCCATCCCTGTTCTTGCTTCAAACCCGCCTGTCTGAAGTCTCCCAATAGCTGCAGTAAGATATGACTTCAGCTCTTATCTTCCAGCACTGTGTAGTGTTGCTAGATCTTAGTCAAAGCATTGTTAATTCCTGTGATGAGTACATTTAATTTAGTCTCTTTCTCTTTCCATGTGGAAATTATATCCCACAGGACAAGAGGCTCTACTTCTCTGGCACAATACTGTTTTTATTTTAAAAACAGAGGTTACACATGCAGACTTTTTCAGATTAACAGGGCGGTTGCTATCCTTATCTGCACAACAATTTTTTCAGGAAATAAATTTCTGCAAATTACTATTAAGTATCAAAATATTTTGAATATTTTGCAGAACCCTCAGAAGAGAGAAGCAGGAGCACTCAGTACATGTTGCAAACACCTCTGTGTTTGAATTGGTACCACTAGAGAAATATTGCAGTCACACATCACCTTGAGTTCCAGACACAGACGTTAGAGAAAAGGATTGATTAACAGACCTCATACATTTCCAGCTCTGGGTCTGAAACTAACCAAAGGTAACAATACATGTCCTACATCAACTTCCTTCCATAAAAATTGAAAGGTTAAGGAGAGACAGTGAACTTGATCAGCACTAACAAGGACCACATAGATTTAGAAAGAGGGGGAAAAAAAACCCAAAAAAAACCCAAAAAATAAAAAAAAGTAAATAAAGACACCTGATACTGTAGCTTACATTCCAGCTTTTTTCTTTAAACACCCTGAAGAAGCTATACTTCAAAAAGCAGCACCTTTTCTAAGACTGCATGACTCTAAATACAGGTATAAAATTCCTCCCACAGAAATAGGAACTGCTCTATTAATATGTAGCAGACCTTCAGTGCTATTCATGATTTCAGTGTAGACTGCTTTCATCTTTGTTAATATTGACTCTAAAAACAGCACACAGAAAAAGGTCAGAGCACTAAACAGCACACACTGCTCTGGGGTACAGACTTTCCACCTAGCTTAGAAAATAACCCACCTATATGTGATCTCCTTACTAATCTGAAAACCAGATGAAGGCATAAGAGATTAAAAAGAAACAATTTAAGATGCCTTCCAAAAATGAATGTAGAAACCTTCATGTAAATACATGCACCTTGCAGAATTTCAGCCCTGTCTCCTGCAAATGTTATCGTTGCTGAGATACTAACCTATACTCCAGACTGCAAGCAGCACTCCGCCCACAGACTGCCTTCCAGCTCAAACTCCAGGAATTATGCCATGTGGAAATTTTGACTCATCCAGCCAACTAGGCCTAGCAAGTTTAAAGTGCCATCAGACCAAGGATCTTACTAGAAAAAGTCCCTTTCCCCCCCTAAAAGCATACCCCAATCAATCCAAACAAAACCTAATTCAAGGGAAATCAAATACACCAGGTGAACATTCTTGGGAATTTTATTCCAATCATTTAAAGGCTGCTTTGTCCAATATCACCTTTTAATCACCTTCCATTTCATGGAAGACAAGAAAATGAAAGCATTTCAGAAATATGAGCCAAACCAAATGCCCCCATTAACCACTGTGTTCCTCAGGAAGGTGAGGTGTTATTACAGGTGAATGGCCTTATAGTAACAGCAGAGGCTAATTTAAGAGAAAGTGATTATCTGCTTAAGATAACTCCTAATAATAATGCAGTATTATTACATTAGTTTAATGGTAATGACAATGTTTCCTCCTTTGGAAAAGCCAACTTAACTACTTCACTGAAAAATTAAATTACTTTGATAAAGTATTGAAGGCTTTTTCTCATGTTTTGCAGGGCTAATCCTGAACAAGACATGAATACATGATATAAATGAGAAACCACAAACAAAATGAAATAAAATACTTGAAATTACTGTTTTGGTGTAGGCACGCACACTAGACAATTTTATATTCTCTGAGAATATAAAATTCATATAAAATGAGAATATTTATATTTTATATCCTGTTTTTAAGATATTAAGAAATACACTTGCAAAACTCATCATATTGCACTTGCTAGTAATATCAGCATACATTGGTTACATTTTTCAAGGATAACAAAACATGCACTTGCAGTTGCTTTAGTTACTAATGCTCTAAGTTCCATGTTTATAGAGTTTGAGACTAATTTCTTCCCTAACCTCAATATTACAAAGATTTTTTTTTATATCCAGTTACAATATTGGCAACTGTGGAAGCAAATGGCAATAACAGCCCCATTTAACCTCCTGTGCCTTAGGCCCAGAAAAACAAGAGTGAGCACGTATACACTACAATCACATAAACTGCAGGTTTACATGAATTTTGGATTAGCAAAGCAACTATAGGAGAACCTGTGTTCTCCTTCATTTTACCTGAGCTTTGTACTTACCTCACACAACACTTCAGTCTTTGCAATATTAATATTTTAGCTAATTCTGTACTTTTAACTACAAACTCAGAGGTAAAGATGTATCATCTTAAGGCTTTGCAGTATTAATTGTTATGTCTCCAGTAACTCCTTCCAATGCCTTACATATATCATTACTCTTTCCAATAGAAAATATCAAAGGAATTAAGACTTGAAGCTCATTTCAGTGATACAGCTCTATTTGTAGGCAAACAAATCCAGCTCTAATTGAATGCCAACCTGAGACAGAATGATGTAGGCTATTTAACTTAACATAAAAGTTTGACCATGTCTTCTAATTCAACCTCTTTCTCTCTGAATATGAATCTCCCTAGCACTTCCTTCCTATCACATCCCTACTACTTATTTCATTTGGACACCTGCATCACATCCCCCATTCATCACATGCCAAAATCAAATCTCAGCAGCCAAGGAACAAAACAGCCAAAAAAGTATTTTAGTGTGGTGAAACATCTAAGAGAGCAATAATGGGTCTACTTTGATAGGCAATACTAGATTGGTCCTCTAAATCACATCTAGGCCCTTAATGTTTTTCCTAGCATCTGCCTTCCACTCTGCACTTTGTGTTTGGATGTTGGCCAGACACTCACCACATTTCTCCTCCCAGGTTTCCAGCTCTGGGTATCAGTCAAGAAGGACTACATGATGTTAAAGCAAAGCATATCTTCTCCCCAATCCAGAAGTTGCCTTAGAAGCTCATTTTCAACATAACTTTTGCTTAGTTCCAGGTTAAATCCTTGTGCTCTCAACACTTGGTGGCAAAAAGGGTAAAGGAAAACATCTGCACATTTCCAGATCACATGGGATTCCTTTTATCATCTCTTATTTAGAGTCATAACAAATGTTAAAACCATCTGAAAATACATGTTTGCTTTTCTTTATAGAATAAAGAAAATTGACTATGGACTATAGAATAAAACTTTTCTTTTTATCTGTAATAAAGCTATGCAGTTTTTTTTAAATCTAAATTCTTTTCCCAGTCTATAGACCCATATTAAAGAAGTTGCCATCATTATATAAAAATACTTATTGTAATTAGTTTCAGACAGTGCAGCCTCAGTTATGGAAAGTGCTCAGCAACTAGGATACAAAAAACCTAGTCTTAAACAGACAGGCCCTACAGTGCTGAATTCCCAAAGTCAGAACAAACCACTTCTATTTTAATTTACTGTGAAGTATGCAGGTTAACTTACAGCATCTCAATAAACAGTTATGGATGACAGCCACTCACTAAAGAAGCAAAGAATTTATTGCCCATTCAATTTTTAATAATTCTAAGACATCAATAATTATGACCTAATCTAAAGAAATGTCTGAGCTATGCAGTCTCATAAGATTCACTGTGATTATATCACAGGCACAAATATAGTAAATACAAATTTCCTGACAATTTCTCTTAAAGAGGAGATTGACAATCCAGAATATTTTATGTTACTTGAGCTAGGTGTTCAGATCATAAGAGGAATTAATTACTCTGTCAAATAACCTGAATTTACAGGCTTTTCCTGTGTAAAGAACTTACAGTCACTAATAGTTCAATGGATACATCCAATTTGTCTTAACTAAAAGTGAAAAAAAATAATTCAGATAACTCTAGGAGCAGCTTCATCTAAGAGTTTCAGAAACATTAAATAAACAGCATGGTCCATCCAGCGCATACAAAACAGGCTGCACACCTAGCAGGGAAACCAAACTGCAAATCTGGAAAAAAATGAACTGGCAAGAAAAGGGGGAAAACAAACCAAAACCAAGGCAAATACTGTTTTGCTTTTTCAAAATACATAACACCCCTTCACTTCTTGTTACTCTCTCTTCAACTCCATCAATAGATAGCTCATGGATTTTGAGGAACAATATTTTAGAAGTTAAAAATACCAGTGTCCTGTTTCTACAGAGCTTAATGCAACTGGAGTCAACAGGCTTTTTTGTCTTCATACTACATGTACTGCTGATTGTGAGGTTTCACCTGTCTGAAAATAGACATGAAAACTTTAGGCCCTGTGATGGCTCCTACAGGAGCCTTTCCTGAGGGCCAGTGAGCTACTGCCTGAGGAACATTAAGAAAGAAGCAGAGAAAAGGAATATACCCCTGCCCTACTATCAAATACTGTGTACAGATTCTAAGTCCAGACAGATTTATTCACCAGAAGAGGATTGCCAGATGATAATGTCAAGGTTGTCTAAATGGGCAATGAAACTTTGGACATGACTCTCACAGCATGTTGTGTGTACACAGAAAAAAATCTCTCAGGAAGCCTCTGAATGAAATTTGGTATGTGTGCCTATTCTTTAATTTATACTGCCAGGACAATCTTCTGTTGTACCCAAGCCTGAAAGCCATTTTGACCCAGTTAATTATTAAGAAACTTCCTTGTCCCACAGGGGTGATGTTATTTCAGAACAGGGTAACAATAATTGGGAAGTAACTGTCCAGAGCTTCTACATTCAGAGATAATTTCGCTAGCAAGAGCCTTGCAATCACTTGTTTTTGAAAAGCTGCCAAGTTATTCCCCAGGAATAGAGGCAGTGAGAATCCACAACTATAACAAATCAAGGACCTCCGTGTTCGATTTCATTGAGGCAGCTGTGTGTCAAAATCCAAGCCTTCCAAGCATCTCAAAAACATACTAACTGCTGCCTTCTACAGGAAAAAAATTATATTTGTCCCTCATGAGACAGATTTTCTGTTCAGAAGCAAACAACCCTATCTGAAAGGTTCTCAGCAGAGAAATTATTTTCTCACAACACAAACTTGTGGATCTGCATTTTAAGACAAAACATACCTATATGCAACTACTCACAGTGCAGATGCTGTTGCAATGAAAGGAATTAGCTTGTAACTCTCAATGTACTTCTAAAACACCCAGTAGAACTGCTGAAGAGTAAAGTAAGGAAAACAAAACTGAAGAGCTGTGATACAATCCTGCCTCAGCTGTTTCTGCCGTATTTTGCTGGAAATTGTGGAGAAAAACTTCTAAGATAGTTACACCTGCACAATTTTGTGCTAATAGACCCAGACTTCTACTCCACAGAGACCCAGTGATTTTCTTACTTTCACCAAAAATACAGTCACAAATGCCCATGGTCTTACCTTAGAACCAAAAGCCTGAACAGTGTAGACAACAGTATACATGTGAGATACATGAAGTAAGAATACTTCAACTTCCAGCAGAAAGGGCTGTCAAGTCAGACTAACATAACATATATGCACTCAAAACCTTCCTTTTATCTCACAAGAATATATACATTAGACATGGTGCAAATGTCCTATTCCTTTACTATTTCTGACATGTATGACAACACGTCTGCTTATCAACTTGCAGACAAAATACAGTTGTGTTTCTTCTCCAGTGAGAGCCCTCTAAATTTCACTTGAAGCTGACTCAGGTGTTTCACAGTCAAAGCTGATGCAGCAGTGTTTACTAGTTGTCATCTTTGTTTTCTGCTCTGAGTTACCTTCATAATGCTTTGAGCCATTACATTGGTTATGCCTTTAAGGCTGTGCCTTACTGAAATATGCTGAAGCCTGCTTGGGAAAGCTGGGCTAGAAAAAACCCAGTAAAACAGAAAGTCGTACTGTTCCCTCCTCTGAACTGAAGTGGGGAAAAAAACCAAAAAGAAAAGAAAAATGAAATCTTATTAAAGTGGTTTGGATAGCTGTGACTTCCATCTTTTTCATTTAACATTAGTGGAACTACATATATGGCAAAGGATTTAAGGATGATAAGACTGCAAGAATAAACATCAACAGCTGCATGATACTGTAAAAGCCTTCAACTATTCTTGCTTTAAAAATACCATGATTGTAATGACAAGAACTTGGGGGGGGGGAGGGGGGGGTCCTGGGGGGAGGCAGAGGGGAGGGGGGAACAAAATGCATTTATTTCTCATCACTGCAAAATGGTGAAAAAAAAACAAAGACCGAAAAGACTAAATAGAAATATAACTAATGTCACTGTGCCAGTGAGTCCTTGGTTATAATCCCTGATCTCACCAAAAAGTAATAAATTCAAGGCAAGGGAAGTCAGTTTACTCCTCAGGAAAGGACACCTCAGATACCACAAAGTGCTAGAACACTACAAAGCAGCTGATGCTCTGTTCAATGTAGTAACTGCTTTGTAAACTGAAACCTTGGGTCCACAATTGTTGCTGCTAATAATGTTCATTCACATTTATGGTGCTAAGATTCTGAGAGGATGACATGCACTAAATTTTGACCACGCTGAAGACTGCATTTGTCCTTTGTTCTCCTGGCTTTCTGGCCATCACTATGCAAGCTGCAAACAGATCCTTAAAGAAAATGTATGCTAAAAGTCAGTGATTTTTTTGCCCTCCCTTTGTGGTCACGCAATCTGTGGTGAACAGGACAAAACAAAGAACAGATCAAAACAAAATCTTCATTTCTGGATGAAGAAAGCTGAGCATGGAAAATTTCAGCCACATGGGAATTTGTTTCTTTAAAATACTGCATAATGATTATATAAAAAGGTTTTGATTACTGTAAAATTCAGTGGTACATGGGTTTCTAACAGCATTGGAAATTCTAAATGATTACACAAGCCCTTCATGCTTATTCATCAAATATTTAAAATACAGCCTAATACAAAACATTTAATAGTTTACTCTGAGATAAATTTATTGTGCTCTTCTAACAAAAATTTGCTCGAGAAGATAAAGTCTCATATTACATACAATGCATATATTTCTAATGTAATTTTTTTTAATAGAATTATTTGCTCAGCTTTTAAGTACAAAGTTTTAAATGTAAACGTTTACTGGTACAAGCATGGCCATAACTGAAAAATACCCGTTTATGAGGCATGTGGTAGAGGAAAAAAAATCTTTTCTAACAGATTGAATTTGCTGCTTCCAATTGCACTGAACACATACCCCAAAACCTCAAAAGAAAAATCTCTTTTCAACCTCTGAGTGCCTGCTTTCATAACACAAAAGCAAGAGCAGACTTACTATTGTTCCATACACCTTTCTTTTCATATTTTCAATCCTTATTGGATACTTTGCTGTGTTTTACATCAATCTCCACAAAGGGTATAATATATGTCTACAAACCCTTCAGAAGGAATAAGTAAGGGAAGAGAGGTGGTGGGGTAGCCATGTGTATTAGGGAGGATTCTGATTGTCTAGAGCTTAATGATGGTGATTATGGGGTTAAGTGTTTACAGGAAAGGATCAGGGGGAAGGGCAACAAGACAGATAGACCACCCAACCAGGATGAAGAGGTGGACAAAATGCTGGGAGAAGTCACAGTATCAGTAGTCCTCATTCTCATGGTGGGACTTTAATTTCCAGACATCCACAGGAAATTCAACCCAGCAGAGAGGAAAGGGTCCAGGAGATTCCTGAACTGTGGGAAAGAGGTGTTCCTGACACAGCTGGTGAGTGAGCCAGCTAGGGAGGGCACCTCATTGGACCTGTTTTTTGTGAACAGAGGACTGGTGGGTGATGCATTGGTTGGGGGCTGCCTTGGGCACAGAGATCTCAAAATGATGAGTTTTCAAGTCTCAGAAAAGGAAAGGGAGTCAGAAGAACAGCCAGCTTGGACTTTTAGAGGGCAAGGTTTGGCCTGTTTAGGAATGTGGTCACCAGAGTCCCTTGGGTGGCAGTCCTGAGGAGCAAAGGAGTCCAGGAAGGATGGACATTCGTCACAAAATCTTAAAAACACAGGAACAGACCATCCCCCCATGCCAAAAGACCTGCTGGTGGGGAAGAAGACTGGCCTGGATGAGCAAAGAGCTTTGGCTGGAACTCAGGGAGAAAAAGAGATTTTGTGGTCCTTGGGAGAAAGGGAAAGAAATGCAGGAGGACTACAAGGATTCCATTAATTTATTCAAGGAGAAAATTAGAAAAAACAAAGGCCATCTGGAACTTCATTTGGTGTCTGCCATAAAAAACAGTAACAAATGTTTCTATAAAGACATTAGCTACAAAAGGAGGGCTAAGGAGAATCTCATCTATAATGGATGCAGAGGCACAAAAGAGACAAAGGATGAGGAAAAGGCTGAGGTACTTAATGCCTTTTTTGCCCCAGACTTTAATGCAAGACCAGCTGTTGTCTGGGTACCCACACATCTCAGCTGGAAGAACTGATCTTTCACCTGAAAATAAATACAAAATTACCAATGAGAACAAACAAATCTTATCCTTGAAGTGACAAACATTTCCATGTTACTGCATTTAGCTTAAGGAAATCCTTTACTGCTGCAGTACCTGGCCTGCTGGCAGCACCAGCCACCCTTCCTGAGGTGCAGTTCCTCCAATGCCTTGTCCAAGGGATGTCAGCATAAAAGGCACTGTGAGGGAAAGCAGATTAACCGTGGAAAGGACAGAAACATGTTCTACAACTTGAGGTCATGTTTTCACAGCCAGGTTGCTCCACACTGACTACAGAAACAATGTGCTATGCTCTTTCCTCTGTTCACTGCAGCATGCGTATTTCAGAGGAAAACATCCAAGCCTTCCATACAAGGCACGTGCCCCTTGAACACTAAAAGTCATCATTAGAAATGACAGGGCAGTGCAAAAGCCACGTTGGATTTGTTTGACTGTTCTGACGTGCTCTGTGCTGGTTGAGTGAGGGGCAGAGCAATGAAGGATATTCAAGAATGATATATTTGCAAGCTTTTTAGGCCATGCTACCAAGACTGTCTACCAATCATGCCTATGTTACTGAAATTCCGAACTGATTAAAATAAAATCTACAGGAAAATGTTGTAATATACTAATTTGTTCCCTCCTTTCTAAGTAATTTTCAAGGCAACCCTTTAAACTTTTAGAGAACACCACTGGTCGCATTGCTTGGTACTTTTAAAAATCTTTTCCCAAATGCCAGCTCTTAGAACAAACCTTTGTCTGATGTGAGGCAGCAGTAGCATTTGATTGGCAGAGCAGGTAGAAAAGGAAAAGAAAATGGAAGACTAACAAACAGTAGGTTACAATTTTCCTTGAAGATACAGCAATAGGGAGGAGTTTGCCCCAATAAGAAAAGAAAAAAGTAATAAAAGTGTAAGAGAAAAAGTAGTAGATAGTTTCAAAGGGAGAAAGATTTTTGCAAAGCCAAATCCTCCCACTGAATGTTTAAGGGTGAGGCACAAAAAGCAGTAAGGCTACAAATGGACTCTAAGTCTATACCAGTAACTTTACCAGCCTTGACACTTATCCTCAATTCTCTTACAGATAGATATAGGAAACCTTTTTGTAACCTCAGCCACTTCAAAAAAAGGATTTATATCAATATAAACCCAAAGGAAAGTCAGTAGTTTGAATTTCCCTTTTTGTATCCAAGACTTTTAAAAAATACAGAGAAAGACTGACAATAATACTTTAAGAGAATTGAAGGTGTGAATACACAGGTGCCTTGAAGAATCAAAAAACATTCTCCTCCTCCTAATAATGATGTTTAGTAAGAGCATCTAGCCTGATGCAAAAATAAAACTAAATCTATCATTATGTATATATTTATGAAAAAAAAATCAGATTACTTTGAAGAGAAACATCAACATCTAAAGCTTAGGGCAAGTATTTCTGTGGGTAGCAGATCATAGTAGTCTATAGTACTGCTCTGTTAAGGAGAATGAGATAATAAGAGTTTCTCATTTAAGGCAATATTTCTCTGCAAATCCTGCAGAGACAGCAGTGAACAGAACTGAGAAAGGGAAGACTTAAGGGGCTTTTTCTTTAAACAAAGTATAGCACTTTCCTTCAGTTTTTGAAGAGAAATTGCTTTGGTATTTTTAGAATTCACAGGGGTGAGGGACTGAGTGCACTCTGGTGCAGGCAGAGAGCAGAAAGGCGAGGTACAAGATTTCGCATTTATGTCTGCTAATGCATTTCACATGCTGCTCTGCAGCGCTCCTGGTGTTCCACCCCGTGTCTCTTCAGCAGAGATGGCAAAGCACCAAAGACCAAACTGCATGATGGTGGTGGTGTGAAAGGGATCTATGCCCACAAGAGAACACAGAATGCTGTCACTTCAGATTTGGCTTCACAGCTTAGCTCAAAATGCTTCTGTCGTGACGGACAGTCTTCATTTTCCACTCACCCCAGTGGGATTCAGTTTTAACAGGGATACTTGCAAAATCAAGAAACACAAAACATTTGCAAAATTCCATTACTAGTGAACAGATTTAATAGAAGATTCAAACTCCAAGAGTTAAAAGACATGTAATTTAAAGCCTAATTAATCTAAAATGGCCACTTTACAACATACGTTCCCATATCCAAAAGAGAACTTGTAGCCCCACTACTTCTAAAATTATCAAATAGATCTGATTTTATTCTCATTGATTAAGATGAAATTTGAGAACTAAAAAAAGGAAGACCAGATTGTCAAATGTGTAATACTTTAACAGCCTTTTATACATCCAGTTTCATCTTGTTCTTAGGAGATAACATTGGACTGGCTGTGTATAACTTTCAGTATTGCATGTGAATTTCAGTAGTGATATCCATCCAAAGGAGATTGTCTTTGAAGGGGTGATGCAAAGATAAGATATAGAAAGTTCCCAGCAGGTGCAGAAAGTTGCCTCTGCTCCCAGCACTTGTCCATGTGTGGATGAAAAAGAGGCAGCCCAACTCACTGGGTATGAGGTTCATAACTCTTGCTGCAGGACACGCATCATTCCAAACACAGAACAACGACTGCTGCCTCCCAGATTAGGCACTAGACTCCTCACAGCGTAACACAGAATCATCAGCTTTGTATTTTCCGTGGCTCTGTCATATGGCAGTGGTACCTGACTTAGGCTATGCAGTATTTTCCCAGAGAATGAACCTGGCTTCAGCTCTAAAACTTGCTAGAACAAATTGGGCTAACCTGCATGCCCATAAGAAAGGTAAGAGCACCATGCTTGTGCAAAAGTGGGACAGAGATAATTTTGAACAGTTTACAAGCCTATAATTCTGATCTTATTAGACAATGACAAAGAACAGGTACAGCCCCAGCATTACAACCAACCAACTTTCTAAAATCCTAAAGACAATGTAGCTCAAGCTAGCAAAACATAAATTTGCTCATGGCAATATGAGAAGAAAAATCTTTTAGATGTAGAAACAGATACCACTATACATTTTTCATAATATGGCATTACCCACCAATATGTATGCATGGCTTCACTTGATATATATAAATGATATTTCATAAGCATTCCAACTACTTTATTCTAAGTATATCAAAGTAAACTGCCTTTCTTAAAATTTCTATTTACATGAAAACTTACAGTAACTAATCACTGAGAAAGACTAGTCAAAACAAATAAAGCCCCCTATTTCATTAAAAAGCCTCAATTACAGACAATCTGATACAGCCATGATATAGTTATGATCAACATCAGACAGAGATGCATAAAAAGTGAAAAGTGCAGTCAGAACATTCAGTGTGTCAAGCACAGTAAATGCAATCCCAGAGCTGCACAGTATTTCAATATAACTAAACAACACTTCTCACATAATGTAAGTTAAATGACAGGCACGAGTAAAGTAACTATCAGATTTCTGATACAGGAATACTATCATTGAAATTTTCCAGATTTTTTTAAAAGAGCAGGCCAAAATAAATTCTATTTCTCAGTGAGGAGAATCCTCTTTCACTTTAATATTATAACCTGTGTGCACAACCCAAGAGGTGTTTAGTTTTTTATTATAGTAAAAATCCAGTAGGTTTGAAAATGAGAGCTAATTCTCTTGTGTAGACAGAGTCAGGTTTAACAAAACAAAAAAAAACACTTTATCCTGTGAGGTACTCACTGTCCTTTCCCTGCCTTATCTATAGTCTTCTATTTGTGGCAGTAAAATCCTGCTGAGTTTAATTAATGCACATAATTCACTTCTTATAGTTGCAACGAAACAAATAAGAAAAGTTAAAGTATGTATTTGTGACAAGGGATATTAGCTACTTTGAACTTATTAACTGAGGCAAGCTTATTAACTGAGGCAAGCAAGTATTACTAGTACAGCCCTGATGCTGTGGGAATTATTACTGTGGCACAACTTCTGCAAAATATTTCACAGCCAAATCCAAGGTTTATTTCTGCCACAAATGCCCAGTTATTTGAGCTGGTGTCTGCTCTAGAGCACAGCCTAGAAGAGCAGGGCATGCCTAGCAGGCCTGGATTCCCCTCCACCCCCAACTGTCTGTTTCAAGGAATGGCGGGACTACATTTGGCAGCCAAAATATGTGCCAGCACTTTTTAAGGAACAAGAAAGCCAGCTCTGCACTAGACTGGAGAATCAGAACTGTGACACCACAGCACTTGGAGCAGTTTTACTGCCAAAAGGACACATCCAATTTCTTGGGTTGTGAAGCAAGCACGGAGATCTGTGCTGTTGCAGCTATGCTGGTAATGATATCAAATTATAGTTCATTTCAACCTGACTTTTATGAACCTACATAAATATCCAAACTTCAAAAAAAGTCACCCAAACTAATAGTGTGATGACTTCTAATTAATTACAGGTAAGAAAATCAAGTTTTATCATCACTGACATTTTAGGATGTAAAGAGAAGTACAAATATTGCCACAAAGGAAGTTGCAACCAGGGTCGTGTGAGGTCATTCACATATGCTGCAGCCCACTTTTATTTAAATCCTACATATTATTTAATTTTTTCTTACTTACATCCAGCTTTAGAATGGCTGAGTAATAAAAAAATGCTAAATGTGTGTAAACCAGAGACGGGATTAATATTTTCCCCTACAAAAAGATACTACAGTACAGATCTAGAATGTTTCGCATAGGAACAATATAAATGCTATGAAAAAAGAGAGAGGTATTCTCTCATGATTTACAAGCTACATCAGTGGGATTCCCTGTGAGAGACTCTAGTCCTGTACTACACTTGTAAGGAACAGTTACAGAAAGTTCTTACAGGTTTGCAAGAAACTTATCAAATTATATTAATTCTCAAGGGTAAATCTTCTCCTGTATAAGTGGCAGTAGAGAAGCCTGGAGCTAGAAAAGTAGTACTACAGGTAACAGTACTATGAATCCAGTTCAGTTTTACCACTTAAAGATAGGATATTATTTTCCAGCATCTGTCAGAATGAAACTGAAAAGAAAGGACAAAGTCCAACTCCATTTATTCAATGCCTGTTACCCGTCCACAGGTGACAACTCTATTGAATAAACAGCAGATCCACTTTTAAGTGGACCATTACCAAATTTAAAATATATACATTATAAAATGCACATACATGTCCCTTCCCCAGTTATTCTTAAACAGAGAAGAAATCTAGATTCTATGTTTCAAATATTTCACACATTCCCATGAAAGAGCACAGTGAGTGGGCAGAGCCAACCTGCTGGCTCATGAAGGTTGAAAATTTAAACAAATAGATCAATAATTTTTTACCTGAAAAAAATTACAACTTCTCAAAACATAGAACTTCACTTTTGTAAGCAGTTCAAAGACAGTCAAAGCTTGAAATTATGCCTTTAATTTCCTTCTTATAGATAATTAACACATATACAGTCAGGACATAAGCTTGCACTTTCTTTAATCATACTGGATACCAACTACAGATACGTAAAGAGCAATTCAGTTAATTAAATACAGGTGTCAAGGGTCATTCCTGAAGCCCAAGAGCAAACTATCAGCTGGATTCCAGCTGCCACAGAAGAAAAACACACATCTCCCATAGGTCCTATGATGACATCTAGCTCCCATAGGTCCTATGATGACATCTTAGATTACCTGGAACACATAAAATGGCACTTAAGCTCTGTATTTGGCAGTTAAATCACTCAGATTGTCCCACTGACCTCCATATATCAGCTCAAGTGAGTAACTTCCAAGAATAAAAAGATTACTCTGTATTCAAGAATGTACAACAAATGATTCACCTTTAGCTGTGACACTGTAGAACTTGGATTGCTACAAATCAATAACAGAAACAAGTGATAGAAAAGCTGCAGGTACCATCACACAAGAGATTAAAATAAAATGTGAGTAGCTCTTTCCCAAGTTACAGGCTTTCTGGTCATTCTGGTTTGCGCATATAAGTAAAATATTATCAGAAATGTATTTCTGAAAAATTATTCACAGTAGTACAATCTCAGTCTATTCCATGTGTTCTCTGCCCTCAAAAAGCACACCAGAGTAATCTTTCATTTGCCAGGAAACCTGTGGTGACTCATGTAAGCAGTTAAAAAGCCAGTAGCAAAGTGCCCATCTTAACTGCATGATTTTCTTTCTCTATTTTCTAATATATCAATAACTGATAAAGTAGATTTTAGGGATAAGAGAACAACAAAACCAATTTTACATCAACCCATTTCCCCAGTTTGCTAATGAGAGCCAAAAAAAAAACACAGCAAGAAACTTACTCCTCAGTAAGATCTGTGCAAAGAATGAAGCTAAGCACTTACCGTATCTTGGGATTTATCTTTGACATCATAGACTGTTAGTTTTATTTTAGTTTCCTCATAGATGGGATATTCCGGTGGGAAGGTCACACCAGTCAAAAACAGTGGATCTTTTGTACCCTGTGCAATATGAGTAAACACTCAGTAAGGTAACAGCTGTGCAATGATGTCACTATGGTGGTACAGAAACCAAAAAAGTGTCAGCTGTCTACAGCAGAGAGATGGGAACAGCTCAGTATTATTACCAAACCAGTGAGAAGAACAAACAGCCTTAAAACTTTATCAGGAAAACTAAAAACAAACAAGCAAAACACAAACAAAACCACAACAACTTCCTGGAAAGTTTTTTAACTGGAAAGGATATGAAATGCTTCTGAAGCAGAGCCTAGCAACATGTTTTTAAGCAGCTCAGCCACTATCAGGTTCTGGAATACAACCTGTAATAACCAAACTCTTTCTTACTCCCACAACACTTTCTGAAAATGCCACAATTTCATCTTAATTTAAATGAACTAAATATTTAACTTGCACATACATAGAAAAAAGAGCAACCTTCATTAAGGCACAATAATAAGTGTTTAGAAATGCTACAGAAATAGTGAGTGTATAGAAATGCTCTCGGTATTACATTAAGGATATTGATTTGTGGAGGAGGGATTGAAATACTCCTCTTTAGGCAGTATTGCAAATAAAATAACATTCCTGTGCTTTGAAACATTATGATGACACCTAAAAGCTGTACACAGAAGTAACTATATCATAGCTAAAGATATACAATTAAATTAATCATACAAAATATTGTTTATAATTTCTTAATGTCTAATAATACTTAATTTCCAAAGATTACCAGGCATGTATCCTTACATTTTACATCAGATTTAAAAAAAAACAGGATTGTGGATGACAAAGATGATTTATCTTATGGATAACTTTCTGTACCCCTGCCTTCCTCTCCACCAAAGCTTGAATTAAATTCAGGAATTTATTGAGGTCTAGGACATTGCATTAGGAAATGTATCCAATTCTATTAAAAAAAAAAAAAAGTAGTTATCTATTCATCTTTAGCACGGTATCATTCCAGACAGTCTGCAATGAAATGTCCTGATCAGATACAAGATATTTTAATTTAGTAGTTTCAGGATGGTTGAGGGCTGAAACCATAATAATTTAATTAGTAGTTGGTTGAAAGTAATCACACAAAGAGCACATGAAATACTCTCATCGTATTTAACAGTTAAAACAAGCATCTGGTGAAATCATGTGTGTGTTTACAATGAGACTTCCCTGCTCTTAATGAATCTCTCCTGGAAGTTAAGCAAGTTACACCTACACTGCTTACCTTTCATTTTCTCTGAACCATTTTTGCTGTTTGTGACACTGATGCTTACAGGGCAAATTGTGGGCTAGCAAAGCAGTCTCAGACAACTTCTGTTGTAATGTATGATGCAACTTATTTTTTTATATTTTATTATAAAGTCTATAATTATTTTATATAAAGTCACAGACATTACATACACACATTCTTTACCCCAATTATAGATGTAGGGTAATATTTTTCCAATTGCAAAAGCCTCAACTCACTAATGGAAAAAACAGAACAAGAAAAAAAATAGGATAACAGACCACATAATATACCTACTTTTTCTGCAATTTAAAAATACTTTCTAAACTCACTATACTCTTAATTCAGTTTATTTTGCATTGCCTTGTCCCTTCATGAGAGCAAATATTCCTTGTTTCATTCTAAACCTATGTCTGGGGAATTGGAATATTCTCCATGCCTCTACTTGGAACAACAGAGCTTTCATGAAAAGCCAAGTTAATTTCTGTTTATCCTGGTTAAATGCCAAGAACTACAGCACATTTAGGTATGCTTTACTAACTGCCAGAGTGTGCTTGTCTTACCTAGGACTATGCACTAACTTGTTTTATTCCTAATTCACTTTCTAAGGAAGAAATGAGCAATCCATTAATCAACATGTTAATTAAATAAAAGAGACTCTCACCTCCACGATTTCAGTGCTTGAATACCGCGTCAAAATGTGCTCTACTGGATGCACCACTGAGACTTGGATAAACGTATTCAGCTTCCGATCACGGGTAGGTGCCACTAGATCCTTGCATGCTGGAGACAGTGCAAAATAAAAATAAAATACTCAAAAGAAAACTCCAGGAAAATGCTGTCACAGGCACAGGACAAAGCAGACCATGCCCCGGCTCCAGATAAAATCTCCAGAGACAAGTCAGTTTAACAGAGGAAGTCCCTTGGAAGTAACCTACAGAAATAGGAAGTCACATGCCACAGAACTGAGCTGAGATCTCATTTCCACTAAAAATACTTGCAGCTTCTGCAAAGCTCCCTGCCAAAGGTTCATCAGCCCCAGTCCACGAGCATGCGTGCGCAGACGCGCACACTTACACACACTGCAATAGTAGTTAGTTTTACATAAGTACTCATTTAATTTGCCCACAAAATCTCTCAGAGCAGCCTTATAGGATCCTTTCTTGTCTGACAATTTTCCCAGTTACACAACCATTTCAAACACATTCTAAACCAGCTTATTGCTATCAGTGGTCAAGTTGGTTTATATTTTTGTTTAATTCAGTTTATTTGTTACTACTTGTGAACTTAGCAGATACTAGTTATGAGGTATAAATCTACATACCTAAAAGCAGACAGCAACTTAATCAATTCTTCTGTCAGTGACTGGTATACAAATCAGAATTGCACTCTGCCTATATAGCATCATTATTAAAACTCATTTTATCGAATAGAGAAATTCAGTTCTAATTTAATAATTCATTTTTATCCTGGGCTCAGAATTGTGCAGGTGACCAAGATAATTCTTTAGACTAATACACCTCATGCCTTCAAAATGAAAGGGTGAAAGCACTGAAGAAAAAGGAGGAGGAAATAAATAAATGCACCATTAGCTGCTTAACAGAAGGGACACAGATTAATGGGGCATGCATTGGCTCAAAAGCAAAAACTATCCCACTTCTATTCTTCCCTAAGGAATATACAGCAGTGAACACTGCAGTGGGATCTACCTAGTGCTTTCTGCAGGGTAATAAACTACTCTGGGATCTCAGAAACCTGAGGCAAGCAAAGAAAAGCCTATGGTTTCAGGGAGGGTAATTGTCAAGAAAGAGCTGAGGGTATTTTCTATGAGCCACTGCCTACCAGGGGCTTCCTCAAGTGCAGCTGACCTTTAAGTTTTCAAAAAGTGAGTCAGATTATCCTCACAGCAAGCAAACTTGGTCTGATGAGAAGCCAGCGCTAGAAAAGCTCTGATACATACAAAAGGCCAACTCCGCTTGTTTTATACCTTTTTGTTTTTTTCCTTTGGGCTTGGACCTGCTGCTGTGGTAAATAAAAGGAAAACCAACTGAAGCTTTTTTATCACTCTTTAATTACAGTTAAAAGAGACAGGGAGACAATTACATCTAACCTTCAGAGATTGAAGTTTTTGCTTTAGTCCAAATTTCCAATGAAATTTCCTGGTACATTGTCTTAAACTATGTACCAGGACCCTGGTACTAAAACTGACCCTATTATAATTTGGTGGAAAAAGTGGGATAAGCATAAAAGTTTGTACATGACGAAGCGTTTATGAAACAGCTGATGTAACAGCACCAGGCTCAAATTGTGAGTTTCCAGCAAGTCTTTGCTGCTAAGACTCGCCACATTATTAAAATGACTGAATATTAGCACTACTTGACATCACCTTAAAAATTACAGTAAGCAGACTTACTGAAAAGCAGTTGCCAAAGCAGAAAAGGTTGGGCAGACACCTTTTGACACTATTTGACTTTGTCCTCTCTAAAGCTGATAACAGAAGTAGAAGCAGATCACTGAGATTTCCAAATATAGCCAGTTCCCCTCACAAAACCTGATCTCATGCCACCATACAACCCTTAAATATTGCATGCTATAATAATTTTTTTAGAATGTAGCACAGTTTCAGAGGAATTGCAAGAAAGCCCATGTCCACTAACAGAATCTGGAACCGAGAGACAGCCAAATTTTTCACACCCACTATACAATTCAATAGAATACATACAACAAAAGGGAGAAAAACTAAGAGACACAGCTAATCAGGAAAAATAAAATTAGACCCCCCAAAAAACACTACCAGTGACTCTGGCAGGAGCTTTACAGCTGAACTCCTGCAAAAAGTACTAGTGCATGATGAATGGAGGTAAAACCGTCACAAACAATATTTGATCTAGTTGTGGCTTGTCTCAAAGACATTATCTAGATGTGACTAAATCTTTTAGCTGCCAAGAGCACATGCTTTTATCCTATTGAGAAACTTTTAGCAATAGGAAGAAGATTTGCACTAAGTGGTCACCACCTTGGTGCTATCTGAATACAGGAGACAATTTATTTCTGTGACAGTACTGCAATCCAGTCATTAGATCATTTTTCCTGTAAAAAATGCAGGAATGTATTTTGTAGCAGCATGATCTTGAATTCCATTGGATAGAGCTGACAGGAAAATAACTCATCTGCATATCTCCAGTAGGGAGGATCAACATAAAGTATCAGAGCTCTTTGGGAGACACCAGTGCAGAAGGATAAATGAAATTAAATGAAACCTGCATCTACTTTGATGACAGTGTTATTTATCTCTATTGTGAAACTGGACTACTGCTGTTCTCAACTTGCCTTTCAGTCAGAGAGCATATTCAATAAAGCTGCCCTTGGTAAAGAGCACAGAAATTGTCAGTTTGAGCCACAGCGCATCACTTCCCTCCAAAACAGCCCAAATGAAAAGTTTAACAAAACAAAAGGACTACTTTTAAGCTGATGCCAAAGAAAAAATGCTTGTTATATCCTGTTCACAGCCTGGCAAGTTTCACAGCCCCGTGTTGCATTATTGCCCTTTGAATGATTTTATCATTATCAGAGTCTCAAGAAACCATAGGTGTTCAAAGAAACAAAGTGAAACATTACAGAGTTAGGAAACCCAAAGACCAGCTACATGCTATATATTATAACATGGGTGTTAGGTATTAGTAGCAGACCACTCAAACAGAAATTGATGGAAACACAAGCATGAAAGGCATTCTGAGGCTATTTCCTTATCTGCAAATGTAACACCGTAAGAGCAGGTAACAACATCAATGCACTTTCCACCATAACCTACACCCAAGCAGACCACAGGTAATGTTACTTCTCCATACTTCACTATGTGTGAATTAATTCTGGAAAAATTCATCAACAAAACTCAGTGAAATGAAGCACCAGCTTGTACTTACATGCCAAAAGTATATGAATCTACTCATTGTGACTGTTGACTCAGTGTGTAAAAGTCTGACTCATCCATTCCCCTGGTGACCCCACCTCTGCTGAGCCTATCAGTGTACAATGAATGTTTAAGGAAGAACTGCATTAGGAATAATTTATGCTTTAATATCAAAGAAAAAAGTTAAGACAGCAAGAAGAAACAAATCCTCTACGGATATTTCACTGTTCTCTGTGCTGCCCTGACATGGTATTTGTGCTCTGTCCTTCGTGTGTGTGTGCCCACATAAAGAAGACGAAGTCTGGTTACTGTTTCCTCATGGGACCTTAGAGAACTTTTTGAAAACGTTACTTCTATATAGGAAGAGAGTACAGAGAGAAAAACTAAAAAAATCCCAATTAATATATAACAGTAAGAAGAAAGGAAACAAACAAAACCCAAAATAGAAATAGCCTGGAAATTCAACATCTACCTTCCCTGAAACTGTAACAGTTCTGACCAGGCACCCAGCACTCTCTGCTCCAAGCACAAAGCCCACTCTAGTAAAACTAAATTAGTCTGGCAGAGAAACAGGGAGATGCAGCATCTCCCAGAAATGGAAAAGATCCAGTAGCTAGAACAAACAACATGCAAAGTGGGAATGAAAGACATCCCCAGATCAGAGCAGAGTTGTTTGGGAAATAAGCCAAGGAGAAGACCAAAAATTGGGAAATGGCATTGAAACTGAATAATTTATTTTTGCTAGTGAGGAAAAATACAGTGCATTGGTGAATGTCCTCTCATACTCTAGATTCACACAATGCATGTATTAGCCTATATGGCAGTGTGCAAGGTAGCTCTTTCTTTAACCAGTGACAGAAACACCGTTTCCCATGTTTCATTCCTTCCCATATTCCAGAACAAAACAGATTCCAGGGGGCTGACCAGGAACAGGAATTAACAACATATCCCTGTTGTCTCCAGGGCATACTATTTTGTACGCTGTCAAAACAACGGAAAATTAGTAGTGTCTGAAGACAGGGGGCGTGGGAAAAGCCCGTGTCTCATGCACATATATATGTGAAGGTAATGTTCAGATTTTTATTCATTTCATTGACAATGTAGCAGCATTATTATCCCAAAACAGCTTAGTTTATAAATAATAATGTACAGTCTGTCTTGATAAACTAATTAAATAAGGTGTAGCTATTCCTTAGTGTGCAAAGGGACATATGAAAGAAGGGAACACCACACTCAGACCAATGCTACAAGCAGAACACTGAACAGCTTGTTTTCTTCCACTCTGGGGGAGTTGGGGATGGTGGGGAAGTGTAAGAGAAGGAAGTGCACATCACCACTGGTTCTGCCTCTGCTGAAAAGGAATACCTTCAGTCAGACACATGCAAAAGGTTAGGAATAATCCAATTTTGGAACATACAGGAAAACTTTGGCCATACTTCTGAATTAAGAATGCAAATGCAATTGTGGGAGGGCTGAGAACTGAACAGCAATGTGTTCTCTGTTTGGCAAAACATGCCTGAAAGCAAACAAAATGAACATTTAAGGATGGGCATTAGCACAGGATGGTGTTAATGAGCACGCCTGCTAGTGCTCCATAATAAACCTCATTAACTGGTTTATCATAAATACTACTAACTGGTTGTCCCATTCCTGTGCCAGCAGGAATGCTTCAGTATGCTGATGGGGACAGAAAGAACAGAGAAGCTGCTCCCACAAACTGCAATGTGGACTCCCAGAACAATTCACCATGCAACACTAAATGTCAAAGGATGTGGCCACAAAAATTTTAATGTTATAATGTTATAATTAATTCATGTTATCACAAAATGAGGACACAGTTACATAGCCAGGCAACAGGTATGCATTAGGAGGGACACTTTAATTGTAGCAACTAAAATAGATGCTCAGACTCAGGTGAACTCCATAATGAAATAAAACTGTCCAACAGAAGACTACATTTGGAACACATATACAAATGAAATCCACTGACTTTTACCTACAAAGACATTCAGATCACAAAGACACAACAGATCACTGTTCCTGTCTCTGGGGATGAGAAGCTTCTATAAAAATAATATATCTGTTCTCTAGAGCATACAGCTGGTTCCTAAAGTAACCTAGTTATATTTTCAAGGAAATGTACATACATAAAACAATTAGTACCCTTCAGGGATGTCTGCAATAAACAACAGGAACAAAATTTCTATCAACAATCCAAGGAGAAAGATGACAGGGAAGTCTTACTAAATGAAGCATTAAAATATATCACTGCGGTATCTCTACAAGTACAGGTTTTGGGGGAATAAATCCCCATAAACACCAAACACTATTAACAGTATTAACTGTAAATAATATATCAGTATTCTGTCCAGAAAAACATCAAACATTGCCGACTTAATTTGCAGCTAAAAGAACATGATTATTTATGAATCATTGAAATAAGATACACATGAATGCTGCTGGGGGGAAATGCATGAGGGTAGGGATAAGTGATCATGCCCATGAGTTGAGTTGCCAGCTGCACTCATCATCTTATTTGTAGGTGAGGTGATTAACCTGGTTAGAATTATCATGAAAATCAGAAGTGATCTATTTCTGAGTAAGGCCTGTGTGGGTGTGGGGAATGTAGCTGCAAAGGGGCTTTGATCCCAGCTCAGGTTGTGGAGTGTGACTGCCAGTGGTCCTTGGATGGTCAGACAGGGAAGTTTCCTCAGCAATGCAAAGGCTTAATCTGCAACTTTTTATTGCTATTGCCAGCATTTCCTGAGAAGGGATTTAAAATCTTCTGATGTGCTAGAACAGGCCTGCTTCCTCTTACAGCTTTGCTATTTAGTCTGGACAACCCCAGATACTTAGGAGTTTAAGTATGATAAATGCAAGAGGCTCAGGAAATAGGCTGACTGGATCAACACAGCTCACAGGCACCATATCTGCAGTGCAGGAGCGAATGCGTGGTTACATGTGTTAAGCATCCATTCAGTGCTATTTACATTTGTTGTGCATTGATCTGCTGCTAACATCAGATGATCTGTTCCAGCACATCTACAATCCTGCTCCAGCTTTATTCGCAGTTGTGGAGAACTGAATTCTATCATCTTCATGCTTTAGATGTCAGCAACAAGAAGAGAACTTCCAGCTTGGCTTAGGAAAGCTCCTTAAGTAATGAAAAAAACTGCTTCTGATCAAGATTTTTGAACTTCTTTAATTTTTGAAAATGTGTCTGAGAATAGGCATCTCTGCATATCTCTTTCAAATAATTACAAAAATATCATTTTCCCCAAAAAGACTGCATTTTCTTACTGAGCGTACTATGACTAACAGCACAGAAATCTTTCTCTGACATGCTGTAGTAGACTTGTGACAGCAAAGCAAACCTCTTGCTGCTTGCTTTAGATTATCAATTATCCTCTTTCCTTCTGTTCAAAACTATTCTACTCATGGCACCACCTCCTAATGATATTTAGACTGATCTTCAGTTTTCTAGTGAGAAAAGTAAAGAAAAGAGGGGTGGGGGGAAAGGGCTTGAAGCCTTACAAAAGCTTGCTATTACATTACTACACTCCAAGATATATTCATAGCAAAATCAATTTTGATACTGCTATTCCAAGGCTGCAATTCATTTTCGTGTTGTTGTTATTTCAGAATACCACAAAAGGGTTATATCTTCATGGAAAAAGAAATAAATACCATTTCTTTCTTCACCTTTTTCTAATATTGTCATATCAAGTATCTAATGAAGAAGTAATCTTGATGTAATTTCTCTCACAGATTTCTCACTATCCAAAAAATAGAGTGGTTACAAGTTAAAGTACCAGATGAAGAATTAGAAGATCTGCAAATTGTAAGCAGACTTCCATTTTGCTTTGAACTATGACCTTCTTTATACCATAACCTCACAGAAAACAATTAGAACCTATACCAATTTCTTTCAGATCTTATAACTAAAATATATTCTGCTGGTTCCTAACACTTTCCATTTATTTGGAAATAAAATAAATGTAAGTAAATACATCAGCACCACAAGAAGATGAAAATACACAAAAGTGCCAAGTCTCAAAGCTTTCAGTCTACCATACTTGTTTTTATTACAACAGCACCCATCACTTCCTTTGACATGAGCATTTATTCACTGCTATACCAGTTGTCAAGTGCAGCATTACATGGGTTTGATCCTCAGTGTGCAGTATTACTTTACAACACTGTAAAGACAGGATTTTTCTCTAATCTGTAAAGAAAATTCAGCTGTTGCTTAGTCTGACTCCAAATCCATGTCACAATATGCATCTTTACAAGATACTTTCAGGCTTGGCGAGGAAAGAAGCTCCCCTCACAAAACAAAGGAAGGCAGCACAGTCCAGCAACTACAGCAGACAAGAAGGTTCAGGAAGAGCTCTAAGCAGGCCGAAATCTTTTAAAATGCTCTGAGCAGTTGTAAGGGAGCTACTCTGGCTCCTGGGTGGAAGCCCAGCTACAGGAGCCCAGCCCTCAGGTGGAAATAATCCACCCGCAGCCTGGACAAGCCACCCAAACCAGCTGATGTTAACATTGATATAAGTACATGTAAGAAACACTGCAGATTTAAAGGCTGTATTAAGGACTTTGTGTAAAATTCTCTGGAGCCAGCTCTGTAATTAACTGTAAGCTAATTGATGGCCACAGTACTGATGATGCCCATGAGACTCTGCTGGTGAATAAAATATTAATTCCATCTTTAAGTAAAAATGTTACATAGTAAAGGTAATCAAATGAAGATGCCAGGACAAGATGCAGTAGGGAGCTATATTAACAACAGTAACTCACAAAAGAAAAGACAGAGAATAATAAAAGACTGTAGGTTTATTGTCTTACTGAACAGCTTTAAGATTCACCTGTGTGAGAAGGGCTGTGTTCCCTCCTTTTATTGTGCCAAGGAAGGGGACAAGAAAATTATGTACTTTCAACTTCATAAAGATTAAAAAAACCCAACAAAATAAACAATTTAAAAAACTCACCACAACCACCTTCTCAATATATCCTAAGGGAAGGTAGTAGGAATGTTTGAGCCCTGTAGTACTCTCCACATGTGGTGTTCAAAAGAGGTAAAATGTGGCAGTGTATGATTTACCTATATGTTTGTCATTTTTTTTTTTCATTTTTAACTCTGCACTCTGCTGGGTTCCCAAAATGTCAGGCTGATTCACAATTGGTTCTCATTGCATAAGTGCCTGATGTTGGAAATGACCAGTGAGACAGCCTAAAAAGATAGTCCTCTACAGAAAATACAATGCAAAGCACTGACTAATCCCTCCAATATGCCAGAGGTGACCTTTTAGCAAAACAAAACCCACACATCTCAAAGGAAAGCAGACTAAAATACACTTCAAAGACAAGGCAAAGAAGAGCAAGACACACTTTTAATCAAAGGAGAAAATAGATTTCTGCAATCCAGAACAATCACTTTTAGTCCAGTAATGATTAAATTTCCTGGTAGGGAAATGCTTGATAAATGTTACATAATCTGCATTCAAACTTTAGTTAAAAGGAGAAGATGTTCTAACATAAGTAAGCCTTGTTAGAAAAGGTGGCAATTCTGGATTAATACCTAAATTGAAAGTCCAGATAAGAGACAATGATAAACTCTTCAGAGGACTTTGAAGCAGTCATTCTGACCAGTAATTTTGATTGTTTAATAGCATGGGACTATAGCAAAGTAGAGATAGCAAGTAGAGCTCCTTCATAAGGAATTTTAGAAAATATATATTTGTATTTTTTTCACATAAATGACGGAGTCCAGAAAAAATAAAACCTCACAGGTCAAGGATCATGTCAGAGGATGAGCTTTGAAGAATCCATCTCCCATGACCATCTTCTATTTGTTTACTTGCATATTCTGAAGGAATAACCTTTAGTCCTAAACTTCTCCAAAAAATGTACCTCAGCCATGAGAACTCTGGTGGGACAGAAAAACAACCTTCTAAAAATAACAGGGCGAAAAACACCATAGTGACTGTAGCTGTTGTGATTGCCTAGATGTTATTTTAAAGTAACATTTTTAAAGCAGCACATACATTTGTATTTGTAGTTTCTTCAATTGCAACACCAATCTCATTTCCCCTCCAAGATACTGGCTCATAATTACTCTAAATTTTTAACTGCGCAGTTTGTATGTTGAAGACTATTTAAAAGGGAATACGTTAATGATTTCTACAAAGGAAAAAGACCCAAAACAGAAAATTTGATCCTTATACTACAAATACACTCATTTCTAGCAGAAGTTTCTTCAAGGGTGAATTATGGTTATTTACATGCAAATTTGAAACTGCCTGATTTTGATATGCTGACACATGTAAAGTCATAACTGACTTCTTCACAGAAATATAATTGTAAATTATTTCCACTCATTCGTACGAAGAAATATTAGTTTAGGATAAAAAAGAAAAAAACAAAAAACAAAACCAAAAACAACCCCAAAAAAACTCCAACAACAACAAGCTTTTATTTGTCTCTGTAGAGACACCCCCTAGCAGATTTGAGCTCTAAATCCTGATTTACCAGGGTATTGCAGCTCTTCATCTCAAAGTTGAAAACAGTGCTAGCCCACTTCAGTTTTAAAGCAGCTAATTTACAATCCTACAGACAACAGTCCTCAGCTTCTCAGGTGAGAAGAATTCTCATCTTCAAGGAATGCTAACAGTAAATTCTTCTTAACATTCATAATGAAATTCTGCACTCCTTCAGTCTGTCAGAAATTAATAATAAAATCAACAGAATTCCAGATTAAACCTTAAGCTTGTTTTGAACATTGGAACAAGATTGGCGTAAATTTTAAAAATGCTTCTTTATTATATTCCACATAACAGGCAAATACCACTCTAAAACTATGGTTGATAATAATAATTAAAGTGTCCATAACTGGACTAGAAAATTTATTGGCCACAGGGCATAAGGGTAAAACAATGAAGAAAAGCATTCTTTAAGCATTTTATTTGTTTTCAGTAAAGCACCTCGGGTCAGTCTGCTAGTCAAGCTGTATCTAGTGTTGTATGGGATTTTGTGCTATTCTATATAGAATTCCAGTTTTCTCAGGGCCTGCTGGAGAACCCGATTTTTGAGTCAAATCTTACTGCAGGACATGAATTTCGGAATTTCCAAAAATAAGTACATCTATAACTAATGTGTTCAAAAGGGGAGGATGACTTTAGTCTTCTATTAATTCAACGTTTTTCTATTTATGTAATTTCTGTTTCCATGTATAAGGACTAAAAACAAGTCCATTGGAAAATGTTTTATAACATGAAAGTGTTACTCCAATTATTTATATTGGCATATTCAGAGATGTATTTAACAACTGCTGCTTGAAACACAAATATTCAGCTAACACAGCGAAGTACCATTAGAGTCACGAAAGTCAAGAGCTATCATGCTTTGAGTTATTAAAGATGTTTTCAGTTAATATATTTTTGGCCTAACAACAGAGAGTTGCTCCATTTCTGTTTAGTCATTACCATTCTTCACAAGAAGCACCAACTCTATGACTACTATAACCTGTAAATCATTTGCTTGCTTTTTGTCTTCGAAATAATCTCTACCCTTTTGGAATTATGAGGTGACTTTACCTTCACAGAGAAAGATACACAAGGAAAGATATGGAAGGAATTCTCCAGGCAATTTTTCATTAAGTGTTTTACATCCTGGGCTGAAGGTTAGAAAAGACCAACTGCAAAAAGTGACAGTAAAAAAGTTGAAAGCAAACTCTCAACAAGCCAGAGATATCCACGAGTGTGTTTTAAACAGAATACTCTGAGCCTACACACAGCTGCTACCTGGCTTTGGAGGTATTTGAAGTCCCCAAGTATTTAAGCTTGGAACTGTAGGAGGTCCCTACGCACCTGCAGGTTGGCTCCGGGGCAAATCCCGACTGTCTCAGCCCTGACGACACAGAGCAGCTCCAAGCCCACCCCTCTGGCCCTGTCAGGATCTGAAAACCACACACCTCTCCTGACAGACTCGGGCTGGCACAGCTGCTCGTCCACATTCTGCAAAAACATCACTGCTGATTTCCTTCACAACACACCCAGAGGGCATCTGAAGGAGAATGGGGCCAGTGCCTTTCTAGATTCACTGGACCCGAAAGGGGTCACATACGGAGCAGATCCACAGGTTTAGCATTCTGCCCACCTCTAACATAACAGCTGCAAAACACAAAAAGCTGCAAACAATTACACAAAGGGGAGGAAGACTTGAGAGTCTGCTTGTATCTACTCAAAGCTGTCTCACCTTGATTGCAAAATAAGGAAGATTTTCCTGGCAGCAGGCATAGAGGGTACAAAATATAATTATAATTTGGTATTTAACATATACTTTTTTACATTCCAGTACCACTGAACTCAGGTACCTGTCCATCATCCCTCCAGAACTGAGGTCCACCCTACTGGAAAAACAGCATTAATCACTTAACAGTCATCCTCAGCTTATTTTGTCTTTGCCACAAATTCTTTTCTTCACAGAGAAAGGGATAAGAGTTTCAACTCAGGTTAAAAGTCCATTTCAATTTTAATCGTGGCCAACACCACTGCTGCAAATACATATTTTACTTCAAGCTTTTATTTTGCAAACATTTCCACAAATAACTCCTCATTGGGAGAATATACAGAAAAAAATAAACATAATTTTGTACATATACAAAAATTCATAAAAATGAGCACCAGTAACATATTATCCAGGCCAACAGCAAAACTAATTTAACAATAGCCGACTCTATCCAGTCCTGACCATCTTTGCCCAAAAAAGAAAGGCAATTCAAGCTGCTCTTAAATCTTTTATGATATTTTCTGTGTGCCCCACATTACAATTTAATTATGATGCAAGGGTGGAAGTTCCCTAGAAGAACTTGAGTCCACATAGATAGCAATAATCTTAAATAGTCTAATTTCAACATAACTATAAGTGAATATTTAGAGATCCTGAAGATTTTTTTAGATCACAAGCAAGGAATCAACAACAGTAAGGATCAACAGATACTTTACTGTCCATATACAGTACAGAATGTTGAAGGAGTCAATGTCAAAGAAATCATCACCAGCTCTGAGAAGCCTCCAAACTCTTTCTGGAAAATTACATGACAAATCACTGCCACAGAGATGTTCAAATCAGCCTTCAGCTTAACAAGTCCAACCCCTCTGCCCAAGCAGGGTCAGCCACAGCAGGCTGCATCCACTTGAGTGCTCACAACATCCAAGGACAGAGACTTCACAACCTCCCAAGGTCATCTGTGCCAGTGCTTGACCACCCTCACAGTAAAAAAAAAATCCCTATCATTCCTGTCCAGTAATTCCAAAATAAAATTTATTTCTTGTTCATGCCTAGAAAAAATCCCAGGACTTCAAGGGCCATTAAGCAGCAGCAGAGAAAACTAAGATGTCAGGCACTGAAGCACACAACCAGGGACACTAAAAATGACTCTTCAGCAAACTTAGTGGTACAGACCATTTCTTTTTTTAAGGCGATATAAAGTTTAAAATTTTAATGCTACCAGACTTTGCGGTTTGATGAAAAAAACATGGTTTCTAGAAAAAACAGTGTAGTTTTAAAAGATTTGTGAAGAAATCTGTGGAGAAGATCAACATCTATTGCTGACAACATTGTGCAGACACTGTATACCTTTTAAGCTTCCCTGACAACAACACAGTTAAGGAGTTAAGAAAAAAAAAATCTATTGTGTTCAATCCCAGCTTCCTGGGAGGCAGGGAAAGATTGGAAGAGGCAGCAGGGTCAGGATCGCCATCCAAATCTCAGTTGTAGGTAAGGAAGTCTTATAGAGCTTTCTATAACAACAAAGGAGCAATTCATCCTTATTTGGCTTGTTGCTCTCTGTGTACAAATATCTGCGAAAGAAAACATTCTCAATAAGGATCTAAATAGTCTTCTTCATTCAGACAAGTTTCGTGGACCCACAGAGAAGTCAGTCATAGATTTATTTTGTAGCAGGTAAGCACAAAGACATCTGGTCACTTAGGGGCTGTCCCTGTGGATGTGTGGTGATACAATGGGACAGTGTGCTCAGGGCCACTCTCACTGCGAAGATGCTGCCTGGAAAATCTCCTTCCATGGCAGGAAAGCAAAAAACTGCCAGGTAGAAGACCACAGTTCTTCCCTTCTCAGCTCAGCCACTGAACTGCCATATCTTTTCCCCCTTGCTCTCTTTCTGCTACTCAACATCCCAAAGCCTGCAGGGGCAAAGGAAGTGCACACATTTGTGTAAGTGCAGACAAGCCCCCTGCAAGTCAAATCTTAGTCAGATCTACCACACCTATGTGGGAGCAGTCCTAGGGAATCTGAAGAGCCTCATTTCAGAGAATCAGGTTCAAATATTGAACTGGAAAGAACACATAGACCAGCAAGACAAATAGGAAAAAGTATGCACAGCAGGAGGTGTATTTTTGGGAAAAAGCAGGAAGAAAAAAATATGATGAAAAAAAGAGCAGCAGCGTGTGCCAAAAATAACTTTTCTCTAACACAGTGATCTTTAATCCTACTTTCCTATGAACTGGTTTAAAAATACCCTGGAAAGAGACGTTTTCCATTTCATTAAAATAATTGAAAAAATTAATGTCACATTCAGCAGAACACCCAATAATTCAAAAGCCAAGCATTATGCTTGTGAAAATACTAAAGGACAAATTAAGTAATCCACTGAGTTATTTGTTGGTGGTTTATTAACACCCAAGTGAGAAAAACTTTATACGAAAGCTCCATTTTGAGAGAATTGCATTAAATCTCTACCTATGTCTGTAAACTCTTAGGTAATTCTGGAGCCCTTTTCCTACATAACTTTCAATCAGCCTTACAAATTATCATTATATATTACCTCAGAAACTAGAAATAGTTCAGGCAAAGCAGCATGGAATGAGGTAGATGAACCTGTGCGAAGATTGAGCTCTTGTAATTAATCTCTTTCTAGCAGCCTGCCTCACTGGGATACTGAGCTGGGACCCCTCTTCACAGAAAGCATAACAGTTTTCAGCATAGACACAATCTTGTCTGCAAAATTTTGGATAAAAGGAATTTTGCAATCATGAGACAACAATTGCGAAGTCCATGAGAAAAACATTCCATAGACACAAAAGCAGCATTTTCAGAAAAAAAATTGATTTTCAAGAAGCTTACCAATTTTATTTATTTAAGGTTTGAAAAATAAAGGTCCTTCCTAGTCTTATCCTCCTTTTTTAACCCTGGACTTATAAATGCGGCAGTTTGCTAACTGACAAGATTTCAGAATTTATACATTTCTGACAGAATTTAATCCATTATCTGCTGCATCATTTGAGAGCTAAGATGATAAACCCCTGTCTCACAAAATGGCTAAATTCCAAAAAACCCTTTCAACTGTTAAATAGCTTTTCAAATTCAGGTATCTACAAACTCCTCTCTAAACAGATTAGCCATTGCTATTCGAAATGTATCTCTAGATAAGTGTTTATATCGAAACATGTGAAAGTTGCTGTGAGAATCTTTATGCTATCAGATTTAAAAGTTTTCCTTAGTCACAGCCCTGATTTATACATACCTATATTTACAAGGTTGTAAACCACATTCTCCTGGTAGTTCAAATACAATTTTTTTCTTAAAAGGAAAAGCAAAAGCTTCTGGAAACAGGAAATCCTTCAATTTCATGGAGCAGAATGGAAGAAAACTGCCTGAAATTCAGTTTGCACTGGGTTTAATATTGATACTTAAAACATCCTCATGCTTTCTACTTGCATCAGCACATCAGCAGATTTCTGTAAATCTATCACACTGGAATACATACAGTAATGATTTGTTTGCTCATGCTGGTTCATCCTCTGCTCTGACCCACTTCAGAGCAAATAAACATCCCTGCATTTAACGAGCCCACTGCGGGGACTAACTTTTACATAGCACCCTGTAATGCAGAATTTTAATTTCTAACACCTACACAGAAATTGATTTACACAAGTCAAAGCTGGTTAATGAAAATCATTAAGTATCAATGGATGCTGACAAGTTGGAAATATTTCTGTGACTGTGGGGTGCCCCCACCCAGGGAGGCAAAGATTTTGTTTCAGATAAGCATTGTTAAAGTGAGACCCTTGGCCTCTGGGGATGGGCCCTGTGAGCCCAGGAAGAGTTTCCCCAACCCCAGACCCTCGTGGGGTGGCAGCCCAGGGTGTTCTGATTGGTTCTGTGCCCCTGGAGCTTCTCCCTTCCTATGTCCCTATTAGACTCCAACCTTAAACTCCACTGTGGCTCAGTCCCATAAAACCCCTACCCTGCCTCTATTCTGGGCTCTCTGTCTCTGGATTTAATCTGAATTTGTTTCTGTGTTGAAAAAATGGTTTCCTGAGATCAACCAAGCAGAAACATGTCTCGTTGAGTCCCATGTCGGCCACCAGAATCCATAACCTCCCTGGACTTGATCCTGCAGCTGCAGCAGAATGCAACATGTGACTACTTCTACTAGGAATTGCTTACTGACACAGAAACCAAGTAGGTAACACACAAAAATGAGTAATGCTACTCTAGATATAATGGGTTTTCAGCAACAAAGCAAATTTTCATATTTATGGACTACATAGAATAGATATCTAACTCTCTATATAGATAATTCCATGAAGAACTCTATTTAACTGTAAAGTACATAGTATTATAAACAGAATTTTCAGTTTCTCTTAATATGCAAGATGTAGAGAGAATGCTAACTGTACAGATTCCCATCTTTCATTACTGGAATTTTTGAGTCCTTGCATATTAAGCCCTACAATTAATATAGATTAATATTTAAGGACCATGACAGCATCCTGCTTCTCTAGCTGCAATGCAAATGAAGACGATCCCTGCCCTAAGGGGATTGAAGGATAAATTTCTAGAATTACAGTGCCTACAGGTACAGATTTAAAAATCCAGCCTAATTCTCTAGGACTACAAACCCACTTAACCTGAAAAAAATACCAAACAAGTATATGAGTTTTTGAAAAGGATTCTGGGTTTGAGCTTTTTGGGGTATGCATCCATGCCACACAGACATCCTACCCCACACACATCCCATTTCCTCGATTTTTTTTTTTTTCCAACATTACCAAGTCTTGATGGTAGTATCTAGACAGTTTTGGGCATTTTTTTTTTCCTGACAGAGTATGCAACATGCGAAATTCAGAACTCATGCTTTAAAGAGGCGCAGAGTGACAACGGAGCAGTGCTTCTGAAAGCCACCTATTTAAAAACCCCAAACAGTAAGGTTCAGTGTGGCAAGGGCTATCACAGAATCCCAAAAGCCTTCTTTAAAGTGAGCAAAGTACTGTGGGAGGAGAGGTGGATAAAAAATGATGTGGGGTATTGGCAAATCTGCTCTCAAATCACTTTTCAGCAGTGTTCACACAATGTCTGCATATAGCAAAGAAAGCTTACTGCGAGTGCCAGAGAATGCAGGAGCAAGAAGAGCAAGAAGAGCTGACTCTCATCAGGGGTCACTAACTCAACATCACTCAACAATTTGCATTATCCATCATCAAATACTGATTGCAAAGAGAAGTGACAGCATGATGTGAAAAATGATAGGCATTCACTACCTTAGAACTTTTTTTGGAAGACTGTTTCACTTGTTGCTTTATCTGCACTGAAACCAACTGCAAGTTAACTCAAGTTCTCCTGATGAAGTGGGGAAAGAAGAAATTCCTGCAATAGTTACTGCAAAAACATTACAAGTGCTAAGTCAAAACATGCCAACACAGTCTCAGAGTGTGCTTGAATTGCTCTCTCTTTGGGAGGATTCCTTTCAGTCAAAAAAGGACTCATCCTAGCAACACTGAGTTACTAAGAATAATAAGAATTTAAGGCATCTTATGCTACAGTGCAAGTCTTAAAGCAGACAGAAGTCAAATAAATAGGTCCCAGAGGAGAACAAGAGCATTCTTTCCATTCACGTGGTAGCTTTTCTACATCCTGAATCTTTTCTGTTCAGTTTAAATTAAATGAATTTACACTAATTAATTTAAATTAAATTAAAGGAAATCTTTTATTTACTATTTTTTGCTGGGATGTAACTGTATCTAATATGCATCAGTAAAACTAAGGTAAAAAAACCTGAGTAGTCAGTTTGGTGGAAGATGGAATTTGTGTGGGACCAGAAGAAACTCAAGTAAAATTCAGCAAATCGATACAACAACAAAGAAAAAAAATGAACAAATAACATAAAATTTAAAACTCACAAACCCAGCCTTCATTTTTGTATTTTTTCTGCTATTGTTTCTAACATGGCCATTACAACTTGTTTTGAGGATAAATACCTCTCAGCAATAAGTGACAGTATCAGTTTGATTCACAGAGAAATTACCACTTTTTAGATTTACTCAAAAGCGTGATGATGACTTTTTTTACAATTTTATTTGGCTAACACAAAAAAGACCATTTATTCACCAACTCGTAACTTGATGAAGTAGAAGGATAACCAAGTGGGGAAATTCTACTAGGATCAAGACTGGCTTCAAGTTTGTGGTAAGGATAGAGCAAGTCTTTCTGCTTATCATTCTTCCAGGAACAGCTGCTGCTGAAAAAGCTCCAGATTATGTTTCAGAATTGGAAAAATCATTTAGTCGTGCACTTTGAGCAGCACTGATGTACCATTTATGTTCAGTATGCAGAGTTAAATCTGCTTCAAGACCTTTTCCAAAGGGAAGGCATCACTATATCACTTGGAAAAATAAGATTGTAGAGAATAAAATCTTCTGCATTTACAGGTTGACTGCTTTTATATCAACCCACTATTTGGTAAAAGGAATAAACAAATAACCTAGAATTTTTTAATTTTAATTCTTTCAAGTACTTTCTCAAGTTTTCTGTGAATTGTGCACTATTTAATGAGATTTTGTAAAAACATAATCACAAGATTTACATTACACTTTGAAAAGTACCTAGAAGTTGCTCAACAATAGAACAGTCCTTCCAAATTCACTGTCCTAACATATTTGCAAAAAAAAAGATCACTTTTGGAAATGTCAGACAGGGGCTGTCATTAAAGTTACCACCTGAATATGCTACAATATGTGCAGAGACGTTCCTTTCTATACAGCTATTTTGGTTATTATTACCATACTACAGCCATCATATCCCTTGCTCTCTCTTCACAACTCTAAGCAATTAGACAAATGCAAAAACACTAAAATTGTGTTGGTTATTGAGAGAGTAACTAGCAAACTTATTTCCTTTTTTTCTCTAATTTATTTCTCCCTATTAACATCATGTTCATTACCGAGTTCATGTTTGAGCACTTAGACCAATTGTGCATTCTACCCTGCTCCCTCATTTTCCTGATTGTTGCAGTTTTTTTGTGCTGCTTTGCCAGTTCACTATCAAATACCCTTAGAAGTATAAGCTCTTGAAAACTTCACAACAGTGTTCATCAATATGCACAATATAATTTATCTCCCACAACTATTGCCTCATACTTCAGCTGGGCTCACATACTTCACATTGATTTATCACAGCTACTTTGAAGTCAGGAACCCACAACATATTTAGTTAGATCTGGGACTCAAGGGCTAGGATATTTTAGAGAAGTAACCAAGAAGAGTAGCTTCAAAATAAACATCTATATGAGATCTAACCCTGCACACTTCAAAGTCATGAGAAAGATTTTTATCAGTTTCACTGGTTTGTTATCCAGGACCAGTATCTGGTTTCATTCCTTTTGCTCTGCTCTTCCTCTCTACTCAGCACCCTGCACAGGCTTTCATATCCTACCTCCTAATGCTTCATGGAACTGAATGCAGAACACAGACACCCAAAATGCCAAATAAAAAGAGAGGGTTTGCAAAATTAAACTTAGCAGCAGCTACAAGGTTCAGAAATCAGCCATATTTCCAAAAAGTCCCCAGGAGCATAAAACTTAAAAATCTTTGTCTAAAGAATGTTCTGAATCCAAAGCCATATTACAAGACAGGCATACTCCTGAAAATGCTGAGTGTATTGCAGTGGAAAACTGTAATTCAGGTGAGCTTTATTATTTGCTTTAACCTCAGGGAAAAAGAAAAAAAATGCCACTTTATTGAACTTCAAAATAAAATAAGAGAAGACAATATTTAGACATTTTATGAAGAGAATGCTTTCCAGAGTATTATGGGCATAGGATGTTGCAGGGTAACTACCACAACAAAATACAAAACACTAAGAAGAATTTTAATATCATTATTTCAAAATTTAATTATCAGAACTTCAAACATTGAACAGTAGCATTTAGATATAATGTCCCTAAACAAAACTCATTTATTAGGCAGCACTCAAATATTATTTAAAATATTTTGTTTTAGTTATTGAAGTTCCATTTCTGAATGATATTTATTGACCAACAAGTAACAAGAGACTGAAACTAAAATTATGAGATGTTACAATTTTTAATATATTTAAACATATCTGTATATCAACTGATATAAGCAAATGTCTATTTGCATATATATGTATCAGTATGCTACTTAATTAATATAATAATATTGATTATACAACAAATATGAACAAAATTATAGGCATAAGCCATTCTTTCATGGCTAGAGACCAGCTTTATACATCATTAATTGTTAGATTTGCCTTCCAAATTCTAAATGTCAAATACCAGCCTAATGAAGCTGAAATGTCTTTACACAGCCCTAAGACTTGGTTACCCAAGCCAGGCACACATCATAGCTGTGGCGCTTGCTTGCAGCAAATTCCTCTCTCATCCCTGCTTACCATGCTCTGGGTCATCTCAGAGAGAGATCTTGGAAGTCCTTGATTAGCTGAAGCGAATGCCAAGTCTTTAATTAGACAAAATCCCTCAAAGGATAGTGTCAGTCAAGCAGTGTCGTTGGCCTGCCAGCAGCAGTGGTATTCCCCAGGGGCACAGGCCAGGCTGCAGATCCCTTCCAGCCCTGCCAGTAACCAGGTGAACAGCACGGGGGCGTCTCCACTGCCTGCCCTTGCCAGGGGAATTTTAACTGGTTGGGCCACGCAGCACATGCATCCTTGCCAGCTCAATTGTTCATCAGCAGGAGGTGTCTGCTGTACATTTGTACAAACAAACAGCACACTGCTGGTGACTGGGGTTGGTAGAGCAAGGAAGTGCTGGTATGGGAATGTTGATGTTCCAGTAAGAAGGATAACTGCTAAGAATTTCATTGACTGTTCAGTCACTAAAGGTGGACTCCTCTAATGCAAATGTGTTATGCTTAAATACGTAGTACTCTTTAAGGATTACTAAGAATCACCTTTATACAATTGCCTGTGTTGCCAAATATCCCTGACTTCTGACTCTGGACAGGAGTATCAGCCAAAACCAAGAGGTTTATGCTGCTACTCCTATTTGTTACCTGAGCAGCAGCAGAAGCCAGTGTATAAGATCCTTCACAGGGCTGCAATGACTCAATCAATAACGCTGCAGAACAAATCACAGAACATAAATGCCTAGTATAAACAGCCCAATGCAAAACACAAACACTGAGTGAACAGAGATCCATCCAGCACAAGCCCAAACAAGTCTGAAAATGCCTTTACTTTGTTTTTACACTTCTGCCTGCTGGGGCACATTTATCACTGAAAGCAACTTCTCCTGAAGCACTGCTCATCTAATTTGCAGTCAGTGCCTGTAGCACCTTCCTTCCTCTCCTACGCTACACCAGAGTGGAAGTTTGTTATTGCTGGAACACTGCAATTACTGGCTCTGCCCAAATGCTACAGTCACATCACCTATAAAATGTAAACAGAAATGCACAGAAAAGTTAAATCCACTCTTAACGATTATTATACCATGGTGATTCTCCCCAACAGAGAATGAGGACGTTGTTCCATGCCAACATTTAGCAATTTTTTCAGAAATAGTCTATGCAGAAATAAACCCCATGACTTACTCAAGAAAATTTTTTGTAATGCCATAACTATCTAATTTTTTAAAAGACATACAGATAAAAATACATAGAAAAAAACTAAGGTACTCTAAAAATGGTTGTATCAAGTAGAACTGCGTCTGTCCCACAGGGCACAGTTTTAAGGCATCAGCTTTTCAGTCAGTGTAGTTGCAGCAGCACACAAGCTGAGTGTAACCCAGTTCCAAGGACAAGGCCAGGAAAGAAGCTCCCAAAATACAAGGGGCAGAAACAGAGCCTGCAGTCACATCACTGATGCCATCCTGTTTGCTGTGTTTGGGGTTTCTGAAGGATATTTGTTTGTAGACTACTTGAATTCTCCAAATAGTGGAGTCTAATTGATATTTGTACAATATTCTGCTTACAGTTATCTATATTTCAATCTCCCCTTTACACTTTTTTGCAACAGATATTATGAAAGTTTTTATACCAGAGTTAATTTAACAGATACTGAGTAACGCTGAGTTAAAGTTTCTCAGTGTACAGCTACACAATGTCAGATAAATATTCACAGGTCATATGGATATAAAAATCATAACAAATCTGACAAGTTTCAGTTGAGAATGCAGAAGGCACATATCAAATATTTCAAAAGCTACACTATTTGTGACTACACAGGAGCAGGGAATAATCACAGAGTCATTTCAGTTGGCTAAGACCCTGAGGAGAGTCCAGCCACTAATCAACTAAACCTAATTATCATTTCCCACACAGAATTATTGTGCTTAGTGCTTCTACAGCAAATAATTATTTCACATATTATTTCAAAGGCTTCAAAGCTTTTGCACTGAAAGAACAGTGAAAAGTAGCCAAGCTTGTTTTGCACAATTTGGGCAGACATATTGTGCTCCTTGACCTTGTATTGCAAATATACGATTATTCAATTAGATTGCTTCACTTACTGAGCAATCTGAATCATTCTGTACCCTCTAAATGGAGGGAGAAGCTTGAGCTGATAGAACATCTCCCAAAACAATTTAGTTACATACTATAGCAATAAATAGTTCCCATATACCAACTACTTATACTAAGTATAAAATGTCAAATTCAGGTAAACATTTACATTGCCTCTTCACTACCAAATAATATTGCATTTAGATTAAAGTTTGCTGTAAAGCAACAGTACTTTTATCTGAATACTGTTTCAAATTCTTCAAATTAAATATCTTTTTCCAAAGAAGTAGCATTTCACAAACTATATCCACAAAGCTGTTGGGCAGATTTTCAGCCTGGTAGTGCAGCACAGCATTAGAGAATTCAAAAAACTTTTAGCCATTCCAGCCAAGTAAGAAACTAAAATCAGCATTTCAAAAGGCATGCAAAGGCACTTCTCCCACCTAGACCTTCATTTTTTTTAAACACATCACATGTCACACTGTATAACACTATATATATAAAACTTACACACAGACATTATAAGTCAAAAAATTCAAAATTGTATCTTACCAAGACTGAATTCCAGCTTTGGCTCATTTGCAATTCTCTGAATACCTTAAAAGGTAAAAAAAAAAAAAAAAAAAAAAAAAAAAAAATTAGAGATAATTTGATTTCCACGTCTTGCTTTTTAATACATAGTAAAATTTTCACATGCCTAAAACTACTGCTATTGCCTCTGAAATAACATTGTAAGTTAGAAACTCATGGTTAAAGCAAACTTGGATGAAATACTTGCCTGAAAAAGGGCTACTTTTGAAGAAAACTTCCTTCTTAATAGAAACTTTCTGTTGCTGGGAAAGGAAACTAGGAAAAAAACCCCAGGCTTTCATGGGCGGGTTACGTGTAAGATTTTCAGTCACAACAACTGACTATGTATGTGTTGGAAAAACTAATTTTTAAGAAGTCATCACATTAAAAACAAATGTGTTTTCCCATGTTTTGTGGAAGCAGGTATATCAGGTTAATATAGCAAAATATAAACACATTATTGATCTACAAACAAACTGTAAAGCAATAAAGCCAACTTCTTTTTGTTGGAAAATAAATATATTAAATCATCTTCTCAAGCAGTAGGGACAGGAAGTTTAATCCATGGTGAAACTATGTTCGATTGCATATTTTACTACAGAGGGCAACATTTTCCTGTGCTAAAATAAAGGAGTGAACCACAGAGATGCAACAAGAGAAACATAGGAAGCAAGGAGGGATAGGTGAATAACACTGAGTTGTCCACCTGATGCAGAAAGCAATTGGATGACAACTACAGTTTTAATGAACTTGTAAAAATTAAACTATTTCTTCTTAACATTTTTCTACTGTCTCCAGTAAGCATTATTAATTATTGGTCAGTATTGAAGAAATTGGTCAGATGGAAAGGATTAAGTTAGTATATGAACTGGAACAAGATTTTGTTTAAAAAATAATTTTAAAAACTCACGCACAAAAAAATCACCCCAAGTTTATAGCTGTGTCTGCTCCATAAAAACTTGATGCTGCTAAATCTGGATTCACATCATTCTCATTAGTGTAGCTATTCATTCACATCTGTGAGAGAAGAATTACAGCTGCAGAGCTTAGAAAGGTCCAAAAGAAAAATAAAAGTTGGTTGGTTTTTTGTTTTGGATTTTTTTTTTTTTTTTTAACGGAGCTTTAACAAATTTCTGAGGTCATCTCTACAACTAGGCCTGAAACCATGAATACACTGGATACAGAATTGATTAAGTGACCAGGCAACTGAAGTACAGTCTTCTAACTCCAGTGCACCAAATACAACTCAGCATCTGTCTACTTGTACTCAAATCCCCAGAGTGCTTTTACATCACATAGAACAAATCTGTGATACTAGTTTAAGTATTACTAAAGGTTTATACATTTATCAAACTTATCAGACTATATTTCAAACAGTAGTCCATATGCTCATATAGGACATAAAAGAGGAAAAAAATACTTTAGGTCTTACGAAGAAAACAGGTTAGAGGAAAAAAACTCAGAAACACAGAAATCACACATTTGTTCCCCTGAAGGTTATGTGTATAAACCAAAATATATCAGGGAAAAAAATTTAAAGACAATTTTCATCAGTTTATTTCCTCTAGACTGCACTTTGTCAAACAAGAGGTTGAACAGCATTTTGTACCCCGCTTGTGACACTATCCAAACTGCCACAGACTGGGCTGACTTTATTGTACCCCTCCACAAAACGAGTACGTGCACTTACTTGTAAACTGGGGCTCTCCTAGACTGTCTAACTGGGATGAAGGGAGAAACTGTCGTGCTTCATCTGATGATCTCTCCTCTTTGATTTCCATGATCAGGCACCGGAGCTGTTGAATTTTATTCCACAAACAATCTGAGTTCGCCTCTCCCAGTGCCAGAGCCCAAGATTCACAGTCTGGCTTTGATGTGGCTTCAAGGTAAAGATCCAGTTCTCCACTCTGAAACTCTGCACTCAGAAAACATGAAAGCATCTCTTAGGAACTGTAATTGGAAAGGGAGATAATGGAAATACTGATGTCACAAAAAATCAAAACAACCATATACACACTTATCTTCATTGTCACAGAGCCATGCAGCCCCATCCACCTCTGGAGTCACACCCCAACTCCTTCAGACTCAGTGCAGTACTAAACATATCCACAGAGTTCTAAAATCAGTTTAAAATCTTTTTCCAGCACAGATTCTACAGCCTAGCAGGTAGCTCCCAGAGCTGCTAACTTGAAAAATAATTTGATTTAACAAGGGCAGCTGACACAGTTCTGTCAGAGAGTAGGATTCACCAGAATGAATTTGTCCATCATCTCTTCTATTAAAAATCTCCATTATGCTCAGTCTCTCATTCATCCTCGCCAGAATAGAGATCAGGAACACATGGAGATAATTTAGCACAACTCCTCTGTGAAGATTCAACAGGTTGGATGTAGGAGCTTCTGACCTCATTACTATCCACGTGTCATTTGCTGTTCTGCCTGGAGTCTAATTGCTTAATGATCAAATTTTCTGAGAACAGGAGAAAGGGTGGGGGAGGTGAAACTCCCAAGGAATGCAGGTAAGTAGCAAGGGTTGGTCATTTGATTAAAATTAGAACAGGAAGAAAAAAAACATCCCTTAGGCATTTAAAATTCTGCAGTATAGATGGCTTCACCGAGTCACAAATTCAATGTGACATTTAGTGCAACACACACCAAGAAGAGCAAACTGGGAAAGAAAGAAAATCAATGCTTCTTTAAAACAAGTTACCAACTAATTTAGAAATGTAAAACTCTGTAAAATACCTGTGCTATTGTATTATCAAGGATTGAAGTATTTAATTTGGCATCAAAACAATTCTGAGCTAAATCAGCCATGTATCATATCACTGGATGAAACAGAATGCTGAAAGGTTTTCCTACTTAGTTTGAAAATCCAAAGAACATAGAAAAGTTCTGTTCCATACATTATGAATTTAAATTCCTTTTACTGCCTTGAGTATCTATCTAACCTTGGGCACTTGCACACATGTTACTCTAAACGTGTTTGCATTTAATAAACTGAGCATCTGCCAGTTACAATTACCTCTGCTTTTATGGTTATGGAGGGGATAAAAGATGAAACCTCAGGTTTGGAAGGCTCTGAAAACTGTACACAAATCCCTGTGGAGGTGGGACAAGATTTTTGTCTGGGCTGGATCTAAGGAAATCCAAATATGTGGCTGCAGATGCTGCTAAAAATGCTGGGCAACATTTAATGTACCAGTTGGACCATAGATTTCATGAGGAAAGACTGGAAGGAGAAACAAAGTGGAAACATCTGCTTCAGGAGCAGATAAAAAGCTAATGAGGATTCAAATGCATGTCTCTAAGCCTGGCTCAGTCAGAAAAAACAGGTATTCAATTCTTGAGCAAAGAATATTCAAAATCTTAGGGAGCTGCAGATGTTCATTAGATCCTGTTTTCAGACAAGATCTGTTCTTGAGCAACCAAACCTGACCAAGCTGAGCTCTGCCGTTTCTCAAAGATGACTGATCAGACAGAGAAGATTTAGCTGTAAACTCTCCTGTGGTCTGGTTCTGCATGTGAGCCATGAGGGCAGTAACCTTCAGAAAGACCCGTATTTAGAAGAGAAGAGCTGATAACTCTGTTTCTCTGGTAAAGTCTGTACCAGCAGAGTCCTCTACTCCCTTCTGTCACTGACATCTATGAGTCAGAAATCTGTCATATTTCATAGCTGGAGCTTCTGGTGGAAAACTGAAAGGAAAGGCACGTAATCAACCAGCATAAAGATCAAAATTAACTAATTCACTTTAATTTAAAAAAAAAAAAAATACAACAAAAAAACCCCCAACGAAAATCAAACAAAACAAACAAAAAACAAACAACAACAAAAAAAATCCCCCCCCCCCCCAAAAGCCACCAAAAAGCACACACACAAAAAACAAACCACAAAATTAATATCTGCTTATACCATTCAACCTTTAAAAGCACAAAAACACAGACAATTTTAATAAAAGCAGTTTGGATATCCAAAATACCTTAGTGAAGGAAAATCATCGGAGAAACAATCAACACTCAACAGCCAAAATACAAATATAACAAAGGTGTTCATTTCTTCCTTGAAATGGAAATAGGAACAGTAATCTTGCCTTGAAATATCCTACCAAAGCTAGATAAAAAACATCTGGTTTGGGAGGAAATCAATGTTTTTCAATTGAAATCATGCTATTTATATTTACTTCTTAGCTGTAAAAATCAGCCTGCCACACTCAAAAGGCATACTGAATCATCATTAATATGCATGGGACCAGAAATGGAGAGTGAAATGCAGAAGGAGTGGGCATAATTCACTGTATTATGATCTAACAGGTGCCAATTTTGGGATGTGGAAATTCATTCTAAACTATCACTTCAAAACACTACAGTCTGCTATATTTAGATCCTTGGAGTACTTTGACAGCTAAGTTAAATTCTGAAAAGCATATGAAAATACCTGAAAAATACACCTCATTGCAAATAAAAAAAGTTTCATTCTGCAGATCCAACAGTAAGTAAATTACCTATTTTCCATTCTGTTTCAATGCACATTATCACAACATGGTTTGTGTTGGAAGGGACCTTGAAGATCATTTAGTCCAATCCCCCTGCCCCTTCACAGGAACACCTTCTGATAGACCAGGTTGATGAAAGCCCCATCCAACCTGCCCTTAAGCACCACCAGGATGGGACATCCACAACTTCTCTGGGCAGCCTGTGCCTTTCCCTCACCATCCTCACAGTGAAGAATTCCTTCTTAATATTAAATCTAAACTTGTTCATTTTTAGTTTAAACCTACCCCACCTTGTCCTATCAGTCCATGGCCTTGTAAAAAGTCCCTCTCCAGCTCTTCTGTATATCCCCCTTTAGGTATTGGAAGGTTTATGTACCAAAAGTCATCTTGCTGGAGGGAACACAACATGAAAAATAAACATTGGTAAAAAGGTCTGTTCCAATGAAGGGGTGCACAGGTTTATTTATGTAATAAAGATCATAATCTCTTCACTCTTATCCTTCAAATAAATCACCTGCATACAGTCCTCCCTAACAAGCTCAGACATTTAATTCCAAATATCAGTAGGGGGGAAAAAAATTGATATGACTCCTTCCCAAAATGAAACTAATAGACCCACAAATATAATGAAGGCCTCAAATGAATGGCAGACATATCGGAGGAGTCACATAATTAAATAAACACTTGTTACTCCATGTTTTATTAAGATATTAACATTTAAATAAATAATAGATATAGTAATTCATAAAAACATAAATAATAAACCTAAATGCAGTAGTATTTCATAGGTGGACAAAAGCACTTCATACTTTACTGCTAAGAAGTTATCATAGAACACAAGCACCATTTGCTATACTGTTACTGCTGACAGGAGTTACTATGAGTAATTTTGGAAAAAAAAAAAACCCTATCTTTTACAAACATTTACTGCTGACCTCAACAACAACAGTGCCTTATCTAGTTTGCACTCCTGGTTTTACTGTTGTGATATCATTTTTGAATAGGATGACATGTAAGATTTAAGAACATACAATATTAAGAAAATTTTCTATCTACTTGTTAATCTGCAATGTAACAATTGCAGAACAATAATCCTCTTCTTCATCTGGACATCCCCAATGGGGTTTCAAATTCATAAATCCAGGGGAAACCCTTCAAAAAATTAAACACAATGGTTTTTCTTGCAGAACAAACTTTGAACTTATTAGTCCTAAACTGAAAGGAAAATTATATATTGTTGCATCTTGATCCTCTTCATTTCAGTATCAGAGCCTCCACAGAAGGCAAGACCTGAGGAAGCAGATAATGGAAAGCAAACAGGTCTATGCACAGAACCTTTTCTGGCCTGTTCACCAGCAACTCTTCACTGAAGCATGGTCTCAATGAGACTTTCTCCCACAGAAGTCAGCATAGAAACTTTTTGTCCCACAGCACTTGTGCCACTCAAATAATGCAACACTCCTGCTCAAAATTACTACTGTCAGCATACACCGCTGACATATTCCCAGCGGCACTGGAAAGCCTTTTCTATTCTAACCCAACAGCCTAAAATCAGAAATGTCGTTCCTTCATCCTCAGGAAACTTTTCCGTCTTTACATTATTTCATAATAAAATTTGTTTTTCCTAAGTTTTTAAATTTAAATACAATAAATTTAAATACAATAGCAATTGCCTCTTTTCCCTCTAAAAACTTATATAATTCAGTTGTTTTAAAAAGAAAAACAACCTTCTTGCTAAAAATGTCTGAGTGACATTTCTATAAATTTTTAAGAGTATTTTTATTGTCATTTCAACCACAATCTTTTACAGAGAAACTTTGGTTTGTGTTAATTCACAAAAAAACTTCAGGCAGCTATTGAACCTGACTCTTGTCTTTCAAAAGACTGCAGTTTAATGGAAAGGCTTTCAAAATAAAAAACATAATAAAATAATACAAATTTCCACTTTGCTTTTACATCTTATTTGCTTGCTATTAACTTTCTATATTTTTAAAAATATTTTATTGGTTTATTTTCATAAACAGGTAAAAGTGACAGGAAGACTGATATTCTTTGGCTTGCTTTATTTTCCTTCATGAGAGTTTAAGCATAACACCATGTTGAACAAGACAAAGAATAAATTACTGGGACAATTCAAATTAATAAAATGTTAATACAAAGCCCATGGTCAACATCTGCAGTGACAGCCTTGACTTTTTTAGAGGATCACTATTCCTCCTGCTATGTTAATAAGCAAAGTAAGAGTTCAAACAGACTAAAGGTTGTCTGTATCTTTTCAGATGGCAGCAAAAAAATAATTCTCAGCTCAACTGCTAGCTCAGCAGAGGAAAATGGTTAAGAGTATCAATGAGTCACTGACACTCTAAAATATAAAGCACCATCACAGCTAACCACCATATGCTGTAACAAAAGTAGAAAGGAAGCTTTGATACGTAAATTATATCCACAGGATATTTCTAATACAGATATCAGAGGCTTTTAATCCACAAAGCTGTCTGAATTCTATATGCTGATGCATTTCATGTTCAAATTAGTAGTGATGAAATCATCCTGTGGTTACTCATCATGCTATGTTAATCTTTCTTTGGGAGTTATATTTTCAATCAAAGATAAAGAATTTAATTAAATTTTTTTATCTTCAGTGATTTTTTTTAAATTTTGCAATGCTGGAATAAACTTATATAAGTTACTATTATAAGCTCCATTTAAGTCCCTATAGAACCTCACCAAGAGTGTATCTGAAATTAATATAGCATGATGCCCCAGGCTGACTAGTGCAGTACAACACTCCATTTCTTTTAATACCTTTCAGCTTCCACACGTCACACTGTTTCTACCCTTTCATTAAATACCACACTTATATTGGAAGAAATGCAAACCACACAAATATTTGAATACCACAATGGTATCTTAAGATTCCCTGAAAAAATACACTGCAGCATTCACTGAAAGTTCAAGGGTGGCCTTTACAAAGCAGTGGACTACTTCTGCTGAATGGAAGCAGTTCACATCTCTAGCTGGACCATCAGTCCACCTTAAAAAAGGCAGGATTCAGAGGTCTTCTTTCTCTGCCTAGGTCTGCAAGAGAAACCTTGCATATGCCTCACTCATTCCATCTCTAAAATAGGGAGTGATCCTGACCTGCCTGTCCAAACCACCACTATTGAAACAAAAGTCTTCAAGTTTAAGTGGTTTGTATACTACAAATGTCAAAAGGGAATGCTTGCTGTCTTAGGGGTATTCCTACATACACGCCCCTTTTTTATTATATTCCTCATTTACTGCAATATTATTTAGATGACTGACCTTGTATGAAAAGCTGTTTTCTTCCTTTGCTCCCTCCCACCCTCTCACCAGCCCTATCTGGATGTTACAGCTCTTACCTCCCTAACTCTCACTAAGGGACCACACACAGTAATCTAATACAGTCTTTAAGGAATCTCTCTTCCTGAATGAGAGAAGAGATTTACAGATCAAGAGAAGGCAGTGCATGCAGTCTCTCACATCTGGTTTCATTTCACTGTGCCTGTGTCTCTTGGGGATATTCTACTTGGAAACCTTCTGAGTTAGGCTGCTTCAGGAGGACTCCACTTGAAGCCCTGACAGGTTTATTTGCTCTGACTTCTTCTGTACAGCCCTTCTTTTTTAGGGCCCACAGTGCCCTGAGGTGATCAGCAGCTTCACAGAATCATTAGATGTTGCATGAACATTTTTCCCTCCATGCTTACTCCACTGCCCTTCATTATGTTCTCTTCCTATCCCAGACAGTCTCCATTTTTCACTCTTATGACTCCCAGAATTCAATCCACCAGTCAGAGACACATGGAGACAATTGGGCAAAGGGTCTCTCCAATCCCCCTTCACAGTTCCAAACTGAAGCTTGCAAGTTGAAGAAAATGTCCTTTTACCACCACAAGTTAAATCACACCGCCTCCTTTCTTGGAGCTTCTGCTGTGCTATGGCACAACTCTCCTCCATTAGTTCCACAAGAAATTTGACATTGTGAGCAGGTATGTCCTCCTATCCTGCTTTCATGTGAATCCTTTGAAGTCCCAGATACACAATTCAGCTTTTTTTGGCTCTAAATAGCCAATGGATCTAATCTTGTGATGACACAACTAGCTTTTCATTGTCAAAGCCACTACTGATGAAAGGCCTCTCTTCCAAGTTCCTGAGTTTTGCTTTTGTCCCCTATTTTGTTTTCTGAATTTTATTCTATCCTACAGTACATGGATTATTATTTCACTTCTTTTAGTATTTTATCCTCATTCAATACACTGTATATCATCTTCATTTGTCTTCAGTTTTGTTCTAATACCTCATAATAGTCGGGCTTTCTTTTCCCATCCAACAAATCATCAGCCAGGTTGTCATCCATACTCTCCAGCATGGGAAAATTGCCAAGTCTGAAACACATTTCTCCTCTACCTGTATGTCTCTTCCTCTTTCTTCTATCATGCACCATGATTCATCATAATTTGCTGGCTTTGTTTACGTGTTTCCGTTTTTCTCCTTTAATATGTTTTTAGAGGATGAGCAGAATGCCACTCTTACCCTTGGTTCCTACTGAAATTCCACCAATCTTCAAAACCTGACTTTGGAAAGTCTGTCTCTCAGCTAGTTCCTAATTATACAAGATTATTTCTTCCTCCACACATATTCACAGTCTCTTTTTTCTCCACAGGCAGCCTAAAGTGCTTACTCAGAATTCATTGTTGTCTATGTCCCCAGCTTTTGGGCTTAAAATCTGCCAGTGTTGCTGCCACAGAAACTGTCCTGTTTGCAACTTCAAAGCTGATTGAGTCCTCTCAGCAATTACAGCTGTATTCTGGGTTCAGTTCAGCAGCATTGTGTTCAAGCATTGTAAAAGAAGGGCAGAAAGGAACTGACATGACTGTATTTATACTCATGAAGTTGGGAATTCTATAAATGAATTGGACTCATTGAGGGCACAATTAGAGAATCTCAATTTGAGAGTCAATGGGAAACATTCAACTCTTACAGTCAGGGAAAGCAGTGCTTTCAAACCCAGAAAGAAATACTTTTTGATGCAGTGCCTCAACATCAGGCACAAAACATGATTTTGTTCCTTACAAAAGATGAAAGATTCGAGCTATTCCCCAGAATACTACCCAGATAAGGATAAAATCCACAATGAATATAATTTAAGACACTGTCTTCTCAAACATGATGAACCACTATGAATCACTTCATCATTTGAGGAGAAAAGTCAGCATAATTAATGCAAAATTTTCTTAGAAGTGGGCTGGAGATTTTGGTACATAAAAAAAAGAGGATAGGAACTTCTACTAAATGTACTTCTACTAAATGTACTTCTACTAAATGTAACTTCTACCAAATGTAAATGTATTCATCAAGCAAAGCAGCCTAACTTTTTACCTCTGCTCTTAGACCATCACTGCTAACAGAAAATGGCAAACTGTTCGGAGGATTTCAAAACACTGCAGTGGTATCAGAAAGAATCCATGTCATAAAAAACTTCTAACACAATGGATATTTAAGTGGCTCCTGGAGAGAAAACTGTCAGCACTTTCTCCAAATAAAATCTTTCCCCTAAAACAAGGATTCTGATTTATATGAGATAGCAATTTTTTCTGCTGTTTTAAACAATTCTATGAATGAAGACTCGATAAGAGGTGAGAAAAACAGGAAACTTGTCATTTAATAGGGAGTTTAGCAATGAGTAGTTATTGAAGAACAAGATCATTGACTATGCATCAAAATAAACCACATACCGTACAAAATACCTGACAAAACATAATCTCAAACTTCTACTTATTGTCAGAGGAAGATGATGCCATGACTTTCACTTGATTTTAGGATTTTCTTTGTAGGCATGAATTCAGAGACCACCAGTATTTAAATGCATGCATTGAAGAGACAGCAGGATATATTTTAGCTGAATTTCTAGCAAAGTTCCAATGCCTGGGTGGTTGGATTTTTTTTATTTTCATTTTTGTTGGCAGAAATAAACAAGTCACACTGAACACATTGACGTATGTCTTACTTACTGAGAACTATTGAAACATCTGTTTTACTCCTGAATTCCGCTACCCAGCAGCACTCCAGGATTACCACTTCAGAGGCATCAGAGCTCTGTGAAACAAAGACGGTGAAACATTAGGATTTGGAACCTGACTGGGAAGTCCTTCTGTTTGGCTGTTCACAGCTGAAGTGACATGGAGATACAAAGACAGAGGTCACTAGGTAGATGGATAAAGGCATTCTTTAGTTACTGATCTGTGCCATCCTACATCAGCAAAATGAGTTACAAAAGAAATAAAAGATATAATAAAAGTTATAAAATAATAAAAAAAAAAAAAATGTAAGAAAAAGCCCTGCCGGAAACTTCAAAAAGTAACTTCAGAGGGTTTTTTTCATACTTCCAATACTAAGAAGTTTAGATGACACCTCATTCCTAAGCAAGTCAGGCAAGCCCAGCTCATTCAAACTTTCATATTTTCTCATATTTTCTAGCAAGGCTGAATCAAATGTCAGATTCTATTCAAAGACTAGGATATTTTCAAGTGAACAAAATAACATGAAATTTTACAGAAGGCATTTCTCTTCAATTTTTATTTGAAAGGGTTTTCTTTATCAGCACTTGAAACTTCGAATATGGTCTCTGGCTATGCAATTCAAATGACATTAAATGATACAGACCTATTGCTGAATGCAAAGGGATACAAATTACCACTATCATTTTTTGTGAGTGCTTTGCAGACAAGATGCAAACTCTTCTAGTTAATAAGTGTGAGTCATATTTCAGAAGACTGAAGCTATCAATCACTCCCTCAGGATTAATATTTTTTCCCTCAAAACTCATATTACCCATTTTTTACCCCTACCATCTGGTAACAAATAACCCTTAGAACATGCACCCATAGGCTCCCTTCATTCCAGCTTCCCAACATGAATGTTACAGAACTCATTCTCTACTTCAGTGAGATTCTGCAGGGATTGATTAATGCAAATGCTTGTTCTAACATTCCTTCCTCAGGTAGTACTTTATTCCAAGTGATCCTGAAGATGGAATATTTTTCATATTGTGCAGCAATTTTGCCAAAAGCCTGAACTTTAGTTTCACATATCTCCCACTTAATGAATGACTTCATAAAGTAGCTCATATTTAGAGCACCTGCCTAATATGCACAAGTTTTCTTTTCTACCCCTTTCTCTGTATCTATGCTGCTTTATTTGGCCTGCCAGAACCAGACTCAAACTTTCTGCCAAGGATTTCATGTTAATTTTCAAATGGATGTCTTGATCCTGCTTTTCTCACAAAAGGACCTTTTACTTATATAGTAATAAAAAACCTTTCATGACCAAAACTGTGAAAATTCAATACAAGACTGAAAGACAGACTAGTAACAGAACACATTTCAGAAAGTCTAAAAAGGATTTCCTTGAAAAGTATATATTTATTCTCTCCAAACCCAGTTATCAATCACATATCAACACCCAAAGGAAACAAAACGTTAAAATAAAACAGAAGAGCATGAAAAAAAGCACACTATGGTGTACTGAAATATGCCAGAATTCGAAACGAGCTGTGGTATACTAAGAAAAAAACAGACTTCTCTCAAAACCAGTTGTAAACTGATTTCTTTGAAAAATTATTCAGGCTGGGCTGATCTAAAAGGAACATATTGTCATATAGACAGAAAAACAGCCCATCTGACTATTTAAAACAAAAAAATAGAGAGAAAAGGATAAAGTTGTGAAACAATGCAGTGAGTTTTGATAGTAATCCAAGTGCTATGTTGAGAACTTTTTTATTTATAGAATCCAGCAAGTCAGTGGCCATACACGGCAACCCAGAAGCAATTTTCAAATGCTGTTGAGTGAGGTATTCTTTGAGGATCTACCAGGTCTTCATGAGCAAGATCTAAATTCAGTTTGGGAAAATAGGCAACAATAGTTCAACAAAACAAACAGCAGACTAATTAGGAAGAGTTTTCCACTGCAATGATCCTGGTAACTATTTTAATTCTTTAAATTTCGAAGCCCCAGTAGAGTCTCCCAGATAACCCTCCCTTGAAAAGTAGATAACGCAGCCTCATTCCTTTAGGAGCTGGCTATCTTTCAGTGGAGATACAACCAAGAGGATTTTATTTTTAAAGTCAATGAAGGTCTAAGTCCATTTAACACTCAGCTGTGGCTACATAAAGCTTTTGTGTTAAAAAGAGAAAAAAAAAAATTAAAAAAATCAAATTACTCTGAACAGTTTTCCTCCTTCCATCCCCACAGAAAATTGTTCCTCTCATACATTCATGCTCCAAAGATGAAAGACAGAAGCATGAAAAGTCCCCAGACTTAACATTCTCTCCAAAACATGTAACTGTGGTAAATGGATATAAGTCAGTAGGCAAAGAAAAGCAACTCCCTGTTACAGGGCTTTCAGATGAGTCAGGTGTTTGGAAAGACAAAGGATGAGGAATCACAGCTTCTATGTAGTTTCTATAGTTGCCAAGACTGAAAGACTTGGTGTTTTGATTTGTACATGAATGTTAAGTGTATAATACAAATAAATTGGCAAGCAGGCAGCAAAAATAGCTTTCAAACAATTAACGAGATTCTGTCTCAGAGAAGTCTGTCTCACAATGAAGTTGACATACAACAGTAACTGCAAACAAAAGAGCAGAAGATGATTTCAAACTGTCTACATTTTAAGCCTGCAGATGCTGCAGCTCAGAGCCTCTTTAGAGACAAATTACTCCCCTCTCTGCATCAGTGGAAGCTGGAATGAAGCAATGCCGCAGCTTCAAATGAATGTGAATGCTTTTCCAAGATCCACAATCTAGAACACTGAGCAGAGAACATGTATCTACTTCTTCTGTATGTGAGAGACAGCAAAAGGGGAAAGAAGAAAAAGGGATGAAAGAGCATAAGGCTGCAGAAAAGAAAGCACCTGTTGCAGCAAAACATTTCCTACATCCTGACACAAACACAAAGCAAAATATCTTCGGAATTACTGTTATGGCAGACTTTGCATCATTTAGATTAGCTGTGCTATAGTCTGTCACACAAAAAGCTAACAAGAAACTTACTTGCAAATTAAATAACAAAATTGTAATCAAGGAAAACCATTATGTATATCTGATAAAGGATCAGCTGTATTTTTCAGCACCTGAATAGATAAAAAATTTCTCTTATTTTAGGTTCATAACATAAGATCATCTGGACTAGCTATTATCTTATTTTTCTAGGTTTTATTTTATTAAAAGCATACATTATAATGATGTGGTCTTCATGCATGGAAAATATGACTAAAATCAGATTTGTACCACTGTTAAGGTGTAGTATATTAGAGGGTTTTTACTCCTGCATTTGTATTATTCAATAATTGTTATAAAAACTTACTGGATCAATCCAAATGCCAAACATCAGCCAGACAAACTCTTACATCTTTCTCTAAGCCCTGACAAAGTCAACAGGCTTTGTCAACACCACCACCCCAGATCAGGAAATTGTTTTAAAACAGTGATTTAAGGAGACAATTAAATTCTTTCTAAATCTGAATTAAATATCTGTGAGACTGCTGTAGAAGGGTCCCCAAACCTAGAAAATTAAAGCACTGAGAAACTCTGGAAGCTGTCAAAGAGAACATCATGTTTGAGCTATTTTTGCATTCGTATAGGTCTGATGTACCCTTGTGGGAGGGAAGAAGTGCGTCATTGTGAATCAATTTTACAATAGGAGATTTGTTCCAGGAGGTGGGGCAGGGAACCTACTGGTAGAGGTATATCAAGTCAAGAACTAAGCTCACAGTAAAAATTAGAAGTGATATTCCAAGTAATTCCTTTGTGTTAAAACAGTAAGTAGAAAAGTAAAGCTATAGCACTGTAGAAAGAACAAACACTACAGAAAGTAAAAGTTCTTCTAAATAAGACATTATTTAAAGCCTCCCCAGTCAGCTGTGTGTGTGTGAATTGCACAATTGATTTCTTTCAAAACCGTATATTCACAAGTTCGAAATAATTAAATCAAAACTCTATAGATTAGGGATGCTACACACACCAAACTACTTGTGTTTTGTCACATCAGTTATTTTCCCTGGTACTGGCAAATGAGCTCATCAGACTGTTAGTAGCAGAATAATGCAGGCATGTGCACAGGTCACACTTTTGACTACGCTATAAACATTACCACCTATATTTGCTATTTTGACATTAGCACAGATGATGTTCATCACTCCACAGATAAAGTACAGCTTTCTTATAGACTCAACAAGAAAAAAAGGAACAGGAATTATATAGGGTAATATCATCCACAAACAGCAAAGCTAATGGTCTTAAATTTATTTCAATATATTTCTACAGCAATACGCATCCATTTCCAAATAGAGTAAAATTTTTTTCTAATTTTGAGGTATTAACAAATGACTCCATGGCAATCACAAGCATATAATTTGCAGAATTAAAACCACTCCTTTAAATGCTGGCAAGCAGAATTCAACAATCTGAAATCTCTTTCAATATTATGTATTCTTCTGCCATAATAATATCTCCATCCTGTGTCTATTAAGTAATGCCGAGCCTATGACCCAAGCTGTGTGATAAGGAAAAATGTGTTGGCTGGGCGTCTGATGAGGTGTTTCAATTACTCCAGGCAAGCTGTAACCTGGTCGTTCATTGCAACCACCTTTACAAACTGTCAGCTCATCACAGATGCTCAAATCATCTCTTACAAAGCGTAAACTACCCGCTGTGAATAAATCATCATGCAATGCTACCAGATCCAAACTTCAGGCTGACAACATAATACCACTAATCTGCATTCACTCTGCAAAATGTTGACTTACGTCACTAAGTTCTGCAGAACACAAAACTACCTTTAATAGATCATTACCTTTAACAAAAGTGAATACATAAACAAAAGTAGTTTTCTTTTCAGTATCAAAATGAATTAGTAATAATTATAATGGACAAATATACATTCACTTTATTCACACCCCACATTCACTTGGTTAATTATTTCAGCTTGAAAATATCTCTAATTACCCTTCCTCCCAGAATTTAGTTATATGTAATTTAGATACTAATTATTTAAATTTTTCAAAGTTATGTTCTGGTGCAAGACTCCAGTGATGTATCACAACACATATGTTGGATAATTCATTTTTTTTAGCACAAGTTCTCCCACTTCGTTCTATACTTTTGGCAGTTAAATAGAATATGTTGTATTCATATCTGCTCTGCTCCCTCCACATTGCCTTTTTACTTCAGAAATCTTAAGAAGCCCTGACCACAGCTTTGCCCTCAGAGAGACTGCAGTAATCCTGGGAAATCTAGTATGTCTGAGCATGTGCATACTCGACATAAGACTGACATGCAATATTTCCAAGAAGACTGCTGTATCAGACCAAAGACCCCTTATTCTGCCTACTAGTGACTTCATGAAGTATCCAAGGAAGAGGAAAAGCAGGGCAACCACATGCAGTCCTTTTGCAGTTCTCCTCACTTTTCATATTGGGACTTGTTCCTCAGATGCCTTTTCCATTCACTTACTCTCAATAATGCTCCTTGAGAGCCTCTCATACTTTTTCCAACATGTGTCTATGTTTAGCATCTCCAGGACATTATAGCAAGCAATTCCACTATGGCAAGTATTTCCACTACCCATTCCATGAAAAAACACCTTCTTTTGTTTGTTTGGAATCTAGTTCCCCCAATTTCATTTAACATCACAGTGGAAGAGACAATAAACCATAAATGCCTATCTCCTCCTTCAAGCTGTTAATGTTTTTTTCAGATTACTATCAAAGGCCACCTGGGTCATCACCTATTTTCCAGGCTGAAATGTTTTATCTTCTCACCCTTTGTCCTGATGACTCTAGCAGCCCTTTTTCCGAAACTTTCCCATCACCTCTGTGTCCTATAAAATGAAGGGAAAATAAATGCATGTTGGATCTCTACAGACAGAACTCTGCTTTGTTCTCACCTTTCCCAACATCTAATATTGAACTTACTTTTTGACCAAAACTGACCATCCATCGGACCTTTTAAGAGAAATGTAACTCTCTACAGATCTCATTCTGGGGCAGAAAGACAGCAATTGGTGCTAAACCCATTATTTTGATGGGAAACTTAAAATCTTTCTTCACATATGTAACTTCATATTTATGGATGTTGACTTTTATCTGCCACTTAATTGCTAATAATTTAGCCTTGTAAGGGCATTTTGTGATTACTCATACTTGGCACCCCATCTTGACCATTTAGCAAGCAACAGAATTTCTCACCTCACTGTCTACCTTCTTTTCACCATTTATGCAGATGTGACAGCACCAGGCTGTCAGAGTTCCTAGACCTTATGTTATATTCAACTAGTTATTCATGTAAGAGGAAGTCTAGCAATGTAATGATCAGCATTATTTGCATCAGAAGGTGAGAAAAACTATATTGAAAGGCAAATGAAGAATGCAAGTATATAAAGTGAACAAAAATGGTTGCTTACATAATTGTTTTCTGTGTACTCTTGAAAGTGAAAGAAATTTCCAGGAATCACACAGATCATTGATTTAAATGATGCACAAGCTGTATGTGCAATTATTTGAATACATTTGAAGTACGAACATCATAAATGACAACACAAACTGCAGCAAAATATGGCATTTTAATAATACTTCAAGAGCAGAGAAAAACAAGACTAAAGTGTATTCTATTCATTGGCCTCCAACAAGTAATACATTGTGCAAATTACCACTGCAGAGAGCTGTGCCTTATTCAAGACTGAGCTTCATAAACCACAGAACATCAAAGAGAGCCTCAGGATGGAACACTTCATAGCAAAATACTCTTTTTAACCTTTCTTACATTTTCCCCCAAAGTGAAAAATTAACCCAAGATTCACTACATGCTACCCAGTTTTTGCAAAACCTTAGAATAAAAAAAAAATTTAATATAAACATTGTGAAAATGAAGTGGTTTAAATATTTTTAATTATAAACTGCCAATATATTGAGTATATGTATTGTAAAGATAACTCCTTCATCCTTGGACTGTCCACGGTGATGTTCATTTGAAAGTAGGCTGTGATTCTCCCCTACACAGCCCCTGAGCTTTAATCTCCTCACAGTGTTTTGGAAGAATCAAATAGAATATTTTTCAGGATGCTTAAGACTTGTCATACTAAGAGATGGATGCATGATTAGCTGTAGTCCCTAAGAGGATCAGAAGTCATCCTAGCAGATCTGTAAATTGTCACCAGGCCCAACATCACTAAACACCAACTTCTGAATCAAGAGAAATACTTGAATTCTTTTTAAGCCTCTTCATGTTAACTTCACCATTCCTTCTCCAGCACTTCCTTTTCCTTTCCTCTCTTTTTTGGAGCTATAGAAATGATAGCTCTCCAGGCCACTTCCAAATGCAATGTGGCATAAGAAGATATGTCAAAGCAAGGTACATTCTGCCTTTAATCTGCACATCTGTGTTCTTTGTAAGAGCAGCAGAATCAGACCCTTAAAATATAGCAGAGACGTATAGAGGATATCATGTTTGAGGAAAAATAAAACAAAAAACCTCAGACTGCAGCCATAGAAATAAAGATGATTGTTGTTTTTTTTTTTATCTCCCTGAGAAATTTCTTCTCATATTCCCTTGGAACCAATAAGTCACTGGATATAAAAGGCAGAGTGATCCATCCACGTGTTGGCACCCAGAAAAAAAAAATCTAGATTATAAACTCTCAATTTAGAAAGTTTACATCACAGTCTTTGAAATGAGATTAATTAAGCTTCATCAATTTTAGTTTAAAAAAGAAAAAACATCTCCCTCCACTATAAATTAAAAACATTATTTCAGACATCTTATTGGCTTTCTGGTATTCGGGATTTTGTCTCAGGAACTCTTACGAATTAAAGCATTCACGTGACAAATTGCATGGTTTTGAGGTTTGGGAATCAGGACAAAAATGTTGTAAGCAGCAAGACTAATGTTTAATCTTAAGTTAAATATGAAAGGAAATGATGAAATCTCACAAATACTATGTTTTCCCTGCTTTATTCTTAACTGGCAAATTTTCACAGAAATTTTAGAAAAACGAGTGCTTCAACCCAAAAAAATAGCTGTTTTACTTTACTAAAACATCATACATTCCTATTTTTGAGTATTTGTAACAACTGTAACTAAGCATGAACAAATATCTAAGAAAATAAGCACATTCATGCATACAACTGATACAGGACAAAACCAGCTAGATATCAACAGGAGGACACTTCTCATAAAACAGTTGTTTCATCTTTGAGCTCTCAGACCATCAAGGGAAACCTACAAAGCATTTCTCAAATCTGAGTTTTGGAATGGAGGATGCAGCTTCACAAGGAAACAAACTGACATAATGGCAAAATTTCATAACTCTGCTAGATACCAAATACATCCAATGGGCCTTAAAATAAAAATTATGGGCCCTGTGTGATGTCTTCCCTCCACAGTCAACTCCTCACATTCCACCAGCTATAAACTGCATGACCCTCAGGAGGCAACTGCTTTCTTTTCTCTTTCCTCCACCTAGAACATACTGCCTGTTTTTCTCCTGCCTCCCCTCCCAGGAGTTACCTTCTGTTTTTGAGACGGTAAAATTGATCTCTGTTTAACACTGAGAAACGGTCTTCACCTTCTGTTTAGCTTTGAATACTGATGTTTTGGTTTCAGACCTTAACAAAGGCATTTGTGATCAAGAATGTGTCATGTCTCAGCTGTGTCACCTGGTTTAATAAACCCCACAGTCTCCAGCTACTGATCTTTATTGTGTTCTTAAATGAAATACACCACCACTATCATTCTTCAGAGTAATACGTACAAAAAGAAAAAAAGGAGTAATGAGCCTACAGAAAAATGTTTTAGGAAAAGTGGTTTTAGCAGTTAGGAAAGAAAGATCAGTAGGCCTATATGTGTAAGCAAAGAAGGTACCTACTTGTTTGAGTGGGGACACCATCACATGTTTTAATTTAAACTACATTTAACAATTCGATGTGCAGTTCAAATAAAGTTTTCAAAAGTACCTAGCAAAGAGCAGTACTGGGGTTTCTAACCTATTTAACAAAAATTCTTTTTTAAATAACGATGCGTAAATACATTAAAGCAAACTTTTATCTGTACTTAGACCTATTGCACCTTCTCTCTGTAAATCTTTTCTTTCTACCTTTTACAAAAATCTAAGTGTATTTGAAAAGGAAACCACAAAATTCAGTGTCAAACTGAAAACCCTAGGTATGCAATCGCTATTTGAAGCCATAAGCATGAAGAACAAAAGTGTCCAGCTGCAGAAACTACTGGATTCTCAGATATTTAGGTACCATGTTCTACATTCAAAGCAAAATGACTAGAGCCATTATAAAGTTAGATTATTGTAATACAATTAATCCAGAAATTGTTGATTATGGCATCAACAGGCCCTTAATATTTCTTCATTTACATCTAAATTCTATTTTGATATATTTCACTTGCCTCAAATACGGTGTAGATACTGAAGTCTACAGTACCACATGTTGGCTATAAACAGCAAGCATAAAATTGATTGTTTAATTAGTAGTAAGTAAAAAGCTCTCAAATATGCCTTAAAATACATATCCTTCACAGAATACTAGGGCTATTTCACAGGCCATCTTTGTCTACTGTTTATGAAATTAATATCAGATTTTACCATCACCAAAATAGTTGTCTCACTTTGCTTTGAAATTTGTTCCAATATTCTATTATTCAAAATATGCTACACAATAAAGAAAACAGACACGAATAAAAATATTTTGAAATCTTTGCTATCTTCCAGAGAAACAGCACTGCTTATCCCTCCAGTCATGTCAGTGTCTTACAAAAATTAAAACTCTTAATTTCCTAACCAGATGACTTTGGAGAGAAAGGACCACATTTACATCACAACAGAAGCCAGAAAATTAAAACTTAAAAATGCCTAAATAAATAAACTACACAATAATTGTTTCATCTGTGCAAAGATCCACATAGCACTGTATGAATTTATGACAACAAGCAAAGGAAAATAAATAGGGAATTCTTTAAGAACATGGCAAGCTCATAATCATGCTCCTTTAAAACACCTCCAAGTTTCTGCTAGGCCTGTTCAGAGACTTTTCTGAACAAATGGGCAATTGTGTTTAATGAATGTGTATCAATTCCTTCACAATAATGCATTTGCCAATGTATTCAATTCTTCAAGTTTTTTTATAACTCACTTATTATTTTCCTGAAATTACCTTGGCTTTTATTTTAAATAACTTCCTACAAAAGACATTCTTCTAGTTTGCTGTACTCCCACAGCAACCACAAAAGAAAACAAAATAAAATCCCCAGTAAAAATTATTTGAAAACACTTGGAAATATGCAGAAAGCACACCACACTGATAAGTTCAGGGCAAACAAAATGATAATATGGATCACTTCAGAGTTCTTGCAAAATTACATAAAGTCCTACCATTTTCACCTCTGAGAATTTAAATTTACCTACAAAACACAAATTGAACTGTTGCAAGAATAGTATACTAATTTTTAAAAAGTCTTTTAAGCCTGTGACACATTGGCTAAGTAATGCTGTGCAGCCATGTCTAGAGAGACCAGTTCTAGCAGATAAAAGCTCACTGTGAAGCAAAATATTCTGTACAATGTCCTGACACACAGCCTCAAGAGTCCATGCATTTGAAGAGTCCAAGAAGTTAGTCTGCTGACAAAACTATATATTAGCAAACACTGAGGTAAAGTTTAGCGCATACTAGGCAGAATTAGGTTAAACTTATCTCACCATAAAGGTGGACTGTGAGAAATCATTTGTTTCCTGAAAAAAATAAGCCAAGCAATAATTTCAAAAATTTCAACATTTTAGCATTCGATTTGGGGGTTTTTTGGGTTGTTGGTTCATACTGCACTTGAAGGCCTTTTGTTAAAATACTCCAAAATCTCACTGGTAACAAAGGGATTTTTCTGCATTATCATGAGCAAGTTAAGGTTAAATAGCCTTTATTTTGCCCTTCTGCATTTTCCTTCTTCTTCAGTCATAAAAAGGCAGCTTACAGTTTCTGAAACAGCTATGTCAAATGCTGAACTACAAATAACAGTAATTAAGTTTCCCCAAAGATTTTTCAGCATAAAATTAAAATACATTCATGACTGTTATTAAAAGAAGAGTACAGCTGAAAGCACTGGATTAAAGATAATGAAGTTGTACAGTGTTGTGGAAATGTCAATGTTTATTGCAACATAACAGCTTAGAAACACTTTACAGAGCCAACTATAACCTTCATATGGGCTTCAGCTGCTAATTATAGGTCCCAAAAAGTAGAAGAAAAAATTAAGCCCTAGAGGTCAGAGTTTTAGCACTGTTCTCTAACAGCAAATCAAAAACTTTCTATATTACATTTTCAATTATTAAGGGAAATTTCAGCCACAGCACCCCTCCCTAAAACCAAACACCAGCTCCCCAGAAAAGCCACATACAACCCCTTTTTTCTTTATAGACATAAAAAGACACAGTCATCTTTTTTTTCAAAATCTGCTCCCATCTATGTAGTGCTTTCAACTGTGTGTGAATACAAGGATATATGTCCACAAAACACTACAACCACACATGCAAAGTATACCCCTGCAAATAGATACATGTACAATGCTAACACAGTGTTACACATTTGTTCCTTTGTGGTTTTAATGAGTTCTCCTGTGCCATGCTGCCAAATCCTTCCAAACAGACTTTTACTTTGCACACAGGGACACTTAGTGAGCAGCAAAGTGTATGTTCTCAATCTAAAATAAATAGAACATTATTTCTCCTGCTTCCACTTGTTACCGTTATTTTCTATCTAGAACAAAACAGAAAAATGCTTCCCAAAAAAATACCCTTTTAAAAACAGTTCTCTCATTTAGCAGCCTCATCACTGCTCTGGCATTTAGCCACCCTCAAAAAGGCATTTATTGCTTCATACACCATCTCACTGTAAGTGCTGTGCCCTAAACATTGAATGAAGTATTAGATACTCCCCAGGAAACTGATCAAAATGACACAGCATAAAGGGCAACCAGCAATCTATGGTATAATAAAAGAACAGCACATTAAAGAATTAGTACAATATTTATACTCAGTTGCATAGAAACCCTTTGAAGCTACTTACAACATTGACTTCAGCATCCACTACATCCATCAACTTAGTAGTAATTTAAATGTCAAAGCAGCTAACAGTGACTTTTCAGCATTACAGAAGGTGCATGTTTATCATACCAAGATGTTGTAATCACATTTGATAGGGTGTGAGGAGAACCCACCAGCTGAACATTTCAAAGTAATACACATGATTAATGAAACCATTTTGTTTTGTCCCGTCTACCTAAGCTATACTTTAGGACATTGTGAGCTTACAGACAACCTGGTAAAATTATGTGGTTGACACAGTAGCATTGCTACACATGCATTTTCAGTTCTATTGCACAAACACCACTAAATCCCCACCGGCCAGGACTCAGAGATGAGTGACATCATATCTGTGTTGTCAGGGGACCAAAGGAATACAATGCCCAACTGGTCCTGGATTTCTACTTGAAGTGGGAATAAAAACCTTTTCCTTCTCCTCTGGAATTTTAAGGAAAAAAACCATATTTTCTCCCTTTACTGGAACCCCTACAGATTTCCACCAAATTCCTGTTTTAGGGAAGCCTGCAGGTACCAGGTCTCTCTACTCACTGAGTACATTAGGCTTGGAACCCTGTTTCCCTAAGTCTTCACAGGCCAGAAGTCTTGACCCCTTTACCATCTTCATCTTTCCAGAGTTTGAGGCAAAAGGGAGGATAAAGCTGTGCAGGGTTGATTTTGTCAATCTTGTCCTCCACTCAAAAAACTTCATAGGAAACAACAGCTTCTACTAACTTGATTCTTGTCATTATCACTTTGCTGTGAACTTCAAACTAAACCAAAATTAGATGACTATTTGATATTTGGTAAAAACTTCTAAAAATAAAAAAGGAGCTATTCCATTCAGATGTTCTCATTTCTAATTATCTTCCTCCTGAAGGAGACTTGTACTCATTGCCTGTACCAAGCAAAAGAAAGGTTTGACAGCCACAAGAGTCTCATCTGCTTGCACAAAACCATCTCAGCAGCACTCTGGGCATGTGCACAGAAAGACTGTCTCAACACACAAGAGCTGTGGACAGGGATCCTGAGCAGAGATGTTCAAGAAGAGACAGGAGGAGGTGAAGGAATGAGCATAAAAACAGTAAGGAGAAAACTCAGCAAGTATTTCAATGTAGAGAAGACACTTAAAAGGTCTGACTCCAAATGTCATTTCTAGAGACAGTGAAGCACTTCTGGAGAGCTTCTTTGTTTCATTTTTCTAATATCAATAAACCAAAGAAATGAAACTAAAATTAGGACTTTAAGCTACCTTAAGATGGTAGCTGTAATTACTCTTTTCTAAGGAACCAATATAAATGCAGTAATTTCTGAGGAAAAGAGAATGAAATTTGGCTCATTCCAACTAATCTTTCTCACAACTGCCAAGGATATGCAGGATCAGTCTTTGTTAATTCTTTACCATAGAACTTCTCTTCAGATAAGTTTCTCACACAAGGAAATTCTCTCTTAAGTAAGAGAGAATCAGCTTTCCAGAACATTTTATCCACGTCAATGTATTAAAGATGAGAACTACAGCTACCATTTTTCCTCTTTTGATGTGAATAAATTGAAACACAGTGAGCACTTCCTTAAAAGCAGCTAGAATTTAATCCAGACAGCTGGCTAGGAATGTTAAGCAGTAGTGTCATATCTACAAGTATACACACACAATCTAAATTTTCAAGGCTGACTCTTTCATGCTCTTTCATCAATAGGAATAGTGTTGGTATCCCAGCTTCGAAAAAAGAAACCACTGGAACCATGTGTGCTCATAAGAAACACACATGCCATAAATGCCCCCTTCGCCCCTTTTTTTTTATTTTATTTTTTTTATTTAATGAGTGCTTAAACAGGAAATTTGCTTTTAAGAGAAAAAGCAAAGTTTTTATGCCTAGATCAATGTGTTCTTTTCATCATAGCTCTCAAGTTCAGAACACAGACACACTGCAAGTAACACAGCAGAAAAGTCTTCAACAGAAGACCAGAATTTTTCGCATTAAGACATTTCTTACATTCATTTTTTAGCTATGGAAAATATAAACTTTTGAATAGCCATATTAATGTATCAGAATGTCTTGTTTTTACTTGGATACCCAAAATAATAATTTTCTTCCATACAAACATTTTAAAATACCTTTTTCTGGTACTTCCTGACCATGCCATAATAACCATCCCAGATAATTTCATCCCAAATTATTACATTTCTTGTGTCAATTTCAAGCTTCTCGTAACAGCTTTTGAATATGTATTATCTATAACCAAACTTCATACTATATTTTGATTCTACTCATTATTTTTTTAGGGTTTTTTTTTTACTTTAAAAAAAATGGAATGTCTAAAACAGTTTTTTTTATGTAGCACCCTAAAAAAGAGTTTCACAGAGTTTATCCTCAGGCACCACCATCCATCATGTCTTTAAACCTTATAACAGCTGAACTCTATAAGAGAAAATGGCAAAGGCAAACCTGAGTCCAGAATACCAATGACGTTAATAGAATTTTTGCACCATAAAATGCTCCAGCCATATGCTCTTAAATGGATAATCACTCAATCTCACACTTTGAGTTAAAGTTAACAGAAAAGCCTAAACATTTTTGAAAATTAGTAAGTTTCATACATTTTTACAAACCCAAATTGCAGACATCAAGTAATGTTAATGCAATGTCATGCTAGGTAAAGATAAAGAGGCTAGATTCAAGATTGATCTGTCTTGGTCTATTTAATTTCCTGTTTTCATTTTCTGAAAATCATATTATATTAATGAGGGAATATATTGAAATTATATTGCCATTATAACTAAAATATTTTTTGCACTGTGGTAAAGAGAAATACGGAAGGGCTTCCACCTTCATATAAGGACTGGATGGTGGCACAAAGGCATAAGGATACAGGGGCATATAAAGCACAGTAGAGGGACAAAGGAGTCTCTCAGAAATTTGCAACTCTTATCACAATTTCAGTTCCTATGAAGAGATGCCCATGAAGGCCACAAGGAGAGGAAGCACAAGAGAAGAGAATGAGACTGTTTATATGACAGCTCTCCCTAATGCTTCTCACTAGCAGAGTGGCTGTGGCATCCTCCTCTCCCTGGGCTGCTACCAAACACAGGCCACTTGTAGTCCCAGAAAGAAGCAGCAACCCTCATGGTTCACATATTACCCAGCAATTGATGCTACTGCAACAGCCTTTGTATCAATGCCACCTGCGTTTCACCCTGACAAATGTCAAATGCAGCAAGCTGGAAAAACATCCACAAATCCTGCACATTCATTTATAACATATTTAATTTGGGCTCCTTTTATTAGCCACAGATAATAGTTACATAACTACTTGCCCCATTCAGCCTTCATGTAAAGTATTTAATGCAGACTGTAAATCTTACCATCTTTCCATTTGTGAAGGCATCAAAATTACTTGAAAAACTAATACAATTACTTGAAAAATCTAATCTTACCTCAAAGTACAGTAGATGTTGTGAAATGTGATTTCTATGACAAGCTCATCATTAAAACATACACCTACTCACATCTTACAATTAAAATGAAAACATATCTTATGCAAATATAAGAGAGTGAAAGCTGGAGATGCACATTATGGACATGTCCTAATGTGTGCTCATACTCCAGACCTTCAGCTGAAATCATTCTATATAAGAAGGAATGACATCCCTCCATCACTTTGTGATTCATCAGTAATTATACCTAATTAATCAGTAATTATACCTAAGTATAAGGTAGCCCTACAACCAGCCCCACCAGTATAACCAACGAGGCAACAAATGGCAGGATTTTGTACCAGCAGCACTGCTTTCCAAGGAAAAAGTACACGGAGCCACACCCTTACTGGCAAAGGGCAAAAAACACAGCTTGAGACAAATGCCTTCAGCACTCTCCTGACTCAGGGTCTTCTTTCACATAAAGCTCCAAAGCAGCACAGTAGCTTTACAGAGAGCTGGATCTAACAGAAAGAGTTCCTGCTTTGCTATTGCAATTATTATCCAGCATGCCAGCACAAAGGGCACAGGATTTAAACAGCCTATTTTAAGTATCCCAGGTTTACTGTCATAGACAGGACTTTGCACAGTCTGAAGACAGGCTGTCATGCCCAAGCAACTGCAGGCAGCTGCACTGGGCTCCTTCCAGCTGGTGTCAGCTCTGCACAAATGCCATTGTTGATAAACCTTCCTGAGAGCAGTGCCAAGCACTACTGACTTCAAGAGGTCATTCATTACTAATTCTTTTCACTACTAATACCAGAATTTTAGCCTTAAATGAAGCTATACTGACTACATAAGCCCCTCACTTTGACACATCACTTTGACATAGTGGCTGTGAGTTAATACATGGATATAATTACATTGTTTTCATTTTGCCAGGAAAAAGTGATGTGTTTTACAGAGTAATTGCGTTGTGAAATCACCTTTCTACAGTACATAAACTGAATCAAACTGTGCCTAAAACTCAAGATTTAAGTTACTAAAATTGTCATCACTGTCATGGCTGTAATACGTAAAACACTTTTGCTAGTTTACAAAGGCTATAAAAAGATAGTATTGCTCTGAAAGATTATTTATTATGGGTTACACAATAGCACAAGAAGGCAGTAAGAAAACAGAGAAACAGTTGTGTGTTAATGTCTTCTGTAAGTTTCGTTTACCAATAAAATGTTGCTAGAAATAAAAACAACTGAGTCATAAATCAAAGATGAATTTTCTCCCGTTAAGCAGTTATCGAAGACCAATTAAGCAAAATGTGGAAAGATAATTAAAAGGTCCCACTTGGCATTTTCAGTCTGGGTTAAATAACCTGATATGACTTGGCAAGTAGAATAAAGTTCTGTTGTATTGAGATCACTCTGCTTCTGCATCACCAGATACAAACTCCTGTTAAGCCTTTAGGCTCCCTCCATTCTAGGTGTTAATTTTGACCCAGTTCTGGCCTCATTAAATACAAATTCCCAAACACCCTCTTTTGCACAAAAAACACATAGTAATCACATATAAGGTCAACCAATAAGCTCACTCTCATATTCAGATTAGTGAGAAATATATTTATATATCAGGCTATATTTCAATACCACTTGGTGACAGACAATTCTAGGACAAGTCTCTTATTTCCATTCCTGCTCCTTTATGCTGGGCAAATGGGTTGCAGCAGGAAAAAAAGGCTGGCAACCCAACGTGTCAGAGATGCACAAACAGTTTAACACACACCCAAGAGCAGCAGTCCTCAAGGACATGGAGGTCAAACTTGGGCACTTCCCAGATCAGCCCAGCCTAAAACTACTGCCAATTTCACAGCATCTCCACAAACACAAACCAGACAGTCTGCTCACTCTGTCAGGCTGACTTCAACCTCTGCATCCAGAACACAGTCTGAGGTCCTGAGCCGTGAATTGTGCAGATCAGGAATGAAGGCTGAGAAAAGAGAGCCCACCATGCCTTGCTCTCAATCTTCCCATTTGCAGAAGATTATATGATCAGGGTGAGAGCTTTTCTGGGACTTACAAAAACATTTCAAAGTCCACTATTAGGGCTGCAGCTAAGTTCAACTGCATTATTCCTCATAAAAACACAGGGAATTTCATCATCATCGTCATCATCATCATTACCCATGATTTCTAGTAAGATGGATCATATATGATGAAACGAGAAAACTGTTTTGGTCTTCACAAGAACCCTCTGAACTACAACAAACTGGGTGCAGAGAACAAGAGAGATGATGTATAGTATATTACACTATGAGAAAAATTACTCTATTAAAACTCTTCTATAAGGGAAGTCAAACTACAGCACATCAAGTTCTGCAAGCACATTTACACACATACTTTGTAATAATATAATACTTACTACAGGTTTGGTTTTTTTCCCCTGATTTTTGGGCAACTTTTTGGAAATAAGTGGCAACAACCCCTAAAACCTTCATTATCTAAGATGCTAAATTTTCTTTCTTTTCTTTTAACCAAGTAATTTTTGCTTTTCTGTCAGTACTTATTTTACCACAACACCAAAGCAAATGCTACATAACTCTTCTAGAGCCAAAACTCCAGCTTATACCTGTAAAAGTGCCGAACATGACAGCTTCAAACTTCAAAACTACACGCAACACGAAAAAGCACTATAGGTGCAACACATACAAATTAAAAAAACACAGTTAAATTGTGTTTAAAACTGCTACAAGCTAGTTTAGTTACTCTAGTATGCAATCTGTTACTTGATCTATGTTCACATTTTCATTTTTCAAGGCCAGGTTGGATGGGGCTTTCAGCAACCTCATGTAGTGGAAGTTGTTTCCACCCATGGCAGAGAGATTGAAATAGGATGATCTTTAAGGTCCCTTCCAACCCAAACCATTCTAGCCTTTTATGATTTCATTTCTTCAAAGCTCTCACTATTAAACATCTAAAAGAAACCTTAGAATGACTTACGAGGCTCTTGAACTAGCAATGACAGAGATTTATTTGGAGTGAGGAATTTTGGAGCAGCCTGCCACAAAATCCTATATATTCAGGGTGAAGAAATAAAGGTAGCTGTGCCAGTTAAACTGCCATCCATATGTAGATGTCACAATTTTTTTTCTCCCCCTGTATTGCCACCTTTGCTACCACAAACTTTGATCTGATATTTGCTCCAAGAGACTCTCCATAAGCTGAATCAAGTACAAGCCTGAAAATTAGTCACGCAGTAATACAAGTATTTTTCTGCTAACTTAGTGAACAAATAAATTCAAAAACCATCAGGAGAAATGCAGTGGTGGGCACAGAACTACCCCACTGGGACCTAGGTTGAATTCAAAGAGCCGGATGACTTATTTTCCTTTAACAGCAACATAGTGTCAATCCTCTCACTGCACAGCTTCACCCACAAATTTAAACCACTAGTTAAAATGACCTGATGATAACTCAAATCAGTATTATTTCAAGCTTAGTTTAGGGTTAGAAAAAATATTATTTATATTCCCTGTTCATATGTTATTGGTTTTCTCATGTCTTAGAAATGCCTATTTTTAAAGTGAAAACAAGTTCAAACCCATGAATTTTTCAGCAAAGAATAAACAAGGAATTGATTCCTTAATCAAAAGCACAGTACAGACACAGCACTGTACAGAAAGTGGGATTTCCAATTTAGTACATATCAGAACTTTAATTCTTAATTTCCTGGCTTCTTTCCCAATAACATTTCAATTTGGCATTCCATTTAGATGTTTCCTTTCAACTTAGATATGATAGGCTTTCAACTTATGTATTTCAAGTTCAGTAAATATCAAAATATTCTATTAAAATATCATAATCAAGTAACTGATGCCCTTGAAGTAGTTTGAGCAAACTTTTCTGGGCAAACAGAATTTTTTTAAAAATCAACACAAAGTAAACAAAAAAGAAGCCCATGAATAGACAAAAACCCTTGTACTCCTGGATAATAAGCACCACCTCTAATTTCATCACAGCTGCCAGCATATTCTGAATGTAAAGTCACAGCTGTTTCAGCGACATTGGACCTTGCAGAAAAAGTACTTCTTAATCTCAGTGGCTGTGAGAAGTTGTAAATCCAAGAAATATCTGCCTCGCTTCTAGCTGAACACATACAGAGTTTCATTTTGGTGCAAGATGATGTGAGCTTGCAATCTGCTGTTTTTCATCAGAAAGTAATCACCATATTAACATTATGAACTCCCAAAACATTTGCATGAAACAACTATTAACTTCAAGAGAATACATGCCAGTGCTAAACTTGACGATTACAGGGTACCACTATGCTGCAGTGGTAAGACTGGTTGAGACTGGAATAAAGACAGACAGGTCTGATTAAAGGTAAAGATCATTCTTAGCAGCGGAACTAAATCCCAGATAGTACATTCAAATGCCAACTACAATGGTGAAGAACTTAGATTTTATAATTAACTAAGAATAATTTTCCATGCATTATTTGGAATGACAACTCTCCAGCTCCTTCAAGACTAACTGTGCTTTGCTCATGTTTAGAAATTCTCGACAATACAGAAACCCATGTTCTGTCATTCTTAGAGAAAAAGACATAACACATTTTATTTCATTTAATCTTTGGGTGATACCAGCATCTTCAAAAAAAAAAAAAAAAAATCCACAGCACTTTGAATGGTTCAATCAACAGAGAGCACTCCAAGCTCAGACCCAAAGGTATCAGAGGTACCTCATTTTGGTTTACAGACTGACACCAGGACTCGAGCCCACGCTACCAATGATGTCCAGAAATGAAGAGGCAGTTTTAAATAGTAGAATTGCAGCAAACAGAAAGCAGAGTCCTTATTCAAGCCAGTAGAAAAATAGTTCTGGATATCTTGTTATTTCATGAGGACAGCTATTGATTTTATTAACAACCTTTACCACTAGGAAGAAGTCAAGTAAATAAGCAAACTACTTCAGCAGCAAGGCTCCACTTAAGACAAGCAGTTTGAGATGCTGGCTAATTTTCATAATACCTAAGGGTTTTCTTAAACACTTGACAACTTCAGCCCTTGAGAAAGCAATCACTACAGGCAATATAATCACCACAGTTCAGGTTAGGCAAATGGCTAGTGACAACTGGTGGAAAGATGTGTCAGACCTCATTTAAACAGCTTATCACTGGATGTGAAACACACAAGTTCAGCTGCAAGGACAGCAGAACCCAGGTCTGCCTGAGAAGAGAGAGAGGTCTCCAGATATTTTCAACAAGGTCCCTTTTCATATGCTATGTTCCACCTAGCAAATGCACTGCTATAATGCTGCAAATAGATAATACCAGCCAGCTGCAAGCTCATCAAGCAGCTTGTGTCCTGCAGGAGTCAGCTTCCACAAAGCCATCAACTCAGAGACTGTCAGGTTTCAGTGATACCCACTTGCTGTACTACCAGTCTTCCTTACAATTAACTCAGAGATCTCACAGATCTACCTTCCGTTAGTATCGCTAAAATCTAATTAACTTTTCCATCTAGACTAACAGCTGTCTCCCTCCTCCACCTGCAAAAACTTTAGCTACAACATAAAATACTTTCACTGTTACCTAAGGATGAGAGGAATGAAAAGAAGTCCTTCTACTTGCTCAAAGCAGAATCACTGCCACTGCTGTAGAGGGATCCAAGTGATATCCAACAGTAGGCTAAAGAGAGGCTCTCCTTCTAGAGAGACTTGGACCAATAAAGGATTAAAATCTAGAGGAGGTTTTTGAAACACTTAAGAATTTGAAAACCATGGAGCAGGAGCTGTTGTTTGAGAAGCTGAGGCATTCCATTCTTTCTTCTTTTTAATTATTATTTTGATAGGTTCACAAGAAAACTCATGTACAACTCAAGTTCAAGCAGAAAGCAGAATTTAGGAGAACAGTATCTCTTCTTAGAATTCAAAAAACAGGAATTATTTTTAAAATCCAGCTGATGCTTTCAAAACAAGAATAAACTTTATTTCAATTGATAACTGATATAACTGCTTTTCAGACAAAAGCAACAAGGCCTAATCTTCCCACAAACTGGGCTGTTTTCACATAGTTGGTGGAAGTCTCTTATGCCTTTATAAGCCACTGTGAATTTTACATAATCTGTTGAGGTTTAGCATGACAATTTGATTATATTTTTGCAAATATTAAAAGCCTCAAAAATGAAGGGAGCATACCTATAAAGAGGGCACTCCAAATAACAGAATATTTGACAACAGTACCCCACAACAAGCACACAGAAAGGCAAAACTGATGAACTGCAGATGTGTCATTAGTTCAGAAATTTAGTTCAGCACCACCACCCTCCTCTGTCAGGCAACCACATAAAATTGAGGATGCTTCCAATCCTGAAGGAGAAGTGGGCACGTGATAGGTCACCTTAACTTTTGATAAGCAAACAGGAAAAAATAAGAAAAAATACTGCCTCTTTTCTTTCCTATATTAGATCTCAGTCTTTCAAATAATTGAAACCAATACTTCTGTGAACAATAAAAAACAACTTAAGAGTTTAATAAAAATAGAAAATCCTTTAACAGTTGCAGTGACCTCAGCCAACATGTAGCATATGTTGGTAATGCTACTAACAAATCAGCCCTGAAAATGGGCCTGAAAACACAAGTAACTATGGCCTACTTTTATGAATAAGCATCTAATGTTTCCCCATGTCGCAGTTTAACAACTCAGTAAGATACTTTTGCAGTCAGTACAGTATCTACTGAGAAGCTTCCCTAAACTATATCCTATAATCCTGATCAAAATATGTGAAGTCAGCCAATACAGATTCTATGTTCCAGGAAGCATAATATTTTCAAATGAAGGTGAAATTTGGAAAATAAGAAAGACAAATAAGGTCAAGTCCTGCAATTCAAACCAAATAGAAGTTAATCCTAAAACAAACTGACTGTGAACATATACCTATAGACATTCAATCCTAAAGTCTGCTCTGCTAAATAATCTTTAGGAGAGGCATAGCAAATTTGTTTCAGCATTTTGTGTTTGCAACACTACACTTTCCAAGGCAGGACTTCAGAGACATTACTGATGAAAAGTAGTCAGGACTCAAGGAATCAAAGTTTTAATCATAATTAAAAGCAATTGATAAGTGTATCCATGTGTCTAGAACACAAAATAGTTAGCCTTGGATTTGACCAATAAAAAATTCAATTGCCTCATAATGCTGCTTTAATGGTTTGGGTTTTGTTTTTTTCCTTTTGCTGGCAGCTTTATCAGATAAAATGCTGTTTACATGGCTACTTCCCAAGGTGGATCTCCCATCCACAAAAACTGGTATGAAAGGCTATTCACCCATTGTTGTAAACTACTTCCTGATCCTTCTTCAGCTGAAAATACTATGAAATTACCTAGAAGCACTTTTAGGCTGGGGACAGCTGCAGAATAACTGTTCAGCTAGTTTTATGTTTATTGATACAAAGACTTTTCTGTGATGCACACAAATCTCTTCTTGCAGAAGAATGTCACAAAGAACAGAACAGACATTAAAATAATGCCAATAATGTTAAGAAATGGATAATCTCTAGATAGACCTACAACTCAGAGAAGCTGCACTGATCTAGGACAATATTCAACTGCAGCCAGAGATTAGCATATTAAATATTTAATTAAACAAATAGCTAGCAAATCCATCTAGAAGCATGTCAAAATCATTAATTCCTTATGCAAGTATTAATATAGCCTACCAATTAATTCACATTCTACTTGAACAGGAAAACAACTCAGACACACACAGACTAAAAGTACCGTTCTAGGGCTTTTTTTCCTGAAACAGAACAAGAGTGCACACATGAAATAGGTGAACAGTGAAGCTTCTCATTTCAAAACCAAACAAAAAATGAAAACAAAAGTATGACCCAAACTGTTGTAATGGTGTTTTGTTATTAAAAATTGTTAATTTCTGCACAGTGAGCCTCAGAAGCCCTGGACAACAGGTGTAAAAATCCCTAAATTGTCAAACACTGGAAACTTGACCTAATTCTGCCACTAGCCTGCTGTGACACTGTGGCTACCAAGCTTGCTACATAATTTGGCAAGATTATTCAATTGCACAGGGGCAGAAAATCAGGCAATCCAGTTCTAACCAAGTGGCTATGTTAGTGCTAAAACTTTGTGAAGCATTTCCTGCATTCTCTATTCTCACAGTCAGTGCAGGATCACATGGATTTCCTAAGCAGATGACTGCTGTTTGTATAGGAAGAAACCTGCTTAGAGGTGCTTAAAACTCTGCTGGCCCCATTTGGTGAAAAGAGATGGAAAAGATATACCAAATAATCTAAGAACTATACACTGAGTGTTTGAAAAAAATTACTTTTGCTTCCACTCTGGTCACCATACTACTTCTAATAAAGAAAAACATGTTCATAGTATCAACAGTGACATCACAAGACATGACTTTTACAGTGTCCTAGCTCCACTTTACTTTCCTCTGCTGTCACCATGTGACTTGTACATTTTTATATCATTTCAGACTTAAATATCACCTTTACAGAGGACCTTACCTGGGATTAAGCAAAGAGAAGAGTAAGATTTGCAAAGTTTTCATCTCTGAAGCAAAGAAAGTAACAGACCTTACAGAAATTTACTTAATTCATAGCTAATACAGAATAAACGTGGGAACACTACTTCCAACACAAGAGGCTGAGAAAAAAAAGTCCAGCAGAAATAAAAGAGATAAGGTGCATGGACCAGAAATAAAATGAAATCCAGCTTGAATACAAGTAGGAAAACATACCTGTGGGAATAGAGCCTAAGATTTATATTTACTTAGTGAGAACTATTGCTTAAGGATTATGAATAATGGCAAGAATTCAAATAAAAGTATTAAAAGAACTGCACTATTATGGAAGCTGAATGATTTGTGTGATAGGTAAGCAGGACATTTGTTATATTTATTTTACAGCCTCTTCAGGGCTGTAAAAGTAGTGAAACTTTCCTCTCATGCCCCTTAACGCAGCTAGAGAAATTACCTAGAGAAATTATGCACTAGAGAAATTATCTTCAACCATTCACATAGTGTTCCGTTTTATTCATTTTACTGCTTTCCTGCTATTAAATTGGATCTTTTCACTTTGTCTCCCTCTTCTCTTGGCCCAAAACATACTGTTCTTTCCTTTCTCTTAAAAGATCATTAACCCATCAGAGTTGAAATGGGAATTGCTTTGAAAATTGTAAAGACACTCAATAAGACAAAAACAAAGGAGAAGTAAATAGAACATCCATGAATTAACTGTAGATGATTATCCAGTGATTCAAAGGATGACGATCAGACAAAAAAGCCAAATCAAACAATTTGAAAGAAAAGTGAGATTCTTTTTAAAGTGTTTGAACTTTATGACCATATATATTCCTTGAGGAAAAAAATTATAATTATAGTCAAGTTCTTTACATTGAAATACTATAGAAATTACCTGAAAATTACATCTAAAATACCCTAAGGTATGCTTAAACTTTTTTTTTTTTTCATCCTTTTTCATGCAGCCTTTTAAATTACATAAAGAATATATTCACCACTTATATGATGGATTTTAGGGTACTCTTTAAAGATCTTTTTATACTTAAAAAAAACCTGAAAGTCTGAAAGGTATTCAAAATGCAGTGACTTTGGTCTATAAAGTAGATTAAAGTCTTCACTTTAATCATAATATCATTAAGCATTTCTTGTCACACCAAGCAAATTTCCTTTCATTTTCTAAAAGCATAATGGGAAAATCAGCCCTAAGTTCTGGGTGAGCAACATCCCTGCTCCAAAACTGGAAAATAATCAGACACTTTGGAATATACAGCATGGAACTTTCCAAAGTATGCAACAGTACTGTCCCTACTGCATTACAAAGGCCACCATGTCACACTCAACAACATCACTCAGCTCCTGCCTCTGTGAAAGCTGATGGTAAACAAGCAGAACACTGTCTTGAAGAGAAGTTACTGCCAAATGAACAGGTTATTGAGCAGTATCAGCTCTTTCAAATCAGCGAGGTCCTCGTGAACCATTTCACAGTGAAGTCCATGTCACATAGGAAGGGACAGGACATTTATCTCACCTCCTCTGCCACTGCTTCTAATGATTTAATCTCACACTTGATTACCTCATGCGAAGTCTGACCTTAACAACTGCCTGGTGACAGAGGACAGTGGAAGGAGGTCTCATCTCAGCCAATGGCCACAATTTCTCCCTGAGTTTCTGCTTCTCACTAGCTCACTATCTTCAAGAAGTCAAATAAAATTACTGTACTAGTTATCTTTGCACAGCTGGCAGGGCAAGGATTCAAAAACATGTCTGGTGTGTCCCATAATTCTTATTTTGCATATTTATTGCATAAGTCAATATTTCAAATTTCTGCCCCACCACATTCAGTTCTTGAGCTTCCTCAACATGTATACTTCAGCATCCTTGTGAATCCCAACAGGCTGGAACGTGGGGATTTGATCAAAATGGAGCAGACAAAGAAGCAACAGCTTTGCCAGCAAAAGAAACTTACCGAGAGTTTTTAACACTCTCCTGTCTGAAGGTTTCAGTCGTCAAAGTGAGAACACCAGGAGAACAAAAAGACCTGAAATAGTAGATTCATTGCAGCTAAAACCCTGAAAAACAAGTAATATCCCTATAACCATTCATAGTGAAAAAAAAAGCAGCTACAAGAAATATTTGTTATTACTCCACAATTAAATAATTTAAATTTCTTTCTTCACTTAGAATATTATACTCCTACTGTGTTTAATGAATGAAATTTCACAATAGCAGTGACTGCCTGTCTGTCTTTTAAAGCTCTCAAACAGCTGAAATCTTCTTTCTAGTCATCTGTTTTGTAGCTTTGATCTTGGGAGTAACACAATCATAACATAAATGTAGCTCTATAGACTCCAAAAACATTCTTTAATAACAGTCTCAGTCATCTGAGAACATGGTATGTGTTCCTTAAGAGATTTGGGAATTTTTAAAATAGATTTTTAATAAGCAAAATTGACATTATCAAGCACTTTATGTTTTGCTCTCTTCTGTACAGCAACTCCACTTTTCATTTCTGTTATTTCATTTCATAATTTTCAAGTGTTGCAGAAAGTTGCATTACAGAGAAGTTGAAATAGCAAGTCAGTGTCTGGCATAAGGGACAGGTAGTCACATCCAGATTCCTAAAACCAAAACAGCAAATACATTAGGCAACCATGTATTTATTTAGCCAACAGCTTGAAAAGAGAGATGAAGTTTCAGTAAGAAATCCCATTTGAAAACTATTTTGTGCTTTTGAACTCTCCACTAAGAGAGATAGAAAGAAACACAAGGGAATTCTTCAAAATGGAAGTACATACATAAACTATAAGTGAGAAATTCCTCACTTCTGAAAGAAATATCTATGTAATTTACAACACTTCACAAAACAGATGTGAATACTACTGTGATCCAGATCAGAAAAATTAAACAGAATAAGAACTACAGAATCATTTAGGTTGGAAAAGACCTTTAAGGTCATTAAGTCCAACCATCAACCCAGCACTGCCACGCCTACTGCCAAACCAAGTCCCTGAGTGCCACATCTACACATCTTTTAAATCCCTCCAGGGATGACTCAATCACTTTTTGTGAATAATTTTTTCCTAATAACTCATTTGAACCACTCCAGCACTACTTGAGACTCTCCCCTCTTGTTCTTACTCTTGTTGCTGGGGAGAAGAGACTGACACCCTCCTTTCAGATAGCTGAGGAGACCTTATCTACTCTAATGGTTCCCCATTTTGAAAGACCACCAAGGATAAGACAGAACATACTATTTTGGGACTGCAGACAGTGAAAAAGCGTTCTGTTTATAACAGAAGTTATAAAAAAATGAACCAAAGTTCATTTGTTTCACTTGGATTTTCTTTAAAGCTGCATGCAACAAAACTACTTTTTAAGTTTCCTTTCCGTACAGAGGAAAAAAATAAAGTTCTACTAGCCTGAAGCAGATTTTCTTCTAGCCATGCCAACCCTTCTCTCTTCTACAGACAGATTTTTCTCATGAAGTATCAACTCTTCCAGTGTTGAAAAAAGAATATTATCCTTTTCTTCAAATAGTTGCTCTTGGATAAACAAGCCTGAATGTTGAATTAATTGCTGTGGTTAAATAAATTGATCAAGGTCTCCATTTGCAAGTTTAGTTCCAGGACCAACCTTATCCTTAATGATCAGAGTAAATAAAAAAGTAACATGAGAATTTAGTAGTGATTTTAAAAGGAAATATTATAAATACACTAAAAACAGCCTGCAGAGCTTGCACTTTTATTACAATTATTTGCACTATCTTAAAACAAAGGAGAAAACCCTATATTCCTCCCTAGCCTGAACTTGGAACAGAGTTCATACCACTGTTGGACAAGTAAGTTTGAAAAGCAATGTTTTTCTGTTAGAATACAGTTTCTATTCTACTCAAATTAATCTCTCACTTTAGCAGAGGCATACTTAGATGAATAGGAGAAAGGGACATTTAGGTGTTTTTCGGGACCTAAAAATGCCAAGTAGATAATAGTAAAAGTATTCTTAATTATTGTATATGTTGCTTATTAGGCTTACTGCACATTTTCATTACATTTAGAATTATTAGCCCTATTTATCTGCACAAGGAAGACAAGCTCAGCTGCGTGTCACAGGAGCAGGCTGGAGGAAGGAAGGATGGACTTCAATGACTTACTTCGGGGCATGCATTTGAGCAGAAATCTTTTCACTGCACCAGGTTTTGCTGGTTTATTATTAAAACTGAAAGAAATGGCCCTGGGATCAGCAATTCATTCCTACGTGCCAGGGTATTATTTGATCTGTGTATGTAGATTTCCAGAGGTGATTTCCCAACTATTGTCAAGGCCATTAGAAACCATCTTTCTTCACTACAGTGTAGGTCTACTAGCATAGCAAGAGTCTTATGAATTCAGACAGCCAAATGATGTGGAGAGCTGACTCCTAAAGCCAGCTATATTATTTCTATTATCTCTTTACAAAGAAAAATTATCTTTCCATGTCCTAGCTAAATCTGTAACTACTCAGACAGCTATTTCTTTTTTTAAATTTGTCCATCCATTGCAAAGCCCACAGACATAATTAGTGAACATCCTTTTAAGGTATCCTGAAGCAAACAAGTCTGTTTGCACATTGAGAGCATAAGTGCAACAACTAGAAGTAAACCATCCCCCTTTTGATTTTCTACTGTCATCTAAATATTGAGAGAATAATTCCCTTAACACGAGATTGGGACCTAACCTGTGACAGGGAAACTGTTGCCATTTTACCTGATAATTTTTAGCATCTCATTTTAATTCTACAAGAGATTGACTCCAGGAGAAATAGGAGGGAAAAAAAAAAAGCCAAAACCAAACAAACAAAAACAAACAAACACACAAAAAAAACCCCAAGAAAAAACAACAAAAAACAAAAACAAAAAAACCCCACACCTCTGAAGGTAAAATATACCAGGCTTCCAAAACAGCATAGCTACTATAAAATATGTATCTAATAATTTTTTTACTTTACAGTCCAGCGAACAGTACAGAAGACATACACACATTTACAGGATCTGAAAACAGGAAACCATGTCTCAGTCCTTCCCACAGCCCTCACAAACAGGATGATTTTTCACTCAGCACATATTCTCTCCTGTTCACTTACTCTATCATCACTTTCTTTATCTAAGCTACTTGACTCCACGGAAAGCTGAACAGTTTTCACTGTGTGAAATACAGATTGGTGGGAGACATCCCCACACAAAAGCCCTACCCTTGACACGATCCACTCCATTACTCCCCAGTGTGTTAGCTCATTTACATGAAGAAGAAGAGGAAGGGTTCAGACAAGTGGACTACTTTACATCCAGAAGGATTTTCCTTAGTGCAAGGGAAATACCACCTGCTGATATACAGCTAAAACCCAAGTGTCCTCTATCAGAAGGCTAAGCACAATAAGGACTACACATTACTTCAAGAAATGAACAAGCCTACACTTTTGGTATTCAACATGCCCCAAAGCATTTAGATATTTTGCATAGACAAATACTTCAGATAGTTTACATGGGAAAACATTCATATTGAAAATATTATTCATGGTAAAAATAGCAGCTCAAATATGAGAATTTCAGTTAACTGCCAGTTCTTAGGAGAGCCAGAATAACTATTAATGTTAAAGAAATTAACCTTGCCAGTAAATCATGAAGGTGCTTTAAGAAATAGGGCAACCTGAAAATGCTTTAAAAAAATGTATAGAAAGAAAAATGCTTTAAAAAAATATATCCCAGATCTGTTCTCAGTCAATTTACACAGAAAATACCTTTCAGAAAACTGACTCTAAGCAGCATTTTCCATTAGCATCCCTTACTCCATGATGCCCTGAAAACTATGACTGTAGTTTACCTGCACAGCATCTTGAAGGACCCACAAACAGAAACTGAAAAATTCATATGGGAGTATAGAAGCACTCATAACTTGTGGCACATGCTAACAGTCTTGACCATAAATAGATTATTTTAAGCCATTTATGAACTTGGAGTAAAGAAAAAGTGTCAATTCTGCTTTTTTAGGATGTGTTTTGAAAAATAGTAAAGACTGGCAACACAGGATGGGCCATGTGCTGGGCTAGTGCACTTTTCTGGATCCCAGAAATGGGGAACTATGGGATTTCCTCTCATGCTAAAGAGAGAAACAGAAACATTAATGCTATACAATATACACTATATATTGTTTTCCTGTAGCAGTAATTCTGGCACTTTCAACATGCAGTTTGTGATGCTTTCTCAGGTATTTATCACTGCTTCCCTCGCCTTCTGTCCTTCCAGGTATACACAATTGTGTTTGCACATGTACAGACATTCAAATATCTGACTAAAAAAGCAACACACCGAGATGCCACATTTATTTTTTCAGACAACCATTTAGCACATAAAGGGAAAGAAGTGTGCTGCATGCTTACAGAACATCATGGACTAGCTGATCTAGGGCAAATCATCTCAAATCACTTAGAGCAAAGATAATAATTCTCTCTCTAATGCAATTGGCATGCTGCTTAGACCACAAATTTGCTGGGGTGCTTGCCAGCAGAACAAACCTCATCCACTGAATTATATATCTAAATCAGTATTTCAATTTAAAACAAAGATTTCTCCAAAGAAAATGACAGAGTTCAGAGAAGAATTTCCAAATCACTTTGTTCAGGTTTTTAGAATGTTTGACATCAATTTTTCCTCTTCTAAAATCCAGTGACTGCGAAGATTAAACTTATAATCATTTATTTCTGTTAAGAATTAGGGCATGAAGGCATAAAACATGATAATGATATCAAGAGATTTTCTGTTTTCACTCACTACATCCTGCTTCTTTGCTGATGAAGCAATGCTTAGTGCAATGGAGCAGATAGGAACAATGTTACAATCTAAAGACCATGAGACCTAGAGCAGCTCTGTGGGGCCACAAATTAGAAAGTACAACACAGCAGAACTGAGACTGTGAGAAATTGTAAGGTTAGTTTGACATGTTCACAATACTAAGTATACTACAAATGAGAATATAAAAGCTACTCAACTCCACCTCTGTCCTGTGCAAAACACTTTTATACCAAATTTTGAGACTATGAGGTCAAGCATTGCTCAAACCAAACAAGTTAACCTCACTCAACCTTGGGGAGTCTGTTCCAGTGTCCAACTATCCCCTGAGTGAAGAACCTTTTCCTAATATCCAACCTAAACCTCTCCTGACACAACTTGAAGCCATTCCTTCTTGTCCTGTCACTGGTCACCACAGAGAAGAGATCAGTGCCTGCCCCTCCACTTCCCTCACAAGGGAAGTATGGAATTGTAGTTTGTGATGAGGTCTCCCCTCAGTCTCCTCCAGGCTGGACAAACCAAGTGACCTCAGCCACTCCTCAGACAACTTCCCCTCAAGGTCTTCACCGTCCTCATGGCCCTCCTTTGGACCCTCTCTAATGGCTTAATGCCTGTTTTATATTGTGGCACCCATAACTGCCCCCAGCACTTGAGGTGAGGCCGCCCCAGTGCAGAACAGAGTGGGACAATCCCCTCCCTTGCCTACCTGGCATTGCTGTCCCTGATGCCCCCCCAGGACAGGGTTGGCTCTCCTGGCTCCCAGGGCACTGCTGACTCACATTCAACTTTCCATAGACCAGGACCCCCAGGTCCCTTTGCACAGTGCTACTCTCCAGCCTCTCATTCTGTCTGTCCCTACATCCAGGATCGTCCCATTCCAAATGCAGAATCTGGCCCTTCACTTGTTGAACTTTGCTATAATACAAAATAATAAAACTAAAACCAAAACTAATGAAGGACAAGATACTATAATTATTATTTTAGAATCCATAGAAAAATAAATAAAATCAAATTTTTGATGCTATTATCACTAATCAAAATGTCTCCTGCTTGAGCATGAATTTTTTCACCTGGTCTAGCTGCTGACCTTCAAGAAAAACATCACCTGCCAATATCAATGTAGGCATGCCAAGCCTGCTGTTCAATCCTCCAACTGAACAAAATACTCCTGGCAATCCAGAAATCGACCTTTTGCTTTAATCCTTCACTATTACTTCTCTGCATGGAATACTTTAGGTAGATGCAGTTTTCCACTCCAAATATTTTTTTCTTCATGTAATATTTATTTTTTTCTGTGTCCACAAACAACAGCACATTTTTTGTATTGGCTGTTCCTTGCATATTCTTTCATGTCATAAGCTACATACTAATAATGAAAGAGTGGTTTATTTAGAAGTAAAAAAGTTATATGTAATATCTACTTTTTCATGGCAAGATTAGAGCATGAATTTGGCCTTCCACAGAACATTCCCAAATCAAAATAGATCAAATTAGATAGCAGAAGAAAAAAAAAGTATAGCTGAAGAAACTTAAATCTACAAAATTATTCCTGAGAGCAGCTGCCAAATTTTCTGTGTTGCCAACAAATTCTGTTCTAGATGGTTCAAAGACAAAATATAGAAAGAGGCTTTTAAAAATAAAACCAAAACAACACACCCAAAAACAGGAAGAGAAGGTAACAGACATTCAGCAGCACTTTTTCATTCATTAAATATGTACATAATTCCTCGTAAGATTTCTTGACAGGAATTTTTTGCTTTTCCTGGAGTTTCTTCTGCAACATATATCTCATCATATGGAAGCTGCAGCCTATTATCTTCCTAGTCATACATGGCTACCCACTACCTATTATTTCCCAAATTATAACAAATCATGACTCTGATCCATGTTTTTTTGAGCAGTTGAAAAGATTTTGTAACCAATTCATTATTTTGACTGGTGTTTACATGACAACAGATTTGTATATCATGATATTTCTGATGGTTAGCTGAAACCAAAACTTTATTTCCTGTATTGTTTTTTCCAAAGAGAACTGATCAAGGCAAGAAAATCCATGCTCCAACAGAAACATGTCTCTGTGTTATCTTAGAAAAACAGGTCAACCTTCATATAAAGAAGAGATTGCTATTCTTTAGGTTCTTGAGGCAAACAGCACCAGGATCCAGAGCAAGGGTCTTCCAAAGATGTACAGGAGTGCTGATGCATCAGAGGCCTCCCATCTGCCCAGCCCACCTTCAACCCAGCCCCACCACAGGGAAACCTCAGGAGATATGATCCAAAGCTACAGATGACCTCAAAGCAAAATTTTCCCTTCTCCTAGAGAGCAAAAACCAAGAAATCCTCCTCCTGCACTGTCTGTTTGGATTGATCTTAGTGCAAAGACCTTTTTTGGACAACATTCATGAAACTTGAAATTGTGGAACTAATAGAATAAGATGGGTAAGTCTAATTCTACATCTATCTTCTGGGTTGGGGAACCACAGGCAGGAAAAAAAAAAGAAAGGAAAACTGGAAAAACCCCACACTCTTTCTCTGCTGGACTCACCTTCTGGTCATGAACAAAGCATAATTCTAGCCTTCCTCTGTGATTCTCACCCAGTCTCTATGGAACTAAAACAAATTAGCACAACGCAGGATAATGCAATTGCATTTATATTGCAGAAAACTCCAGCTCCTTGAATTTTGTAGCAAATATGAGCAGAATTTTAACAAAGTTGTAATTTGTTTTGAAATAGAAATAGCTTTAAATGTTTGAACAAGAATTTTTCTTTATTGAAAATTAAATTTAGAGCCCACTAAGTTTGATGTCTATCAGCTTTACAGTTATTAGTAAAAAGTGCAGATTTAATTCCATGTTCTGTATTTAAACTGAAGGAAACTCAAGAGCTCACTGTCAATAAGTCAACATAAGCCATACAAATTCTAGCAGCAACACCACTATCAAGTACATAATTATATACAACCAGTTTGCATTCCATAAGCAGCAAGGAAAACTACAGTAGTTTTGCAGCTATAAGCCAAATAAACCCTCAATTTCAAGTATTAAGAAATGCTCTATTTAAAGGCGAAAATTGGCTGACATTCTAAGATACTGATTTTGCTGGTTTCCTGTAAAATCATTGGGCTCAAAAGGTTAAATTGGTGTTGAACTAGGAGCAGATTGTTAAAACTTGATTTAGGAGGCACAGTATTTCTTACTGTATGGTGAACAATGAGTGGGAGTTAAAGTCATTCAATCTCTTGAACAACCAGGCTCTTCAGTAGATGGAAAAAGCAATCACAGTTTGTTAACTGAACCATTTTAATGTTTTCCGTCCTTACATCTTTTCTAACATACATAAATTATGTCCCACATAAAGTAAACAATAACTTACTTCAATAACGTGGCACAGAATTATTTCATTATATTGGTTACTAGTCTTTCTGTCTTGATTAATAGCTAGGATTAGTTATAAAATACAAGAGTAGGAGGCACAAAATATGTCAGGTTTAATGGCTTCTTGAAAAATGAGACATAATATTGATATACCTGGTAACACTGAAAGTATGTAGCCTCTAAAACATGGATCACATGAAAGACAAGAAAAAACACCACCATAAAATGAGAAATTATTACTGCTAATGCAAGAAATGGAAAAGCTGGAAAAAGTGCAAAGACAAAGTTAAAGGGAAAAATAAAACTAGGAGACAGATGGAAAACCGGGGGCTTCATACAAAACTGGAAGAAAGAACTACCTCTCCCTCAAGAAACAGTTTAAGAGGTTAAAAGAATTAAACTCAATTAAACAAACAGACCTGACTAAACCAAACAACCTTAAAACCAGGATGAGGCAACTAGACTCAACAGCTGAAACATATTATCCCTGCAACAATTTGATGTGAATGAAGCCCAAGAAAAGGGCTAAATAATTTATGTACCAAGGTACAAAAATCCAGTTTAGAGTGCAGTAAACACTCAACTGTGACATTTGAAAAAAAGGATCATCAGTCCAATGTTGCATATACTGCAAGTACACTGCACATAGAATGCACATTCCCTTTGGAGCTCTTCAGGCACCTTGGACACAAGGATCTGGAATGGTGACACTTCACAAGCATCTCTTCTTCATGTAATCAAAGCAGCTTCACACAGGGCAAACTGCATTTCCAGCTCTCACTTAGAGAAATCAGGAAGAAATCAAATACAGTACCTGCCATAATGCCAATTTTTTTTTTTTTTTTTTTTTTTTTTTTAAGACCAGCCTAAATGATTGCCACAATGAAGAAATAATTACAGCAGTCACTGCTCTAAAGCTCTGAATATCAGATTGTGGACAGCATAATCAAACTGGTGCTTAGAATATGACTCTTTCACCAAATCAGATACAACCTAGCTGCAATTTCTGCAGTTTCTTAAGTAGAAAAGGTCACTCACTTTTCCTGAGAGAAGTCAGTATGCAGGAGGCAATTCTATTGCAAGAGACAGCAGGTGTCCTGCTACCAGTGAGGAAAAAGAGCCATGGAAGGTACAGCACATGATGTACAATTTGAAAAACATCCTTTGAGACATAATTGAACATATATTCCAATTCCACCTTCAGTAAGCAAAGAATCCATAAAAAGGATTTAGATATCTTCTTTCATATTTTCACCACTTCCAAGCTGCTGTTTTCTCTAGGCACTTTTTTCCCTGACCCTTACGGATCCTCTTGCCTTATGTTTTACATTACCCAGCACTATTCCTACCAATAAAACAAAATATTTTCTAAGTATCCATTAGTCATGAATGCTGCTAGAGCATGATTTAGCAGTATATTCTGTGCACATTTGGAAAACTCTGATGCTGAAGGACCACTTCCATCAGCCGCTGCTACTGTGCCAGATAATGTCTTTGTAGAATCCTATGAAAAGCATGGAAGAGGGGTGATTATTAGACCTCAGTTCCTGGAAAACAAACCTATTCTGTTGTTTGGTTCTCAGTTGGTTGCAGCAGCAAAGCAGGAGTACACACAGTACAACTGAGTCTATTATTCATGCACAAGAACAAAGAGAACAAAGTGACTTCAAGACCTGAAATGTCTCAGTTGAACTGCTGCCTTTCTGAGGTCTCTAGGTGATAAAACAAAACTTCCTGAGGAACATTGTATCACATTCCAGTGCTGCTGTAATCCTTAATTAATCCACAGCCTCTCTCCCTGTATAAACAAATATCTGAAATAATGCTTTCATTCGTATTGTTATAACCATCATAATTACGCACTTTTAAGGTAGCTCTGTTCTATTTCATACTTCTTTCTTCTCCTGAAGGATGCTACTCTACCTTGCCATTGGCAGATTGCAATGAAATACCTTTTTTTCAAACCAGTGAGATCAAAAAGTAGTTTCAATGTTTTAAAATATGCTTTCACCTTAAAAAAAAACAAACAAAAAATCCCACCAAACAGACAAAAGACCAAAACCAAAAAAAATCAAACCCAAACCCACAACCAAAAAACCCCACAAAGAACACAAGTGAACTTATCCCTAAGCCTAAAAACCTATCCTGAAAATCTATAAATAGTCCACTGAAATGTTCCTAACCTATCCAGCCAAAGACACAAGATTCCTAGCTCAACACAAAACCCTGTCTTTTTGATAATTTCAATATTTGTGTTCTTCTTGGTTTATTTTGATTAACCAACTCTCTCATTTATCCTTAATACACTTGATTTAATAAAGCACACTGAATTTTATCTCTGAGTACATTTTTTCATCTCCATAAATATATTCAGTGCATACTTTATTTTCCATTTTCTGTTGCTTTGTCATTCAGTCTTATCCTTGAAAAAAATAACCTCAATTCTATTATTTTACCTGTTTCATGACATCTGAAAGCAAGTGTTTTAATTATGTGAAAAACTGTTTTTCATTCACTTAGTTCTCTAATTTTAACATGTTTTGTACTGTTTGGACATTTTTTCCACTGAAGAGAACATTAAATATGATTAGTTTGCATACAGCGTGTGCACACCTCACTCATCTACAAAGTCAGTGTAACACACAGCAGTGCTGAGTTTAAATTAGAGTTCTCATCACAAATATGTCCTACAATAAGGGCATAACTTTAAAAACCTTTAGTTCACAGCACTCTCAGTGAAGTCAAAGTGAATGGTATCTGGGAATAGTATGGGAAGCTTTATAATTTATCTACCTCTCAGTTATTCTAATCTACATTACTGGTAGACAAATAGGAATTGCACGCAAAGTGTAAGTGGATGTATAGCTCACGTGAAGCTATTAAATAAAAATAGATATAAATTCTTTGGCACAAAATTTTAACTAATAAAGCAGAATGAACTGTACTACAAAACTTTATTCTTAAATAAGAATACAAGCAAACAAAGCTGCAATTTAATATACATCTCAACTACAAAATCTAATGTCACCAATAAGGACAAAAATTACAAGATAGCCATGTGATATAGTAATTGGTATCAACAGGAAGGAACGTTGCTTTAGGCACCATGCGCTAATCCAAACAGAGGTCATCGTAGAGTCAACAGGGTACATTTGCTAAACTTGGTTCTCATTAAGGTCTATAATTTGAAAGAACTTCAGTAACATTCACCATTCCTCTTAAAATTTTCAAAGAAAATCAGTATATTGACACCGACTGCAAGATAAATTTGCCTAAATTATGCCTTTGAGAGCTTTGTTTAAACACAAACATTTGCTTAATAGAATGTTAAACTGAACTAAACTTGGAAAATTCTAAATTTGATTACTTTATATAAACTTTAAATTACAATATAATAGACCCCTTTGCCTACCAAAACAGCCAGCATTATGGAATTCCAAAAACATACTCAATCTTTAAGAAGAGGTAAAAATTGGTTTTTTTATTTCTTAAGATAAGACTTACATGAAATACAAATGACACATTTTGAATTAAGCAATTGAGATAATACAGAAAAAATTATTTTCTTTATGCCTATGGACTTTTGAATCTCACTTCACCAGGTCTCAGAATATCAAGGTTTCACCAATAATGAGAAGTTTCTAAATATTGTTCTGAGACAGCTTTTAGAGGCTTCCTGACCAACAGAGTAATAAAATCTCAAATTGATTATTGAATTCAAATGATGTGTCATTGTCTTCCTTTGCTGAGAACTTGAAGGAATTTAAGGAGGCTTACTGAGGTATCTACATGGCTAGCTAGTGCTTGACAAGTAATATCCCATTTAAAGGCTTCTCACTGAGACTTTTTTCTTTTCTTTTTTTTTAACTAATGGAGGAATCAGAGGCAGAAGTTGACACCCTGATAGCAAATTATGTAAAACTGTTGCGAGAGCTGTTGAGAGAACAGCCTTGACCTTTCTTCCAATTTCTAATCAATTTTTGCATTGATGCACACAAATGAACAGTGAAGTGGCCATCATGCTGCTCACTTTATACACTGAGCTTGGGGAAGAGTTAGGAAGCAGCTCACCTTTATCTCCTTCTAGAAGCACAAGTGCGTAACACGTTAACAGAGCTAAGCAGAATTTAGGCTCTCTTACAACCTGCTGATCAGGAGAACAGGAAGCACTAATTAAGATGTCTAGCAAGCCCTAGCTGGAAACCAAGGTCTCCATGGCTCCTGAAAGGTGGCCTGGCCTAAGGGCAGCTCTATCTACTGCCTTCAGATCTCACATTCCAAGTAGACAAAAAGAGCTAGCCAAGACAAAAAGCAAACAAACAAACACACCCAAAATAATCCAAAACACACCACAAACACTACCTATGTATGCATACACCTAATCTTCAAAGAAAAATAAAATTAAATCAATTTTTTTTTGTTACTATTTAATTGAAAGTACTGCATTTGCTCCATTTTTATGGAACATGTCACTCTAAATTTCTACTCCTTCCCCCATTTGTAAATGTTTGATTAATTACGGAACTTGAAGATGTTCCTGTTGCAGAGTGGAAGAAGAAAACAAACAAAATATTTGCCTCTAATTTGTCTTTTTCTTTTTAATTTGAAATGGAAAAGGTCATTTACTACAAAAAAATACTCAGGATGTATTAATGCAAGGGAATGAATCAAAATGGAGCACCTGACTCTGAACATTTCTAAAGCTTAATTTATTTTAAACCATTGCCAAAAAGTCACATTTTTTTCCTTGACATTATTCTCCAATTCATACTTCAGTATGTCTTTTATAATTCTGAAAGGAATAACAGCCAGCAATACATCAAAATGAAAGCTGCAGTTTCACATATTCCATTTTCCCATTTTACAAGCCACAACAATATTACTTAATAGGCAAGAGATGGCTTCCTTCAACAGTTTTTTATCCACTTTGAATCAGAAAATATATATTCCTGTGCAAGTAGAATGTTTGAATATTTACAGCTTTGAAACTCCTGCAAGACTGGAAAGAAAGGAGAAGAAGCCAGTAACATTTAAGAGCAATATTTTGTTGAGGAAATATTCTACACAGTTCCATATTCACTGGTTGTTCTAAAAAATTTAGAAATTCCCCTGGGGGACAACTTAAAGCAATAAACAAAAATCATATACAAGACTCAATACCAGGCTTTTTTTCTTTTAGCTACACAATTTTAAAAGTCACTTCTGATTTTAACAGTACAGGCTCCTAACTTGAAAGAGGAAAAGTCTTAATATATCTGAAAAGTAGACAGTGATATTTAATTTTCCCATACAAATGGAAAGAGGTATGGAAAGTTTAATTTAGAGACCTTGAGCTGACATCAGCAAGATTCTATCATTCCAGTGAAAGGGTATTCTGACCTTGATGTGAGGTTTCAGTGTAAATTTTCAGGACTGCCCTAGAAGACAGCAGTCACAATTGGGGTAGGTCTAGCACCAGGAAGAAAAACCACCATCTTGTTTCAGGGATGAGAACTCCTTTCTGACAAAAAGAACAGACACAGGAATAGCAACATTGAAGTGGTGGAATGCAGAATTCAGTGCAAAACTTCCTTGTCTTTAGCAAGGCCTTTTCCATAAAGCAGAGAGGCAGAAGAGGCATTTGAAGCAATAAATCTGTTAGAGCAGGGTCACCCAGAAAATCTTCACTCATGATTACCAGAGAGAGATGAAGATCATGTAAGCACAGTTCCTGTCTCCTTAACCAGAACTTCTAGCATGCATTAGCACACTTCTATTGATTAGGGTTTTTAGCCTGCAATGTTTACACACAAACCATGCTGTTTCCTTCATAGGATCAAGGCCTTGCCTTCAGGTTGCTTCCCTACACAGTGAGCAGGGAACAATGTTTTAAAATATGCAACCTCAAATATTTGGCTTAAGAATATAGCTGAGCATTGAAATGATCCTTACAAAGACACTTTCAGTTTTGAGCTTTACACTCAAAAACTATCACCTTCTAAAAGGAAGGTGGGGGATAGGGCATATAATTAAAAAAAAACTGAGTATGCAATTAAAAAATCAAGTAACAATTTAATTATAGTCCTACTTCATTATTAATTTACCTACTTTATATAGATTAAATAATGTGCTCAAAACCTCTTTTGAAAAACAATTAGAAGATCACTCCTTCATTCAACAGAAAAGCACATTTAAAATATTGTAGAATTGAGCTGAAAATGTTCGAATTAGCTTGCACATATGCAAAAAAACAAGAAGATTTGGATTCCTTGTTACTCATGTGGCAGCTAAAGAGATATCTTGGAAGAATATTTCCAGTTCCCTTCAAGTTTTGGAAGAGGACAAAATCATTAGTAGGTCAGATATTTATCCAACTTACTTCCATCACCAAGCAGAACAAAAAACTGGGAACATTTCCCCAGAAATCGAATAGTCTGAATTAATTTTTGAAATGTGAAAATAGAGACATAGAGGCTAAAACCATAGGCAGTTCACAAATTAGACAAAAAAAATATTTGTGTCAGCTATGGAGCTGGGAGCACAGACACTCAAAAATCAGACTCTCCACGAATAAAATGGAATTTATGAAAATAAAATATATTTATAAAATAAAATTTAAAATACAAACAACACATCCCTGCCAATGATACTGTTGATCCTGGTCACATGCCACTTCTAGGAGGTCATTCAACCTGGTTGAACACCAAAATGATGTATCACTGAATACAAAAGGACAGAATAATGAAAAAGGCATGAAAGTTCATCCTACCCTTTTGTTTGCAATTTTATCAGGGGCAGGAAGAGGCAGGCAGAAGGGAACATGACCTTTTGCTTCACACAGTAAAAAGACCTGTTCCCAACAGAGACATTCAGAACATTTCAGATATGATTCTGCTTGAAAGTAGATTCACACCAGCATGTGACCCCTCATAATGAAAAACTAGTCAGATTAAACCAACCAATACAGGGAGAAATACAATAACACACCAATGGAACAGAGCAGCCCATCTGCACACCTTTTAGAGCTATTATATGCAATCTTTCTGAAGTTTAGCATTAGATCAATGCACGTGAGAGTATAAAGCAAGTGAGCAGGTTGGTAACTGCCAGTATAATCTGAACAAGGAAAGTTTTTCAGGTGAAATAAGAAGCCTTTGTGTCTGCCTTCAACAAACACATTTTAACTCATGTCAGAGTAAACAGGGCAGAACACTGAGTCACTGAGCCTTCCCTGACAGGGAAGGAACAGAAATTCTGAACTCACAGTGCCTTTTTTAGAACCAGAGAATTCCAGGTTGCAAAGCAGCCCAAGGATCATTAGGTCCAACCTTTCTTGGCAAAAGCACCATCTGGACTAGACAGTTTAGCAACCTGTCCAGCTGAATTTTACCAATGTCCAGATTTGGAGAATCCACCACTTCCTTGGGGAAATTATTCCAAATAATTGATAATTGTAAAAATTGCGCCTAGTAGGAATCTCCCCAGAAGCAACTTGTACACATTGGTTTTCTTATTTTTCATGTGACTACTTGTAAAAAAAAGGGGTCTCCATCTTCTCTGCAGCCACTAGAATGTGGTGACAGTCTCCACTAAGCACACCACTAAAACCTGTCCCTAAGCACCACATCTACATACATTCCAAATGCCTCCAGGGATGGTGTCTCCACCACCACTTCCTTGGGCAGCCTGTTCCAATGATGGACAATCCACTAACTTAATAAATTTTCCCTAATATCCTGTCTAAACCTCCCCTGGCACAACTTGAGGCCTTTTCTCTTATCCTACCACTTTCCACATGCAATTTTCTCCAGTCTATATTACTGAGCATTTAAAATAATTCTTTAAAGATTTTAGTGGTAATGTATTGTCGTGGTTTTAAAGCAGCAACTAAAAAAAACCCATTCTTTTCCCTCCAATTCACATCTTTTTAAATAGGCTAAACACCTAAGTCTTAATAGTCACTGTTTAAGTGTTAATTATTTTTATGCCACAGGAATTTTCTTCGTGTCCTAGTTTCCCAGCACAGTTCTCAACCATAAAATTGTTTCAAAACATGAATTTTATAAATTAGAGAATAGATGTGATATTTTCCCCACATTTAACCAAAACAAATGAAGCACAATTTGTTCCAACCAGCACCAGAAAAAGCTTAAGATCCCACCTTTTCAACACCATCATACTGTGATCGTGTGAGCACAGAAATATTCCAAGAGAAAACACAGCAAGCACCAGTTTTAAACTCGAAGATGGGTCTTTAAAGTGCTCAGGAGGGTTTGCAGGGTTAAAGTTGGCACCATGGATCAGAAAATTATGATGGGTAGAAACAAACACAAAACTCAGGGAACAGAGAAGTACTTCCCTCACACCTTACCAATGCTGCTGTGCTTGTTAAATAGAAATGCAGTGGAATTTAAGAGTATTCTAAACCATAATTTGGCTTCTGGTAGATGCCATGTGTCCAGCATTCCAGACATCCTAACTCCTTAAAACCTACGTAAAAACATCCTAAATAGAAGAAAAGTAGCATCAATATATATAAAAAGAGGAAGGACACATCCAGAAAAGCCTATACCACCCTAATACTTCTTCCCATCTTATTGTCTCTCTCTTCAGCTATTTTTATTTCTTAGAAAAGAAAATTATGTTTCCTTGTTGCTGTGTGTATCCCAAAGAATTCATTAATTTATTAATTGTCTTTGTTAAAAATGGCCATACATGGTATTAAAACCATGTTCAGAAAAGTGGAAGCTAATAAAGCTTTGATAAAATCCAGACCACATAACACTGATAACTCACAAGACTATTGATCAGAAACTCAAATACAGAAAGCCTCATCAGTAAAAACTGATGATACACCCTATTTATTTCTCTACAATTCCAAACAGTTTGGCCTCACTGAATCCCGTTATTATCTTGGGCTACACTGACATTAATCCTCAAAATGTCCCATTACAGTTTAGGTGTTTATTTAAGCTTTCTATGTATCTAGGACATATCCATAAAAATCAAAGACTGTGTCAGCTAAAAGGAGTTCCATCAACTGATTTTGAAATGGTGGTGTATTCCTGGATATTTAAATGTTTATTTATTTTATTATTTTCTCCTTCTACTCCAGCTGTGCAGCACATGAACGAACCTACATTCAGCCAAATAACTCCAGCAAAAAAGCAGTACTGCTGCATCAAATGAACTCTACTCCAATGAAATCAAGCCACCTGTGGTGGGTAGGACATAAGAGCTTGTCACTCACACACTATGCTGCATTGGTATCTGCCATGCACTTAACAGAAATAGAATTAATTATAATTCTCTAAAGAGCTGATCAATTAGCACTCGTGTGTAAGGCTGTGAGAAAAAGGAGACATCAAGGCTAATGCACAGGATATCATCTCTCATGGGAATACTTCAGAATGTTTTTTATATGAGGAAGGCTTTTATACCCTTCTGAAACGGTACATAGATATCCCTTTTTTTTGTTTCAGGAGCTTTTGTGTTCCACATTTGGTTTAGTCGTATAAATATTGCTCTAAAGAAAAGGTCAATGGCAAAAGTCTACAGATTCATTCAATAACAGGCAGACATTTCAAATAGTGAGGGGTGCCAAAGTCTAAGAACTTAAGTAAGCCTAAAAGCCAGACACATGTGATTACAAAAAATCAAAACAACAACAAACCAACACACACACAAAAACAGCAACCAAAATCCACACAAAATAAAAACAGACTACCAAAAACCCCCACTAAGATACTAACAGTAAATAAAAATTTTGGCTGAAAGAAAAGTAGAAAAGACAAAATCATCCACAAGACCACATAACCAAATTCTCCCAAACCAAGGAATTGTTTTAATGTATAAAATCTGCCATTGTCTCCTTTCTACAAAGGAAAATAGAACATGTATGATTTCAGCTACAGGTGGTTTTCCCCATCTTTCACTTCTTCTGAACTTCTACTAGGTAGCTAAAAAAATGCTCTAAGTATGCCAGTTTTTTGATTAATCTAAATAACAAATTCAGTGTCAAAAGAAGTATTTAACTTACCCTAAAAAGCCAAAGTTTGCTTAATATCCTGGCCAATCCTTGCCTATGGCTAGTATTAATAATCTTGTACAAGTAGGCACATAATAGCAGATTTCAAATCTTTCTAATGAGAAACTACTGTAGTGGTCTAATGGGTAGAAATTATAATACAGAGTAAAATAAGAGAAATTTATAAAATTAAATAATAGGAAGGCAAAGAGTTAACAGGTTTTGTGGAAGTCCCATGTCACAAACTTGACAGAGTAACTAGAAGCACTGGCATAGCATTAATCCGTTTTCTTTTTAAAAATGTTTACAAGGTACTTGGCCAATTGCTTGGAAAAATTACACTGCAAAGGTATAAAAGGCAAATATCTTCTATTAATAGATGCCCAGGTACAAAAATGTGTATAGCAAGGCGAAAACTGAAGGCAGAGCTAAGGGCTCTCAGTATCCCCGCCAGGTGATCAAATATTAAATGAACTTCAGTGCTGATAAGTGCAAACTGTACACATTTGTCAAAGCACAACCACTTTTATAACAGTGGACTTAAAAATAGCTCTCACCACTCAGCAAATAAGTTCTGGTGGCATTGTGGAGAATTCAGCTCAGTTCTCAGGGCTAGTCAGAAAAAGAATGGGAATAGTAAATAGTGCTCAGTGGAGATACTGAATGAGAGAGCACAATTTTGTCCTTAATAATCAATAGCTCCTGACAGCCCAAATGTGAGCACAGGACAGCACTACAGCCTTTCTTAAAAATCAGAGGTATTCAACTTCTTCACGGAAAATTAAAATCTCAGAGTGAGAGATGGGTAAAAAACCCAGCCTTTTTCTTCTTGGCACAACCAGATACCTGAAGTATGCCTGCTCTTCACTGCTGACCTCCTCTGTTTCATGACATCCCCGTGCTGGTGCTAAGATGACTTGAAGAGGTTCATCCCTACAGCACCCAGACCATGGCATCTGTGTTGCAGCTGGGCCCTTGACAGCAGCCCCTCCCTGAGGCACCTTCGGGCAGCCACAAAAGACATACTATGACAACCCTTCTCAGGAAAGGATATGGACAGAACAAAACAAAACAAGCCTTTATGCTTCACTTCCTGAAGGGGCAGAGGGTATGGCAGATTGGATCCCCTACCCCTTGAGATCAACCTGCTCTCAGACCTGGGAGCCACTGCAGTGCAAGCACTAGAGCTAGTTAGGATCACTAATGGAACTTAAAGAGCAGCACCCTGAAATGCATGTGTATGCATATGCACAGCCCCTCTCCCCGCTCTGCTAAACACAACCTGCACTAACGAGTATATGCCGGGGAAAGCAGCCTAGCCCGAAGATCTTTAATGGTCCTTTGGGCTCCACCCACGAGTTCCTTGGGCTGGCTGTCATTAATCACTTTGCAGCTGCAGGATGTCTCTAGCTGTACATAGATTCCTATGGCTTCCCTTCCTCTGGCATGTGTGGACTCATGAACGCCTAAACCGAGGTTAATCAGCAGCCCCAAAATCCTGCTTTAGGCCAAGAATAAAAGTGAGTTTTTCCCACACTGAATTACTTCAGTAGAGTGTTTTGCCTTAGGATTAGTTAACATTAGTGTAAGATGTTCATTTGCCTGGTAACCTAAAACTATTATGTGAGGAGATTGCTGCTGCCATCTACTGACAGCTTCCCTTATAAACAAAATTTAAAGCTACTTAAACCGAGGTTAGAATCTGAAGTGAGACAAACTGGTGCAACAGAAAAGCCCAGCATGTACAGACTGGCAGCCAGGCTACATTATCCATACAATAGAATGGTGAAACACGAATAATACTTCATATCAAGCACAGACCACTTTCAGTGAAGGAAGAGTTTAGCAACAGTATCCTCACAAACTAGTTTACTGCCTTGAACAGAAGAAATCTGATGCAAGTCATAAGGTTTTGAGGTGGTTTATTTTCTTCACTTGTTTTTTAAATAAAATGTGGGGGGTTCTTTCTTTGATTACTAATCACTCAGAAATAAAGAAGTATAGGTATATTACTTCCGAGATCAATCTCTCTTTCACAGCATATTCTCTTCAAGTAATATCCCAGTTCAGATTAACATAATCAAAAGGGCCAATTCTGTGCTTCGTTTTATATGGTTTTGTTTTCCTAAGAGATCCTTCACTGCCACACCATGTGAAGCGAAAGTTTCAGAGACCAAGAAGCTCTTCCAGCTACAGTCAATACCAACTTCAAAACACAAACCACAACATTTCCATGATTCCCTTCTGTGCAGATTCATGGACTGAAGCAGCAGTCATCTCTCAGTGCAGCATGTTCATACACTGGTATTATTAGCTTTCCTCCATCCCTTGGTTTCTTTCATGTGTTAAAAGTTAATATTTAATGAGATAGTTAACAAGTATTTCATTTGGCATCTACTCAGCTATAGACTGCTACACTATGGGACTTGTGCACAGCATTTCAAAACCTTTCTTGTCTCCAGCATAGCTATCAGGTCATCTCTAACCCAAACCAGACAGCTAAGGAGAGGACCAGAGTCCTCTCTAAAACCAATAGCTGGCATTTCAAGAACTGCCACCCAGGTCCCCCAAAACAGCACAGTGTGGAAGCTAATCAAGTCCTGATCTTGTACATTTATCTCAAATAGTGAATGTACACTCATTCCCAGGATTCTCTGCAGTCATGTGAGAAACTGTTCAATAGAAATATCTGACAGATCCCACACTCTGAGAAACACCACAGAGCAGCACCAAATCTAGTAAGAGCCACTGAACTGAGACAGAACTACATGGGGATGCTCAATAACCTTTTGTCAAATACAGCTATCTACACACTTATCTAGTGCAAATGAGACTAATACTTGATTGCCATCAATTATTGTAACACATAAAATTCTACCTATTATACAATTATAATTGTGCAGGGATAGCAGAGAACACAAGTTTTTAAAAATTAAACTGAGCTAATTCTCTTAGATAACACTTACAAATACAGGGATTTGCTCAGATTAAAAGTTTATATTTATCACCCGAGGGTTTATGAATGCATGTCAGGGATCACAGGACCTCATGATATTAACTGCTAATAGATACAGAACACAGATGATAAACAAGAAAGCTGGAGAGTTTACACACTGCAGACATGTAAACCTACATCACACTACACAAGAGCCAATGAACATTAAATAAAAACATTATCATTGTGAATTTCTGGCAGACATTATAGCAAAGATGATTTGTAAAGGCAGAACTTTGGGAAAGATAATGAGATTACATTTTTTATTAAGTGTTTTGTTTTGTAACTTCCTTGCTGGTTTGACCGATCTATGAACACATTTGTTGTATGCTGGACACAGCTCAGAATCACAATTTTAAAGAAAACTTCAGGAAAGAACAAGAAGAGTACTGGAGACTGGGAAAAATCTTCACAGTGAAAACAAAAAGCTTACAAAAGGAAGGACACAACAATCTGATGCAAGGGAAAGAGTGTTTGTCAAAAAAAACCAAAAAAAAACAAACAAATGGAGGAAAATTGTTTTTGCAAGAGGTCTAATGGATATAACCAAATGTCTTCTTTACCAAGAACAGAAGAAGGATATTTCAGTAAATGAAAATGCAAAATTAGATTATCCCAGTCCAGACTTCTAGGTGATACAGAGTGGGAAAGAGTTGTCTATCTTAAAAAAAAAAAAAATTGTAAAACAAGAAGATAGCCAGAACACAAATACTTAGAAACATTCAACATTCCTGTTGAAAGCAATGCTAAAAATTGTATGAGCAGCAGGAAGTGAAGTGATGTTTGCTTCAGCCATCAAAAGCAATGGGAGAAAGAACTTGACAGAAAAGATTAAGCAGCTGTTTGATTCCCACTGAAATTGAATTCATGGCTAAATGCACAGGAAGAAGTCTCTGGAAGGCAAGATGAAAGCGCAGTTTGAACAAACAGGTATTGAAGCAGGTCTAGATGCAACTTAGTACTGAAGAATATTCAGTTTAAAGTCACATTTTCTCATATATGCTTTGACTCTAGATACAGCACAGAATTAATCACTCAAAAGAATAAAATCAATGAAAGAAGTTGAGAATGTCTGTTGCTTCCAACACCAGCTCACCCTCTGACTGTGGTTCCTTTTCCCCTAGTCAGTCACACGAACAAGAGATGCTTCTTAGCTCTCATTTAGAAGAGTTTATTCAGTGATTAGTAAAAGAATGTTCTGTAGAGTGCAAGGACTAGCAACAGGACCAGGGAGGATTCTGGGATGAAAATGCAGTGGAAGACACTGTAAACAAAACAATACTCCAGATACTAAACTGAGTAGCAGTCACAGCTGGTGAAGCAGGCAGGTCAAGGACAGGTAGGCATAAAAGAGGAAGGAGTAAAGCCTGCTTACACCATGAAAAAGATAAAGGAAAGGAAGGCATGAAACAAGTTAAGCAAGAGATGAAAGCAGACACAGAGGAAAACCAGCAGACTGAATAGATTATCTATGTGAGAACATGTTACAAGAAAGGTCTGACTCCAACAGCAGTGGAAGAGAGGGCTTTACTATGTGGAGAACAAGTCAGTCATATCTGGAGGGGCAAAGGAGAAGCAAGAAAAGCAGCAAGAAAACTGAGGGAATCAGATGGCAAAAGGGCAGTAGGGCTTGCCAGGATCCTGTTAAGAAGGGAAATGAGAGATGTTGTCTTTCAGTTCACAGTAAAAACAGAAGCAATTGATCATTCTCATTCCTCAGTGGTTATAAACGGCATTTGCAAGTAGTGTTGGAAAGCAGACTGCAGCAACATTCAACACACAGACTTTAGTGATCCTGCACAGACCATTGGGAAAAAAATCCCAGTGTACCCTTGCTAGCCTTTTGCTGTCATAGGGCTTTGCATTGGCATTATGCACATCATGCTCAGCCAGGTTCTAAGGCTAGAGTTTACAGCATTCATCTAGCACAGAGTTCTCTGCGCAGCATTCTCACAATCCAAAATGGCTAAAACCATCAAGAAACCTTGACCAAAAAAAACTATTTAAATTAAGGAATGGAAAAAATAAGCATTTAAAAATACTTCCACAGTATTGCATAAGGAAGAGCAAAACTGGTTCTTTAAAAAAAGACCAAACAGAATTTAGGGACTTTAAACAAGACCTCTCACAGACCTAAATGCATGGGTACAGTAACGGGAAAATACCTAACATTAAGGCAGATTCAAAGCCCATATGTCAACATCTCTTCCCTCAGTACAGCAAAATTCATTTGAATTCTTCACTAGACACTGACTGATAGTTTCATATTTCTGGATAGCTGTAAATTTATACACATGTGTACATTGTTATACACCTAACATTCCAACAGTCAGAGGACAGCTCACATCCCAGTTAAATGCAGGCAGAAGCACAGGCAACACTGGGGCTGAGAACCCTCAAACACACTGGGACTTCTGAACCATGAAGGGGTGGTAAGACCCACCTGTACCACAGTTTTGTAATTTTTCCACTTTCCTCTCCATTTAGCATACTTCTTACTGCAAATCAAAATCTTACCAACACAGCAACAATGTATTTCACTGAAACTTTCAGGCATTGATTCACTTACCTGCTCCTCGGCTTGCAGATCATGCTCATAACTAACATCTACATGTAGTTTATAGTCAGAGAAAAAACACATTAAGCAATGACATTCAATCCCAAAGCTATGCTACATTGTGCATCAGCACTTATTCAGCTGCTCAGTCTTTAAACTGACACAGAGCATGCTCTAGAAAATTAAAATCACTGCTGAAAAATGGTTTATAATAAGTACATCCTTAGCCAGAAGAGACACTTTTATTTCAAGATGCCCTGGGGAGATCACTGACTTACAGAATGCTAAACCACACACACACACTTCATATTCTAACAGATCAGAAAAGACTCTGCAGCTTCAATACATATAAAGCAATCTCATTATGTAAGAATATTTTTAAAATATCAAATTGGAGAGAAAAATACTAAAACTCTACAGCTATGAAATGGTGAAAATACATTGTATATGCCCGCCTGTTGCAGATAGGATTCTATGATACATTCACACATTTTTTGGCAGAACTCACATAGAACTATGCCATGAAAACTGAAATAACATTTTCACAGCTGCATTACAATGTAATCCACATCTGAAATTCAGGAGTATGTCATTATTCTATTATTTCTACTTTGCATGTGGTTCTCTGGTTACTGATTTATGAGAGAATCTGAAATCTTGCTTTCAGGATTTTTTTGCCAACTATTAATAACACATTACACTAATAATAAATTAGTGATAAATGCTGTAAAAACATAATTCATGTTAAGCTTCATTACAAGACAGCATAACTCTTCAGATTTGCACTTTAAACTTGTCTACAAAATCTCAAGCCTAAAGCCTAACAACACACTTGGTTTAACGAAATTTAATTCATTACAAGAGGAGTCTCAAAATATTCACCACCTTTTACATAATTCTCTCTGGCATTAGGTGTATTACTGCGCTCTAATATACATCCGTGTAGTTAAGTCCATGGATTGACTCTGGCCAATATAAATCCCTTGGTTTTAAGGGGGTCAGGCAACAAGCATATGGATTTACTACAGTATGAATGTGCCATACAAGTTTGCTACCACAACATTGTTTAGATCACAGGAAAAAAAAACAAGATATCTGTCTTGGGTTGCAATGCAAGATGTAACCAAAAGTATGTATCCCATTACCAGCTGTTAAAACCAGGTGGTTCAGGTTCGTTATCTCTTCCACGACCCATCCTCCTTCCAGGGTGATATCTTCTGTTAATGGGCCATTGAGTCTCACTGCATGACTGATAAAATTACATCATCCCATTGTGAGATGCTCCACCCAGGGGGAGGAGCCAAGCTTTCCTACCTAGAGATAATCAGAGACTTGGAATACTGCAGGCAGCCTTTCTCCACTGAATTCCCAGAGAAAGACTGGTCTCATCTACACCATCACTGAACCTCCAGAAGAAAGCTACACCTTTCTACAGGGTCACTGCTTCAACAGAACCACATCTGTCACTCCAGGAGGACCTCAGCCACCATTTAATCGGAGTGCTACCAGCACCCTGACTAACAGGGTATCATGTTGTACTCTGACTCTGTCAGTGGTTTGGGGTTTTTTTTTTTACTACTGCATTTTTATTTTAATTTTCCTAGTAAAGAACTGTAATTCCTATTCTCATATCATTGCCTGAGAGCCCCTTGATTTCAAGATTATAATAATTTGGAGAGGAGGAGATTTACATTTTTCCATTTCAAGGGACATTTCTGCCTTCCTTAGCAGACACCTGTCTTTTCAAACCGAGACAACATGTTAATAATTTTGTGTGAAATACAACTTCTAATGCAAGGTACTTTCAGCACTCATGGTAGCTTTTATTTTAATTTTCAATACTTTCATCTGTAAACTAAACTTCTTTCTTTCTGAGTGATAATTTTAAAAATCAACACATCACAAAAATCTTAAAAGGCAACTTTTCCTACACAAAACCAGAATGAGTTTATTGAGCTGGTGTATGGACGAACTGACCTGACATACTGGAATGTTCACTGCCACAGGATCATTAAACCACAAGCTGCACTAGATTTACACAATGGACACTAATGATTCTCCTAGAGAATCCACTATAGAACATTGATCAATAATTCATTTTTAAATAAATTCCTAAATACGTATTCAAAAATAAGCAGAATGTCAACATATTTACTCAATAGAACATAATGTGCCCTCTGGAACTATTACTGAGATGAAAAAACATAATTGTACTTTTTAGTGTATCTTTTTGTGGCTAGATTGCAAAGTAATTTTCAAATCTGCTCAAGTATCAACATTACTGTTTGGGAATATTAGGATATGGGAAAATGAACCATAAATGGGTTAGGTAGCTTCTTTCTTTACATTATTAGCGATGACTCCAAATTCACATATATATGGCAAATAACATTTTAGGCTGAAATCCAGCCTGAATTGGCATAAGTATTAAGAAACTGAAAAAGGCCAAAATTATATGCTTATTCCTTTAGTGGCAAGAAAAATGCAAAATTATTCTGAAAAATATATGAACAGAAAACAAAAAGAAAATGAAACAGCATGACAAAAATATGCTCTGTTCTCTTGCTTTTTGTTGATTTGCGTTGGGGTGTTTTCCTCAAGAAAACCATTGCAATAAATTGTGATCTGCAATTAGAACAAAAATTAGTACACAATACCGCAATCCTCAAAGAGATCTAAAATTTTTAATCAAAAGTCCCCTCCTATGCTAATGAGAAAAGGTACATAAATGTTTAATACTTATTATACACATTAGCAACTAATGCTGAGTAATCATTCTCCCAGTATCCAACTCAAGTTCTGGAAGGAAGTACCTCCCAGGCTCCAATTTGGTAGAAACTAAGAAACTATATAATCCACTTGCCAGATACTTTAGGTGAGTCACAAATTTGCCAAGTTCCATGAGAAATATTTTGGACTGGGATCCATAAGAATTGGTCCAAAATTAGCACAATGTCAAACCTTTCTCTGGAAGCCCTGCCATGCACTAGGTTCCCCAGCCCTGTCACACTGCGGACCACAGCTTTACAGAGCCCCACTCCCAGCTCTGCCTTCAAAAGCAACTTACACTGTGTTTACAGGATGCAAAGGCAGATCTGCCACCTCCTGAGAGGTGGTCACAAAACCCACATGCACAAACTCAAGGTTTGAGGACTTCACACACAAAGGTATTAGCAAAATACGCTTCCCACAGGGGATCATATTGTGCTTGGTCAGGGTGCCACCCACCCGTCTGCTCTATAATTGCCTCTTCTTAGCAGGATTGGGAAAGAAAATAAAATTTAAATACTCATGGGTGAAGATGAAGGTTACTTGCCAATAATCATCACAGGCAACCCAAGGAAAATAAATTTATGTCTATGTCAATTAAAATAGACCTGGACAATAAGAAACAGAGACAAAAGCTAAAACAGCTTCCTCCAATCCCCTTCTTCCCAAGGTGCAGCTTCACTCTCCTTCATTCTCGGCTACTTAACCTCCTTGTCCACACCTTTTAAGTGGCACAAGGGAGACAGGGAATGGAGTCAGTCCATAACAGTTCCTCTCCGCCACTACTTCCTCATGTTTTTCCCCTGATCCAGCATGGAATCCCTCCTACGGGGGGGGGCAGACATCAAAGATCTGCTCCAGTGTGGGTCCTCTCCATGGGTGACAGCTCCTTTAAAAAGGACCAGATCTAATATGGACTGGCAACGGGCAACACATCATTCAGAGTATATCCCCACACCCCTGCATGGTCATCTCCACCTGGAGCAGGTCCTCTCCTTCTCTAACTTTAGTGTTCACAGAGCTATTGCTCACACTTCCCTTTCATAAATACATCTTGCTATAACAAATAGCAAAATACATTCCTAATACATTTCCTAAATACGACTTCCTAATATATCACTGCTAAAATTGGCTATCCACAACCAATACAATATGGTAGGGTACAGATCAGGGGGAAAAAAACTCCAACAAAAGAACCACCTACCTACCCATACCACACAAAACTGCACTGAAATCTACAAAGGAGAAAGTTTCACTAACACCAGCAAATGCTGGGTTGTGTCTCAGTTCAAAATAACTAACTACACTGCTAGACCAAAGAAAATAAATGTCCTTAGGATGCCTAATCGTTTATTGTCCTGCATCTAAATATGAAAAAGTGGAAGAATGAACTACATATAAATTGAAAATTTATTCTCACACTACTTAAGATTTACAGCACAGATAAATTGGGAGGCATTCTTTGCAATTTCATAGAGAAGATTCTTCTTATACATGTAGCATAATTTATGAACATCTGAACTGAGTGTCTGCCATTAAGCTATAAATATTTGTGTATGCAGACATTCACGTGCCCCTGAGAACAGTTAACAAATAGTAGCAAATCGGTTTTTGCCTCATGGCAGTGACTTCCAGAGTTCATTGTTCAGCATTCTGATGGTCTTCCAAAACATCAAAGTTACTTTTCTTTCAGGTCAAGCCATAAGCCAAGTCAGATTCCAACAATGAAAATAGGAACATGTCTTCATTAGTGCTGTTTGGGACATATCTTTCACACACTGCATTAGCAGCCTACTGAAACCTTTGCTAATTCAACCAAAGAGCAAAAAACTGGTAACCATGCTTATTAAAATGCTTAATACATTTCATGATAAGACTATTTTTTGCTTCTATACTGGCAAACTAACTTTCAAAATTTTAACTATGATTTCATACGTCAACAATCTGCTTTAGATGGGAAACCTATTCATTTCTAGGATGATATAAAAAAAAATACAGGGCACACTCCCTTCTATCCTCACAGCACACAAATTGCTTTGGTTTTACTTCGTATGCCTATAAATTACACCTTTTGAAACATGAATATGAGATTCAAGAGAGATTCGTCTTTGTCAAAGAGGCTATCCTTTATAGTACCCAACAGATGAAGCCTCTGAAAGCTACTGTTTTACAAATTCCTGGGATATAAGCTGACTAGGAAGTGCTACATCATTTAGTTTGATCCATCATAAGACATTGCCCTTTAATCACTCAGTGGTCTCTGTACTAAGTCTGGTACCTTGTGACATTTTAAAATTAACCTGCTATATCTAACCACACTTGGGCTTCACTGCCCAACCATTCTGTGGTCAGATTCATTTGTCTGGCTTCCACTTCCAAGTTTCTCTCTTATTGTGATCTCCCTAATTAAAGAAAGTACCTGATAAAATCATTTTTTGAAAACACTGACATTAATCATGTCACTAGTCTTTTTATAAGCTAAAATTTGTCAAATCTCCTGGTTCCTTTCATAAATTCTGCAAATTTTGAAAACTTGTTTAAACAAAGAAACCAGAATAAGATAGAGTTTTCTAGAACTGACCTGGATATAGAGTGAAAATCACCCACCTATTTAACCAGTTTCATTAAACTTCAGCACTTCAAGGGGAATTCCCATTTATATCCTGCAAGCCTAACTCATTTCAGCAACAAGCCATTAATTTGTGTCTCACTCTCCAAGTTTCTCAAAATGCAGCTTTGAATTTCAAAAGCCTAAGTGGACCTAGTGGTTGATTTCCACAAAACTCACCCACTCCTTTCCTCACTGTTGCAAAGGTGATCAAAACATGTCCTTAAACTGTTTAGGGTGCTTAGAGGAACATGGAGTACAAGGGAGCAGTTTCAAATTTAAAGCCCTTCACTCAAAATTTCTGCAAGTTACACATCAGAATGATAATGCATGAAGGTGGTCATGAGCTTGCTGTCACCTACATTAAACTTGTCAGACCATTTGCCACCGAGCAGAATGCAACTGAATGAAACTTAAGCCAGAGAATTCCTTATGTCCTACTGTCTCCTTTTGTTTGCAAACATACAGAAATCTCACAGGTTCCTGAACAGCACTTTGAAAGGAAACACTGCTTTAAAAATGTACCATATGTGCACATTCACCGCTATATTAAGAAAAGCCACTATATCATATTGTAAAATCTTTCCAACAATGCACAATCTGCCCAGCAGTGCAATCACTTCCATCCAAAACATCCTGGAAGCCAATTATAAAATACTTACTGTTAACAGGTGAGTGTCTCAAGCTGCACACTATCCCAAATTCTTTGCAATCCAGTGCTATTTTCAGGCAACTACGCAAGCATGCTCATAGTATCAGACAAAAGGGTAAGAAAAAGGGCAATTCCACACTTAGTGCTTGTTCATTCCAGAAGATGAGTGGCCTCAACTTCTAATAAAGCCAATGACAGGTGAGAGTACTCAGCAGCTCATGCAAGGCTCTTCACTGCCTGTCAGGGTCAGAGCCTATTTGAACAGGCCATTCATATTAGGCATATAGTTCCATTTCACAGCAAAGGAAAATACCATCCTTTATAACAAATTTAGTTACAAAATCAAATGAAAAAACCTGTAGTCAAGGTCTGAAATTGCATTTTGAACATTGCCAAAATGCCTCATTTAGCTGTGAGATTTGATTTCATTTCCAGTGGATTTGGTGGAGTAATTCTGGATTTAGACCTGTATATGTTATATGAGCAGACCCTGGGCATAGACTATTTATGATTTACCAAAAGAATGTTGATATAATGAAGAATAGTCAGTGTTATAGACAGCATACAATGGATTTTTTTTTTCATTTCCACTCTTCTAATAATAGCAATTTGTATTTTTTGTCCCTAAAAGCACAACAAGCACAACGCCAAAATAGCTATCATTAAAAAGGATTACTCGAGTTCTCATGTTAGACTAGCACATCCAGAAAAGCAATAGGAAAATGAATTACCTTATTTTTCAATAGAAAAAGCAGGTTTCCTTTCAGTCAGCACCATCTCTCCCTCAGTTCTGCATGCAAAAAGTAAGAGATTAATAAAAACAACCTTTTGTCTTCATATATTAAATGCTTATCAAAAAGGTGAACTAGTTATAAATGTCAGAAAAGAAAATCATTATCAATCAAAACAAGACAGCTTAACTCAGTGGCTGCCTATGTTAGATATCAAATAACTTCCCAGAAGGTTTCTTCTACTCTGCAGCAGGGAGAATTGGTGACTGCAGAACACACTCAACACTGTTTTCTCAGCTTTTCTCCCTCTTCCTCACAAGGGAGCAGAAACAGGCACTTTGGCATGGAACACCTTTTGCTCCCATCATTTCAGGTCAAAACTAATCCGTGTTAAAACACAAAAACATTCACCATTACACTTATATTAGAACACGCTAATCTCAATTCACAGTTTTCAGAACATAAAAAATGGACCAAAATGAGGCTTAAGTATTTACAGCTATTACTATTTTGCTACACATTTTTTAAGTGCTTAACCAGTGGGAATAACATGTATTTTTTTATAGACACATGGAGACATTATAACAAACTTTTGAATGGGGAATGTTTTACAACTTCACAGTCAGTGAATGGGTCAAAAAACTTTGAAAAGTTACTCTTCCATAAATAGATTATTTTCAATATTGCATTATTTTTCTTTTTAAAAACACACTTGTAAGTGTATGAGTAGATACATATCAATACATAAACCTATTATAAACATACACAGACATAAATCTCACAGACAAATGTGATCTCTTTAGAGATCACTTCTTAAAAGAGGAAGAAATATTTTTACACAAGCTGCATTATTTTGCATTTTTGAGGGAGCACATGAAACCTTGTACCTCCAGACAGCTGCCAGCCTGGAATTGCTAGGGAGTTGGAAGAACAGCTGTACCTTAAGGTCATGTTATCGTACAGCTGCCTCTGAGGAACTTTTTTATTTCCCTAAGATAGCCACCACAAAATCATTATATTGAGCAGAAGGATCTCTTGTTGTAGTAAATAAATAAATAACACTCTCTTTTTCTCTTGATAATTTTAATTAAGATTTTTCAATAGGCAACGTTTGAAAAGCAGAGTACCTTTTTCTCCACAAGAAAGTGGGGGGTTTACACTTACAGGCACTGGGACTTAGAATAACTGTGCTCAGTAATAAACTGTGGGACTTTCTTAGAAAAGGAATTGAAATTCCTACATGTTTTCAGACCTACTAGTGCAAGGACAACACAGAAAATAACATAATATAAACTGATACATTTCCACCAGCTAAAAACTTAAAGTTATCAGATCCAAGTATGTAGCTTAAGAGTACAAGTACAGGATGCTGCTGAGACTAAATTCCATCCCCCAGAACCCTGTGAAGGAAGGAATCACATTCACACTGCAGATTTTTCAGATAAAAGATACTTTTCTATAGGATTGGGAAAGTCGTTATCTTGTACACATGAAAAATAAGCAAGTCCAAAGATTAATCAGACTAACAATGAAAAGCCTATTTGTAAACAGGACACAAGTGACCAACATGCCCTGACAGAAAGGATCCTTCTTCTCAAGGGGTCATAACATGATTGCTGGGAGCCAAAACAATTTATTCAGCAATAAGAACATCATGCATAGCTCCTTAAACCCTTTTCTAGAATCTACCACAGATTATGGCACAGATAGCCCATGATACTGGGCGACAGAAATGTTTGATATCACTCCAGTAAATGTAAGGTTTTTAATAGTATTAGCAGTAATAACACTCAGCATAATCATAAGTAACATAAAATTCAAAAACATCCTCAAAATAACAGATATCAACCAGGCAGGGCTTGTTATGGTGCCTACAATGAGTACACAGGGCAAGTAAACCTGGTGAAGGGCCTCAAGGTAGACAGAAGTAAATGCTTCTTAAGGCCTCCTGCTCAGGAATTTGCTGTACACTCCACAGAAAATTTTGGCTAATTATCATTAGAAAACTCATATTGTGGTTTTACCAGGGCATGTGTAAAATATTCTGAAAATGTGGCACAGAACTTGCTCAGCCCCTTATAACTGAGTTTGTGCTGGGTTTGAGCTTGTTTGCGTTTTTTTCCTAATAGAATAAAAGTAAATACAATCACAGTGAAGATCAGCTGGGACAAGTGAAGATAAAACATTTGCTGTTGCTGAAATTATTGTGGTAGGACTGATTTTACCACTAAACATGACCTATTTCTAACAGTTACTAAGGGAATAGACATTTATTCAAGCTTACTGGAAACTGAAAGACATTTAAAATATGGTCATAAAAGCCTGAAGAAACTGGCAAAGGAGGTGTGAAGTGAGTAATGGAAAATCTATACTGATAAAACAACAAAGACTTTAGAGATGGGAGGATAAATTCTGAGCAACTGGACGTCAAATTTTTAAAAGATGGCAACCAGTGACTGGTGACTAGCAGTTACTAGCAGAGAAAAGCCAGTCTTTATTCACAGGTTGGAAAAAAAAAATCACGTTAAGGTCTTTGTACCCTTTTTCAGATATACGAAAAAGGAAACTTGAGCAAACTAGTTCTGAGTTTCATTCTTTAGAAAGGTATTTAGTGCCAGTCAAGCATCAGTAATGAGGAAAACAAAAAAGTGAGGTGTACATGATTAGTGAAACCAAGCCAACAACTGCACAAAGCATGCACAGCAACCAGAAGTAGTTCTCAGTGCAAGTCATTTTTACCTATTAATTTTTCATCCCTGACCACTCAGCAAATCTTCAGTTTTCCTTCTGTGTCAAAACAACCTGATGGGCACCTTGCCAGCAATGCAAGATCTTCGGCATTGAATCTCATGGGGCTGCCAGGGAAGAGGATGAAGATGAGTAAGAGATGGAGGGGATCAACGATGGTGCTACTTAATCTGTTGAAGCTGAGCAAAATCTAGACAGGAGATGTGAAGGTCAGCTGAAACGTTAAAACACAAAATTCAAAAAGATCGCATTGTTTATTGTGGTTTCCACTCAATTGAATAGACTCCAAACACTCCTTTTTTTTCATAAGTGTTTTCATATGTGAGCAGTGTAAGTAATAGGGAAAAAAACCCAAGGTCACAGGTAACCTCTCACATTTCTTTTCAGTAGCTCTAGAATCTCATGAAGAAGCTGTAATTTTATGCAGTATTTCCACAGTTAATTAATACGGCTAGAAATATATTTTGGCTATAAGCATATAAATAACTAGAAAGCTCAAATATGCATTTAGGGGGCAAGGAGAAGAAGGTCAATTTGCCTTTTATTTCTATCTCCTTCACAGAACAAGAGTGCTAACAAAATACCAAGAGTTACCTTTAAAAGTCCACTGTTCTAACAGTTTTCAGTTATTTTGGAACATTTTCTTCTGTGGATTTGCAAAATGAGCCGTGTTTCTCTCTCCTTCCCAACAAAAAAGAAAATCAAAAAACCCCACAAAACAACAGCTTTTGTTTCTTTGAACTACATATACTGAACTTAGTGAGAAAATTATACTTGGCATATATAAGAGACATCTTTGTTTCTTTCTCAAAACCTCTCCTCTGTTTATTGGAAATTATTTTAACATTAAGTTCATAAGTTCATTCATAAGGAATTTTGACCATTGAATATTTGGAAACAAGTATTTTTGTCCAAATTGCAGTTAACACAGCACCACTTTATACTGCTGCAAGAATGAGAAAATAAGGCCAGAAAAGTAGTTCTAGAGATCTTCCTTTTAATCCCCACAATCTCCTATACTTTTAATATCCAATGCTTATGTAGAGGCCTTTCTCAAAAAAATAATTCTTAATTCTTAATATGGCCCTTATACAATCAAGCAAGTGAAGCCTGTCAGATGGATTTTAATACTCCTATGTAGTCTAAGAAAAAAAAAAAATGTCCAATCCTCAGTACATGGGCTTCAGAAGCCAGTTTCAGTCTCTAAATAAGAGGACTTTATTCTTCAGAGAGCAACACTGACATCTTTTTCTGGTGGAGAACTAACTGTTGAGCTGAAGGAGAAGCTACATCTTCTGCACTGTATCTTTCTGTGGGCCCTTTCATTCCTACTTTTACATTCCCTTTCTTTTTGAGTTTATCCCTCAAGCAATGGTCACTGCTGTGTCCTGTATTTTCCAATAGCCATATCACAGCCAATTCCAACAGCTCTCTGTCAGCAAAAGCAAATCAAACTTAACTATTACTTTGCACATGTGAAAAATAGCCAAGTCAAAAATTTGGTGTTCTGAAGACAAATCTCCATGTAATTTTTTCCTTCCGGGGAGGTTCTACATAACTGGCACAGAGCTAAAATCTCTTTAGTTTCCCTTCCATTATGAAATAACCTGGCAAGCAAGGAAGAGAATATGTGCAAGCAGTCCCAACATGTATCTAAGCAAAGGTTCAGCTCCAATTCTTCCATTTATTCCCACACATATGCCTTCTTTCTTGTTTCCCCTTGAGCACCAGCAGCTATACTTCTTTCACCCCATCTTCATAACACTCTTGAAATAACCTCATAACTTCACAGTCATCTCAAAACCTGACCTACAATTTCTACAAGGATGACCTACAAGGATGTTCTTGTGCCCAAAACGAGCTACCAGAGGCTCCACGATGCAGGTGCAGCTGGCTGCCAATATTTTGTTTATTGATAGACTACAGCTGTGGAAAGATAGCTAATACAGCACTCACAAAGAGGATATTTATCACACCCTGTAATCTTACACTATGAGCATATTCAGCATTGAAAATCAAATCTATCCAAAGTTGCTGGTTGGGCTGCACAACACATGAAACCCAGCCACAACGGACCCTTGCAAAAGGAACTTTGGAAATGGCAATGCATACATTCCTACCAGTCTCCATATGCTGAATGGAATTAATTCTTCCTTTTGTTTTACAGCCACAGACTGTATTTTTAAAAGCAGAAAACACAGTCTTTGCAATAGGCCTATTTGCTTTTCAAGAAAAACAACAAAGTTTGACAAGCTAAACAATTTTGGTGGTCTCCAACTGTGCACTGTTTTGGTTTGGCTGGTTCCCTCAGACAGATCTCTTGCACAGCTTTCACACAGCTCATTGATACCCTTCTTGTTTTACAGAACAATGTTCTAGAAACCCAAAAGCAAGCAACCTCCTTATTGGTTTGTGAACCAATCAGTTACAGTCCTTTTTATAAACACCTTAAAAATCTATCCTAAATAGCATCTTCATCTACTTATAGTTATTCTTGATTGCTTCAATCTCTTTGAGTAGCATAAGGAAAATCAGAACCTATGAATCTGGACCCAGATGGAAAAGCCTTGAAAACTGCCAATAATTGAATAAAACCTAAGTTATCAAAGCAATTAAAGGTTACTGGCTAAACTAATCATAAACTTAAATGCAGTAATTACTGTAATGCACAGACATCTGTATGCCACACAGAACTTCAAAACACAGAAGGTCAGGAGATAAGAGGAGTTGTAATCTGCTATTGAGAAAGCATTTGCTTTCTAGCAAAGCAAAAACAACCCCAGGTAGACAAAACACACCAAGCTTCTTGAAAGGCTATTAAAAGGAATAAAGAAGCTCCAGAAGGAGATGTACATATTGATTTTGTTATTTTCCCCTCCAGGGAAGATGGTACATATCTTGCACTCATCTATCAGTAAAGTAATAACAGCCTAGAATTCCTTTTATCACATCTGTGCATCACTTGCTCTGCATAGGAGCCATAACATGTAAATCATGGGGGAGAGTAAGAGCAGGACACAGCAGTAAAAACCCTTGAGCCAGCATACTTTGGTAAATATCAGCCAGTACCTGGAAATGCAAGGCAGCAGGGGCAGTAGTCCCCCAGCAATAAAAATCAAGGTGCCTGTTCACTGGAAGTTTGCCAGAGAAGCTAAACTAATCTGATAGTGTCTGAATAGTATTCAGACCTAAAACATGTAAGAGATCCTGGGATTCAAACTTAGGTTTAACTTAGAGACTCAATGACCATCCAAAGGCTATCACAACCAGTGATCACAACAATAAAATTAAAGGTAAACTACCCCAAAGGACATGTCTGTCTTCAGCTGCAGGACTAGGTCTCCTTGAAGGACCAGAAAGACTTTCTAGCTCAATAATCCACTTACCTTCTGTCTCCGTTTCAGACTAAAACTGTTAGTCAGGGAAACTACTTAGTCATACAGTGCCTTTAAATATTTATCCTAGATTATTCTTTTCCTAGCATAAACTCAGATAGAAAAGATATTGTCTTCAGTTATTTAACACCAGTGGTTCAAGAGACAAATTCAGTCATGCGAAGTTTAAAGGCCTTCTCAACATTCTTACACACACAGTCATCACAACCATAATTTATAAAGAAACTAGACCAGTCAATTACTTTGTGAGTGGCCAGGAGAGAAAAAGGTAGAGGAGTCTATGTCCTTGGAAGCAACAATTTTAGAACAGATGACCATTTTGACAGATCATAGACCACAAAATTTATGAAGTTCTCCGTTGGACATCCCCTGTCTCCCTGCATTTGATGTTATACTTTTCATGATCACTTTCTATGGACAGAGTAAAATCAGAATTATTTTATATCTGTGACAAAGAAAAAGAGTAACATAGAGTAACTGTAAGTACCAGCCTTGAAGTGCTGATTAGCACAATGACAAAAAAATCACATTTTATATCACTTGAAGAGCTGAAAACCAATCTCTTACCCTACACATAAATATTAGAAGTCAAAAAACCCAGTAGCATGTTAGAGTAAATTTTTAAATTACAAGCAAGTTTTACCATGTAAAACCTGCACAAAATTGACTTCAGTATTTAAAGGCTAGCATGAATAACAGCTACCCACTGAAAAACTTGCAACTCTTTCACCCTGCAGAACAGCTACTAAAGCATATTTTATTAGTTTTGGACAACCACCACACTGTACCTGTCCAGCAGGAAGTGCAGAAGGTCACTGCTGCAAGTACAAAAGGGAGTAAGCACCTTCATGACTGCATGCACTACCCTGAAACAACACTTTCAGCAGAGTTTCTTAGGCTCCAAGTTTTCTTACAGATCATAAGCCCAGATCAACATCCAATTGGAACATAATACCTTGCAGCTTTCACTAGTACTGCATATAATTCTAGATATTTCAGCAAAGTGTTAAAATACAAGTTTTTTAATACTGCAATCTCCTAAACCTCTGAAGTAAAGTTAATAAAATTGACTGCCCAATTTCACTAGTTTAGCTATTTCAAAAACACTAGAACTCACATCTTCAAGTCCTCAGAGACTCTACCAAACACATTCTAAACTCCCATTCTCTTCCTTTGAAAAGGTACCATATTCTTAGTTCACATCATTTTGCATTAAGAATTTCTTTAATCTTTGCAACACACAGCACAGGAAACAGCCTTCAAAAACAATGCTGCAAAATTAGTCCATAATTTTGTCTTCAAAAATTATATTCTTTTTAGACAAAGAGATACTACTAATTCCTCATACTGACTCTTTATTAGTTCATAAAATATACATAACACTTTACACTCCCCCATTAAAACTCTCCACTCTATCTCTGATCCCTGCACACTGAAACAAAACACTAGGTCTTCTACCTTGGACTGAGGAAATAAGAGTATAAGGCAGAGTCAGCAAAAAGAATTAATACATGGTAGGAATTTCAAATAGACAGATATATGGATATATATCTAACCAAAAATTTCAAAAAATCTATATTTAAATCTCTATTTAAGTTATACCTTGAAAATCATTAACAACTGATCAGCAGGGAAGAAAACCCTTGGCTGAGTTCAAAATCTACTTGGCTGAGTTCTATTCAGGGACTGCACTACAAAGAAGGTTTCAGAGTGTGCAAAGGCAACCTTAATACAAAGAGAGGAAATAGCAAAAAAAATTATCTTACAAAAGAATCTTCTCTTTAGGTTTGGGTTTTTCTTTTTTTCCTCATTGAAGACAGGCAATACCTATATACTAAGTATCACTAAGTACTAGGCTATCTACAGAAGATATCTATTGACATTACAAAGTTATTCACACTTTTCTTACATGAGGTTAAAGATGCTTATCAGCTGTCTGCAAGCAGTCAAGCTAACTGATTATACCCAAGGACAAGTTCAGTTTCTTTCTAGCTGCTCAGTCTCCTCACTTTGTCTTCTGGCTGTCTTCCTTCCAGCAAGGTCAAAGCCAGGGCTGATCAAATAATGTTTGTAGGCTGAAAGTACTATAGCAACCTATTTGAATAGATTATCATCCTTAACTAGTTCAAATGTTTCTTCCTACAATTTATCAGCCATTGCATTTCTCAAAAACAAAAAACAATTAGAATCAAAAAATTACAGGCCTGCAATATTCAGCAAGTTAATAAGTTATGTCATTTCCTAGGACACCCTTTATTGAGCATTGAAAACAATTTTGAGGGTTTTGTTTGCACAGAAGAAAGGTAACAGAAACGTTAAATTATTATCCATTTTCACAATAGTACCAGTGGTTATTTTAGTCATAATTTTATGCTGAATCACACACACCATATTGTAATAACTTTATCATCTGGAAATTTTCAATTCAGTCACCCTTACCTCAATATGCCCTGAAAAACATCATAGGAGCTCCAGCTGACACAGCAATCCCTAAGCAGAACCAGACTTCTTCCAAGGGATGCATGACCTGGCAATGGTATAATTGTGCACTACATAAACCAACCAGAACCCTCCCTCATCCACTATCACTGCTATTTGCAAGTCCCTTTTTAAAAGTCTTAAGCCAAACAAGACCTTAGAAGCAAAGTATCTCCTGAGAAAAAAGGCACTTAGAGGTGAGCTATTTTATTTGGAGAGAGATAATGAAAAATTAAATGCTGGCTTGCCTTGAAGGAATTCCCTTCAGCTGAAAAAAATAGCAACCATGCAGAACAGCTCTGTCTTCCCTTCAGCTGACAGATTCCCCAGTCAAGCAAATTCTTAAATGATTCATGTAGTCTCCCAGCCTACATTCCCAGATCACATTCTGACGTGATCTTTCTGGGGAAGGGGGGAAGAAATCTTGCCTTTTGTTTCCTCTAAAAGGGATAATACAAATAAGCACTTACTGCCAACAGGTATCACCTGACACCTGAAGGATGTACTTCCAGTTACTGATATTGATCCAGCTGAAAACCTGCCCCATAAGAAGGAACATTTATCTGTTGTTGGAGTTGTCCCATGTGGTTTTAGTGCACCACACTAGGCAGAGATTGAGCAAGAATTTACTGCTTTGCTCAGCACAGCCACCGCACCGTGACACCAAGTGCTCAAAGTACAACTTCCCTGGGGCTGCACCTGAGCGGCCACTGACCCAACACAGGTGCAGGCTCCTGGGAAAGGAAGCTCTCCTACCCTACATCAGCACCAGTGCTGATAGAGCCACACAGTACCTCAAGGAACTGACCTTGACAAAAACCTAACCAAGCTGTTCCCTGATCTACCCTGCTGCAGAAATGCCAATGCCAGCCCAACTCAGAGGGCAGAAATGTGAGCCCACAGGCGATCCTTCCGCAGAGGACCACAGATGTGCCAGCTCAGGGTGATTGTGTAAGTGCAGCCTTACTACAACAATTCCCATATGAAGGACCTCAAACATAGTCCTCATCCAAGAAAATTCATGGCAAATTCAAGCTAATCCATGATCTTAACTCAAATTTCCAACAATACTTTCAAGCAACACTGCCTATATTCCTCCTTCTCCCATGTCTGCTCAGCCACAGACATGCTGTAGCACTGGTTATAACTTTCTCTTGGGCCAGCAAGAAACTGTGTTATGGACATTTGTTGCTAAAGGACATGAAATGATTCACACTACTACTTTCAGTGTTAGAACAAAAACCTGTGACTTTATTTTCTGACTCCAGTATTTATAGATTCTTGACAAGGACCAGGGATTGGATAATTAAGTTACCACCTTCCCAAGCACACTGGTCATGCAAAACGTCTATCAAAAAATGTTTCTCAGAAGGAACGTGATAAACAACTCATGTTTACCAGACTCTCATGGGAAAGTAACTAAAACTATGAAAACATTATCAGAAGGCTTAATTTTCAGGGCGACAGACATTATCTTCTATAGCACTTGAGAACAAATACTAGAAGGTTAAGTCAGTCTTCAAAACTATTCAAAAGTGACTGCACCAACTAATGTTTCAAGACATCTGCAAACAACTGTGAAGACAAGTTCAGCCACTACTGTGACCCCATGGGTTCAGAGCAAGTTAGGCCCAGCTAAATATTAGCATTTCAGTCACTACTTACAAATTTATTCACACAGCAGACTTCTTTCTTTAATCTCCAGCAATGAAGATACACGAACCTGAAAGCTGCCAGTTAAAAAAAAAACAAAATAAAACATAAAAATAAAAAATAAAATACAAAAAAAATACAAAAAAAATTGCTGTAGCATCAGTTTCAGTGGTCACTTCTCCTATAACAGACAAATTACTGTATTAAGACTGCAGCTTTTACTCTTGAAGATACAGGATTCTATCTTAAGTTTGCAGTTCCCAACACCTTTGAATTTCTCAACCATTTTGGTTTGCATCATATCCTAGAACTAAAAAACTTTATCAGTCTTAACACATAAGCACACACACACACATATATAAAAGACTATTGCTGAGAAAACACAGTTTCTACTTCCCCCTTCCCCTAAACTTATATCTGAGGAATATCCAAACTATATATATTTTATAAAAATTAACAGCATATTTGAGAGATTTGGGGTTCATTTGAGCTCCAAGTGTTATAGCTGAAAAGTGACCAAATCAAATTACCCACAAAACAAAATACAACATAATATATTTTGAAATTAAGGAGATCACATACTTGGAAATCCCTTTGCTAAGTTACAGACAGCTCTGGAATTCACCATCTTTTTTTTTTGGTAATAAAAGGAAGGAGGAACTCCTCCTGCTTTCTTTAATAGCACTAATTGTCAAAGGTTGTATGTCCTTTCTCCATACACCCTTTGAAAATAGCAGAAGTGTTCTTCCTTCAGAACTATCACAGAAACTAACCCACCTGTGAAGACCCAGCAGAGGCTTTGCTTTTGCTTTTACAAAAGCCGAGGCTTTTGCTTTGCTTTTACTATTCCATGTTTAGGGGTAAACCATGTGTGGTGGAGTAGAGTTAATTTTATTCAGAGTGGCTGGTATGGGACTGTGTTTTGGATTTGTGCTGAGCACAGGATTGGTAATGCAGAGACGTTTTTGTTATTGCTGAGCAGGGCTCACACAGAGCCAAGGCCTTTTCTGCTTTACATGCTGCCACATTGGTGAGGAAGCTGAGGGTGCCAGGGAAAGTAAGAGGAGGCCCAGGCTGGACAGGTAACCCCAACTGACCAAAGGGATATTCCAGATCACGTGACACCATGCTCAGTATATAAAGTGAGGGGAGGAAGGAAAGGGAGCACATTTGGAGTGATGGCGTTTGTCTTCTCAAGAAACAGTTATCTATGATGGGGCCCTCCTCTCCTGGAGATGGCTGAACAGATGCCTGCCCATGGGAAAGCAGGGAATTCTTTGCTTTGCTTGTGTGCATGCCTTTCCCTGTTAAACTGTCTTTATCTCAACCCACAAGTATTCAGACTTTTACCGTTCTGATTCTCTCCCTGATCCCACTGTTGGGAGAGGAAGAGAGTTGGTTGGTGCCTGAGGCTTTTTGGCTGCCTGGAGTTGAACCATGACACCATGAGATCTCCTGCTCCTCCACCTTTCATGGGAAGGAGATTACTGGGTTTCCCCCATTTAACTCTAAACTGACAGCAGAAAAGCATGGAAAAGTAAAGGAGTTAATACTTGATGATGGTATTTAATATGAATAATTAAAACTCAACTAAAATAATGGGGGGGGGGGGAATCATTGTATGATGTACATTCCCAACTTAAATATACTGCTCCTGAAAGTTCGTAACTACCTGGATGTCTACATTTCTAATTAAAAAGAGAGTATCACTGTTAAGAACATATTTGTTGGACAAATAAATCTAGGAAATGGTGACTTGGTGCTCTTATGCTAAGAAAGAATGATAAATCATTTTACCTGTGTCTCAGTAATAATGATTCAATATCTACATGCAACAGAAGTCTCAGCTACAAATAAATTATCATTTCATCTGGGGAAGGGAATATTCAGGAATAGATACAAAATAGATATAGGGAAAAATAGCAACAAAGCTCATGAATCATCAAAACTACTAAGAATGTTTGTGTTTCATGTGACAGCAATAACAAGTCATTCATTGAGCATTTGCCTTAAATTGAACAATAGATTTTCAATTAGAAGATAAGAATAGAGTTTATGTATTTTAAAGGACAAATAAGATGTATTAAACAGACTAACAAACTTCACAATCTTTTTAAACCAAGGTGCTGCTATGTCTCTAAATTAATCCAAAGTTAAAAACAGTTTAGAAGAAACTACAAGGTGATACCTTTGAACCACAACTTGAATCCTAGGTCAAAGGACAATCCAGAAGATGACCAAACTCTCCCCAAATTCCCATTTCAATTAATGCAGCTCAAACTGCATACATGCACATACTAAAGCTCTCCGCCATGGCTCTTTCTAGAGCAACCTGTGTCTGCTGGTTTTGTGGCTGCAAAATTCCTTGCTAATACAACCTGCAAGCAATACAGACACCATCTGTTGGGAGTCAAAATCTACTAACACTTTTCCATGCAGATAGGCAGTTTGGGAAATGTTACACTTCACTCAAGTAAACCTAAATTTCTTATTCATGCATATCCATCACTACACTACCAGTTTTCACCAATATGCAGCTTTTTATTAGCTAGAAACAGTGAGAAAATACAAATAATCCTGAAAAATAAGTTATATCTTATCAAGTAAGTTATTAATTAGGCATTAGAGCCAAACACTTAGCTAGATTTCTGCATAGTTATCTAGTCTGTATTGTACCCTGCTCTCTTCGACTAAAAGGGTCATGGGCAAATGTTTTTATGAATATTTTTTTTAAAAAACGTAGTCTAAGAAGCTAAAACTGATACATAGTCCAGCTACATAAAACCTGCTAAAAGTATATGTTTTTCAGATTAAACCCCCTTGCAAAGGGAAAAAATCTCACAACAATAACTTAATAAATAATAAAAATAAAAGGCTATAACAGTTATACACTATAAACAAAATCCAAGAGTTAGTTTTGTAAGATATTCATGCTCCTCAGGAACAGACTTATAAGGCAGAATAAAAAGGCCACGACTACAGTGGTATGATGCAATTATTACAAAAGAGGTATGTCTGAATTAAATTAATGGCTTTATATTTAACATGAAACATGACTATGATTTTTACTAGAGGCAGTCCAGAGCTGAATGTTTCTGTGATGAAAACTGAAGGTGCACAGTAGTACAAGCCATGTCCCTTGACACAGAAACTGAGCTTGCCTCAGGATGTGGATGTTTGGCAATAGTCTCTTCTTCATCCGTGGTAAAATCACATCTGATTGCCCAGCCTGCAATAGCTGCTCAACGTCTAGCTGAGGGATTATCACCTACATTTTAATCAGACCTACATGCTTTGAAGGATTCTCAGCTTCTAAAAGACCCTCTGGGCAAGAATTAACAGGGAAACCAGCCTGAAGCAAAGAATCAGAGCTTAGAAGGGGACCAACAAACCCAAGGCACCAAAAGATCTGACTCTGAAAAGGCTGAAAAGAAGAATATCCCTTGGAACTTCAGTTTGCAAAGCTCTGCAGTGGTCATTACAAACAGGCTGTTCCTTAGTCATACTTGTGTTCTTTGCTTTCCTGTCATCCCACCACAGTGGTAAAGCAGAACATCTACAGCCTGGCCAGAGCTTGGAGCAAGCTTCTCTCATCAGGCTGGGTATCACTAAGTCTCTGATGCGTTTGCAGTAGGCAAAAATGGAGTATTAAGATCTCACAGCCCATGGAGAGGTGCTACACACAGTAAGCACAGTCTAAGGAGGATACCCTCCAAGTAAAAATAGTGGCTGAACTAAACTCCATCCCAGTCAGCGCTGGAGCAATTATCAATGTTACTAATGACATAGAGTCAGATATTGAAGAAGAACATACCCATACAGACAGAGGGACTATGAACAGTACAATTAATTCAGCATAAAAATAAATTTGAATAATACCATTATGAACTATCTCCTCCTCCTCACTGCATCATTCCATTACAATGTCATTGCACTACTGCAGATGTGCAGTTATTTTGATCTTAACTACATTTGCATACATTAAAAGGTGTGAATCTCTTAAGAGCTAAATCTTTCAGAATGAATGCTATTGTTCTTATTGAATAATCAGGAATATTACCTAATTTATGAAATTAAAGTGTTTCTCAAGAAAGCATTTTCTAAAGAAATGCAGTTCCAGGACATACTTCTCAAAATCAGCTTCAAGACTGCAGACAAGAATCAATTGGAATAGGACACCACAAAAAGAAGCAAAGTTTGGGGACAGAAAGGAAAGGACCAAATATAGTTTGGTCACTATTTAGTTCAAAATACTTTTAGATGGTATTAACATAGTTCAACACACTTTGAAAACGAGGGACAGACATATCTGTAACAGCAACTGAGCATGGACTGAGAAGAGCCATTGGAGTTATGGGAACATGAAGTAAACATATGAGAAGGATTGTGGAAAGAGGCTTCTGTGGGACTTGCTAGTAGGCCTAAAAGGGGAAGAAGAGAGGTTAAAAGGCAGGACACTGAAGCTTCAGGACCCAGGTCAGAATAGAGTCAGATTTTAAGACTCATGCACAGCTTCTTCCAGCTCTCTAAACAAGCCCAGCTAAGGTGGCTGGCTCTAGGAACCAAAAGATCTTCTGAGCTGGGAGACGGGCGCACTCTCCGCAACTGATGTATAACAGCCTTAAAATTCTTACCCCAAATAGAACTTTATTGGCTTCAGAACTTTTTCCTGTTCTTGAATTTTCAGATGTTAACCTAAACAATTTTATCCATCTTACTTCAATGCAGAAGAGCAACTTGTGCAGGAGTTTAGACAAAAAAGTTTAAGAAACTTCAATTTTCCTGGTAACTTATGCATTCTTCTGAGACCATCTTTAAATTTTCAGACTGCAAGCACACACACATGCCCACAAACAGTATTTTATAAAAGCATTCCACTAATTTTATCCACTGCAGGTTGTTGTGGTTACCCACCCCCTCCTCAATTCACTATGGCATAGGAGCATCTTAAAAGGGTGTCAAAAAAATTCATAAATTATTCAAAAACTGATTTCTTGATTTCCTTAAGGCAGTTGGGCAATTAGGAATATGTTAGTTGGGAGATACAACCAGAGAAACTTGGCACTGAGCAGTTTCTCAGACTTACCTATCTCCTTCCTTTCCCAGCACTTAGAAAATGATTTTTGTTAAATATTTTTTTAAAATTTTTTTTTTAAAATAAATAAATCAAAAGAAGACTGACATTTTGCTTGAAAAGCCACGAAATTGACACTTTGATCTTTCACAGTAAATATGGCCAAAGCTTTAACTTCTGCCCAACATTTATCTTTTGTTTTAAAGTATTTTTCCCCACTTCCCAGCAGTAACACAGACCCACACAACTTCTTTATTTAGCTGCTTATTGTTTATTTTCTTCCTCAAATCCAACTTTGCTATGCTTAATTAGTCTATGTATGTATCATCTGATTTCTCCTGCTCTACCAAAACAAGAAGATTCAACCTTTATTTTGCACTAGCAAAAGAACTTAACATTCATTTAAGAATCACTGTGTTGGGAGATGCATTGACAAGTCCACTGCCATTAGCACAACTGTCAAGACCAGTCACCTCAGACTCTTTCTGCAGGTGGATGGAAGAGGTGTGAAGTCTAAAAGGGTGGCAGGTAAAGAAGGGGAATTGTTATCACCTTGTTTTTCTGTGCTGCTGCTTTTGAAATGTGTGAGAATGAAGGACTGTTCCTATGATCACCTTTCAAGCACAAAAAAATTACCAAGGGTCAGAAACCAGTCAGCTACAGCATTGTCTGTTTTAAAGACATGAAGTCCTTTAAACTTCACATTCAGTACTTTCTCTTGACATGGAAATGAAAGGTTTAGGGCAACTTTTTTTGTGTGTTGCAGTGACATTTCAACTTAATTGGATGTAATTCTCAGAAGAGACCGTCAACAAAAAATTACTCCTTGTAAAGCCTGGACTATCTCAGCAAAGCAAAAGACAAGCTGACTTCAACCAAATTGAACCCAGAAGCCACATGCTGGGGACAGGATTAGTATGACCACATTAAAAAACACCAAACAGAAAGAGCCCTCTTAATTATCAGACCTACTATAACATGCAACATCAAAATCTAACACTTTCCACAACATAAAATTTAGCTCAAGCCTCAAAGTAGCTTGATAACTTTATCTCTGTATCCCCAGAGGAATGTTGTTCGAGAAGCTGACTGGTTTAACATCAAGAAACTTCTGTAATTGTCAAAGTAAATCTCTTAATGTCCAAATTCCACATTATTATGGCAACACTGACCTTTATCTTATATGTATGTTCCTTTTTTTCCATAACTGGAAGTGATAAAGGAAGCCAAGTTTTGGGGTTGTTTTCATTCCTTAATTCATCCCCTGTAGGAAATGCTTTCCTGTTCTCATAATCCTTCCCAGAACCCATCTCTCAGGAAAACATATAAAACCAAACCAATATAAATCATCAAGGTATACAAGTCTGAGTTGAAACTTACATTACTCAAAACCAGTTTCACTTGGTTTTGGTCCCATGATTTATTTTCAAATTTAAATAACTGTTATACCTTTAAACCACACTATCTTGGCCATACCTACCATTATCAGTAGCACTTGTTCTCCAATTGATATTCACAAAGATGGTTTCTCTTGCAATGTGCCCAGTAATTTTGATCTTTACTCCATTACTATTACCTGTTTCCAGATTCAGCACTGCAGAAATCTACCAATGCCTCAGAAGTCTTAGCACCTTTCACTGAACTGGCATCAATCCAAGTGGTTTCTGCTCCACTAGCATTTCCTCTAAGTTGTTACAGCAACAGTCTAATAACATTATAATATCATGTACTATATTGCCACTCAATAACGTCCATTTCTAGGTTCTGGTTGTATCCTTCAATATTCACGTTCTGCTATGCCTGCTATGCTATTACCTTATGACTGTGATATCCAGTCTAACATTTTGCAATGCAAATGATTCCATTTTTTACCCCAAGGTCTTTTTATCCTGGTCTTTGCACAAAAGTGTTTCAGGTTTGCTTGGACTTCAGCTAGTACACAATCTTAACTGCACTGAAAGCTGGCATAGTCATAACCAGTAGTTACATACCTGACTACTATTCTCAGAAATATTTATTGCACTTAACTTTTGTTCTAATAATTGTCTGTTGTTCTGTACAGTTACATTACTTTCTCTGCTATGCTATCCTTGGGTTTCTATCTCTTTTCATGTACACTTTAAAGAAAAAAAAAATAGGCATTATGCAAATCTATCATATCTCTCAATTTCAAGCTCTTCTTCAGCAACAGCATAAATTCTCAATGCCAGCAAACCATTTCTCTGGAGTTTGCAGTTTGATCTCATCTTTTCAAAGACTCCTCTTCTTGTAAATGCATTTTAAATGGCCAAAATTTTCAAATCCTCTTTGTAAGAAAAGGTCTTGAGTGATACATCTCTTATCCTGTTACATCTTTGTTTCAAGGCCTGGGAAAGCTCTGCTCAATGCCAAGTAAGACTGCACGTGTGCCATGCAGCTTCTCCAACTCCACTGCACTCTTCCAGAAGAAGCCTTCAATATCTCTGTTGTCTGCAGTCACAAACATGTACTTGCAATTATCTTCCATTAGCCAGATTTCTCTTCAGCCTTGTTTCTTAGCACCTCAAGCCTTCCACTAGGATATCGAATAGAAAGGTTATATTGATTTACCATTGGAGTTACCATTTTGTCCAGCTCATCTGTAGACTTAGAATTTTGCTTATGCCTATCTCTACATTCCACCACTATGCCAAAGTCTTATGTCACCTCGAGCCTGTAAGCTTTGGGTGTCCCCATGACAAAGCAATAAAATAAACAAAATAGGCAAGCAGGCTTGGAAAAGAGGTTCATTAAAACTTAACATTTCTTTCACCTTCCCCTACTCCCAGAGTAAAATGGGGTGTGATCCTCACCAGTATGGGTTACATGGAGCTTCTAGTGATTCATTTTCTAACCATGAGTGACAGGGGTGGGGGATCTTACAGGAAAATACAGGGGTGATTTCTGAATAGTCTCTCTTTTTAAAAGTTAGTAGTCATACTCCTCTAGATATCAAAAATCCAAGCATCCAACTAGAAATTTAAGGCAGTAAACATTCAAAGCCACATAAGAGGATACAACACTTATTCCCTCCTCACAGCAAAGCAATGCAGTCTCAGTTGACAAAACTTAAGGGTATTACCATAGCAAAAAAGCTCTGAATCTCAAGTGGTGGCTTGTCACTTTTTTAAAGCAACAATAAAGAAAATCATGACAAAACATGAAAGCAGGAGCCACAAATCAGTATTTCCATTCACTTCAATTGTAAAATAAAGTCAAAAGTAATTTAGAATAAGAAACAATAGATAGCACTATCCCTGTCACTAAGAGATACTGATAAAGAAACAAGCTCTGCTTTCTTAAAGAGAATGTGAAATAGAAACAACCACATGCAGAATACATGCGGCAAAGACAAAAAGTTGCAGTTTCTCATGTCATAGAACAGAAAAAATTAATATAGCAGCTCTGTTCTGAATATTTAAGAAAGGCTTCTGTCACTAAAGGAAACAGACTGATTCACACAGCCATGTCTCAATGGTTTGACAGAAAAAGCAAACTTTATTCTCTGACTCCAGTATGTATAGATTCTCGACAATGACCAGGGATTGGATAATTAAGTTACCACTTTCCCAATCACACTGGTCATGCAAAATGTCCATCAAAGACGTTTCTTAGAAGGAATGTGTAAACACTTATGTTTATAGCTACTTTCCTGAGAAAGTAACTAAAACTATGAAAACAAGATCAGAAGGCTTAATTTTCAGGTTTCTAAATAGTCCACGTAACACTTAAATTACTTGGTGATTAAACTATTTACAAGATGCAGACTTAAGAGTTCAGAAAGTTATGATGGAACACTATTTGGCATAATTATGAAGTTATGTACTTCCTTCTATAAGAGCAACAATTCTTTTCAGCACCTATTTTCTGAAGGTGTTTGGTCTTCATGTGTCACTGTTAAGCACAAATGTTATTCACAGATACTTAAGTAACTACAAATATTTTTACTCGTTTTACATGCTTGCTCTATCTTAGTAGCATAGTAACATAATAATGTTGTGTGACTTTTAAAGAAACACAGCGTCTTTCTCTTTCTCATTGAGCTCCTTACTCTATTCATCATGGAAGAGATGGAGCAATAGCTGGTATACTTTGCTTCTTTCTACTATTATCTCATGCTAAAAAATTGGGAAGGGCAAGTAAAGTAGCAGTTGCACACAACCATAAAAATTTGTTTTTATCGGCACTTGACTTTCTCTACAGAGAAGATGCGAACAGGAACACGATCAAAACACTACATGAATTCAAAACCAAATGTATTCTTGTAGAGAATCCAAAGTTTATGAACACAATTACTTTATCATTATACCAGACTAAGCCTATATTTCTGCCAGGAAGCTTAATATATGCAGATACCTTTCTTAAAAAGCTTTGAACTGTTGGGAATGTTCGGGCTGTCTGGAATACGGAGCATGTTCTTTCAGCTCAGACTGAATCACAGAAGCCCAAGACCCTAACCCCAAATTTACAAGTGCATCTTTTGAAGTACTGAAAATGCCAATGTCAGTTATCTCCATCTATATCATAGCATCTAAGAGTTATCCATCCATTCACAGAACAGAACTTTACCAATTTTACACAAGAAAACCAGAAAGGCCAGACATCCTCATATTTGAAATGCAACTGTCCCCATTTCTCTCATGAGCAGTACAGAAATGCAGTAACTGCTACAAACACAAGAGGGAACACAGCTTCTACCACATCTCCTAAAAGCACACAACACTCAAGAGTCCCAGGGCATTTCATGGCCATCAATTGACTCCTTCAAGGAAGTCTGGCCCTCCTGCAAGCAGTACCTAACCCTGTTTCTTGTCTGCATCCTCCCTTTTCTAGCAGCTATTTAATTTCAGGCACAGTGTAAGCCACTTCACCCTGACAAAGTATCAGTAACTTGCTTATAACACAGACACATCCAGTAAAACGAGAAGAGCAGGTTTGATCACACTAAGCTTTTTTTAAAGCCAAAATAATAATCCTGCTAGCAATTTACAATTAGCTTCCAGGTTATTTTTCAGCAAATGACAGAGCTCAGACTTACCACATCCACCTGAACACACACACCTCCTTACTATCAACTTACTTCTTGTCATTTTTAATTCAGCCTGATATCCCACATACTGACTGTATTTATAATACACAGGTCAGCAAACTTCTGGTCTATCTTCAACTATCTTTTTTTTTATTATTTATTCCTTTCTTTAATATTCAAGTACCTTTTTCTAACCCAGCTGCAACTTTGAAATTACTTTGAAGACAAACTTGACAACCTGTATTTCATAAAAATGATAAAAAGATGAAAGTTCAACCTAGACATTATGCAGATACAAGAAAGCTAAATGTTATCTTGTAAAGAATCCACAGGTACGAATTAATGGGATTAAAGGGAAAACTGCTTACTGAAAACCTGAAGTAGGATGGATCATATAAAAGATAAGTGAGATATATAAACATATGTGGCACCTAAACTAATCCATCTGGGATAAAGAGACCAACTCTCTGATAGGACTTCAAGGTAGCATTATGTAAACGACTGAGAAAATCATTCTGGGTTTAGCCTGGGATCAGACAGCAGGTAACTCTCACTATGCCTGATTGCAGCTGATTTTTTTTCAGACACAATAGGAACCAACTTGTAACAATGCACAACTTGTGTATTATGACTTTCATAATTTTTAAAAAATGCTGAACAGCCTATTCAACTGCCAAAGGCCCTTAGGACAAATAAAGAAAATTGGAAGTCTAGATATGCATTCTTAAACGGAAACAAATAAGGAAAATTGGTAAAACTTCTAAACTTACTATTCGCATTAGCAGGTTTTTATGTATTACAGCAATTTCTACAGCAGTCTCTAGAGGATAAGAGAATGGAATACCCTCAGAGGACAGGAAATACTGAGGCATCAAGTTCTGATATTGAAGAGGCAAAGAAAAAGGCAAGCTAGTCCCAAAATAATAGATAAGAAAAGATTAATTCAGTGGGATACCAAACCAGAGAGCTGCTAGGACAAACAAAAGAACAGAAATAATGCGAATTTTATTTACTAAAATACAAATCCATAGTTTCTAACTTATAAGACTCATCAAGAAGACACTGATATCCTAAGATTTCTTTCACAGTAAATCTCTGTAGATGCAGTTAGGACCAAAACCTGCATACTGTGGGGTTCACTCTTGTTGGGCTCTGTTTTATACAAAGAAAGAAGAAAAAGAGGATGGCATTGGGGAAACTCTAAGCCACCAAGCACTGTGTTACCAAAACATCTAACAAACAAATCTGACATAATGCTACAGCAGAAACCTAAAGTAATTTCCAAAGGTTTTGTTTCAATGAAGAACTAATACTAACACTATTAACAGTCTCTTTAGAGGTAGCTTCAGCCTAAAGAGCAGATTTTTCATGTAATAGGGGACCACATTTATTTGTCATAATTCTCTTTGGGCTACTACATGCAACATAAAGCCAACATTCCAATGCTTACTCCAAAAGGTCAAACAGCTTTCTGATAAATTTGTGAGCCAGTACTAGGCTAACCACAGAAACAAAAACAATACATGCATATAAAATACATAATTGTCAATAATTACTTCTAAAGGAAAAACAATTACAACCAACTACCTTACCTGAGCTTAATGTATCAAAGCACTGTCTTCAAGAAACTCATGTTGACTGCTTCTGATTTTTTCCCCTCTTCCCTGAAATTTTCAGTTTTCTACAAATCTTACTTGCTCCCTCTCAAACAGATGGCATTGAGTTTAACAGTAACAGTGTGAAACTGCCATACTTCTGATTGCCACTCCTCCCTTCTTGAGGAAGGCACCACCCCCATAGCAAGGGGACAAAAAAAATTAATTATATATATATATATATATGTGCTAATCTCAACACCTGCTGTTCAACACAAAGGAGTACTGGTATCAACACAAACTAGAACACCTGGCTGGGACCAGTGACAGCCAGAGCATCACTTGTTCCTGCTGCCCAGCACTAGCACTACGACAACCCAGTCAGGGAGAGTAACTTCCCCAGCAATTTCAGCAACACACAGCAAAGCTCGTCATCTGCCTTCTACTCTTGCTTCCCATTCTGCTGTACAAGGCCAGGGGACAGGGATCCCAGGATGCTCGGTAATATAACTTGGGTTTAATGTTGGTATGTTCCTTTTAAATACAGATGAATCATAATCCCTGAAGGTTATGGTTTTCCATAAAAAAGCAAGATTGCTCCTGATGGGATTAGTTATTGTAATACCATAGCTGATCACCACCATCAAACAAATACAAAAAACACATAAACAAGTATATGAATGTATGCAAATAAACAATTACCTACAATCTGAAGGGACTTGGTGCTATGTCTAGAGAATGGCATAGTTTTATTTCTTAACCTAAAATTTAAGCTCAGCATTCAAAAACAAATTTCTTTAGCCTGTCTGAGTACTGATTATCTAAGTCCAGCTGCTTCAGTATCTGTGTTGTTTTTTGCTGCCAATCTTCTCCAGCTATGTTCACTTTATGAGAGCACCTAATCTGCCCCACTGAGTCTGATTACAGACTACACATGGCTAACTATAGACTGGTGTCATCCTGTTGGAAACAAAATAAGTCATTCCTCAGAGAGCTCTTTACAAGGTGGCTCTGAATTCCTAAAACCCTGGTAAATAAAACAGGCCTGGAAATCAAAGATAGATGGATGTTAGTGCTGGGGTCCTGAAAATGCTGCTCCTTTCAATGACTGCACACTCCATCAAGGACTGCAGAGGTTCACTTTTGCTTCTCTTGCATCCTAGTTCTCTGCCACAAACATTCTGGTTAACTAGAAAAAGAAAGAAAAAATCCAAATCCTATCTGAGTCTTCACGTTCAGTAAGCCAATGCATATTGTGGGAACGAGTCTGGCTGGGGTTCCAAGACAGCTGAACTTCACCCAGAAACAAGCAGGTATTGAAGTTCAGGCATTGGGAAGCATTTGGCAAAGAGCAAGGTCTTATGTGAGTTAATATGTTAATCAAGTTACCCCATATAAGGTTATGGTTCTAGAATGTTCCTGGTTCTCTCCTTTGATGGGTCATTATTTGTCACAGCATTTTGCATCTTCCTAACTCCAGTTTGTGATTGGAGCCATGCCCTCAGACCTACCTTATATATTGTTTTGTCAGGCCCTAGTCCTGGCCCTCAGAGTTTGACCCAGTTTTGTGTATGGTTTATGGGCATCGTCCCCTATTTTCTTTTCTATTAAAAATGTTTTCCTTTTTCGGCGATCTCTGTTGTTCCTGCTCCTATTTATTTTGTGTCCCTGGGACCCTGGAGTCAGGGAACCAAAGGTTTGTGGCAGCAACCCTCACCATGACATATATGTATATATATGCAGAGTATGTGTACAGAGTAAACATTTCAGATGCATCAGAAAGGGCAATGATCTACTTAATGAATTGTGAAACAGGGACCTCCACTTACTCACAGGACTTTCATCTCAAAGGGATAAAATTCTGGTCCTACATGTTGAGCCTTGGAAGACACAGATTATAGGCCTGATAGCTTGATTTATTCATTTTCCTAAGGAGCTGTGTGGTGATTTTAAAGTTGCAAAGACATTAATGTGTCTGAATGCTCATGCTTCCCAGAAGGAAAGTAAGTTTCCATATCCAGGATGAAAATGGAACTCTAAGTGGTATGTTCTCTCACTTTGATGAAGAAAGCCATTTCTGTACAGGTTATCCTGACTGGAAATACATGAAGAATGGAGTAGCTAACAAACACTTCTGGTAAAGAGACAGACAGCACCAGTAACTCATTTTTCTGCTCCTTACACACCACTGCCACTACCAATAAAAATCAAGCTGAGCTGAATGGATGAAGGAACAGAAAGCAACAACTGATCAACTTCATGAAATTTTTTTCAGAAAAAAAATCTCATACCAAAATATTATTTGATAGAGGATACAAAAAACACTGTGAAGAATCAACCAAATTTAATTTAAAAATACCATCTAAAGAAAAAGTGTATGTTTAATTCTGAGAACATTTTCTAGCTGAATTAGCATTCTGAATAGTGTTGCTGTTGAGATGAGTAACCCTTTCACATACATTTGAAAAAATATTTAAAACTACAATAGTGAGATAAGTATTTTGTCTACTCCTGCAGCAAAATCTGAGGAGTGTATTGGATAGTGTATAATTTACTCTCATAAGTAAGGATATCAAACACATACAACACAAGCAGTCCAAGAGTTTTCTTGGAGCTCATCACTGTGCCAAGACAGAAAGGGCTTCTGCAGCTCAAAAAGAAAAGGTGAAAACCTGCTGGTTTTATAGGGGCACAGCACCCTCTGACACTGGGATGAACATGCAAGACAGCTGGCGTGTAAGGAATGGAGACTTGCCTTTCACTAAGGGCATTAATTATGGCATCCTGACTCCCAGATACGTATCTAGAATTTCCTGTGCAGTTTCAGATACATACTGTTCTTCTCTTTGTCCTTAATGGTGGCTATGTAGTTCTGTTAAATGGCTGCTGCATTCTACCCCAAACATAGTAAAGATAAAGAAAAAATCCAGGAACAGAAAAACTGGTGCGTACCAGTGTATAGTACAAGTATCTGGTTGCACTGTGTTTGGAACTGTGAAATTTCAAAGAGAAGGGAGAATGAGGGAAGTAGCATCAAAATTAAATATTTTGCTTATCTATTCTGGGCTAATCCTTAAAAGTGTCTGGTAACAATGTGTCTGGTAATAATTTAAATTCTCATCTTATCAACAGTCCATCAATGGTCCTAGTCCAGGGAGAGAGGTGCTGGAAGCCAATCTGAGCTTGAGAGAAGCAGTTTACCCAAAGCACCTTGTGCCTGGACTAATCTGAAACGCACAGAGATTGAGGCATCAGCTCAAAACTGGCATTAATTAGAACAACGTCAATTGAGCCTGAAGGGAGAAACTTATCAGCTTCATCTTCCACTGTCCCAAAATCCAGTAGTGTACTTCTGGTCTTACACTCCAGAGAGGATGATCAGGGTGGGACATCTATTTAATGAGGAGACAAAGAGCCCAGCAGACAAAACATATCTCAGGTTTCACAGTCGCCCGGCCTGACTGCAGCAGTGCCAGGTCAATTTATCACAGAAGACAGCTGTGTCACCAGCTGCCATCTACCAGAGACCAATGACATTGTTCTAGGACATTTCATACATCTTAAGACATATCAGTAACATTTATGCTATTTACTCTACTGCGAGCATTTAAAATACGAAAAAAAGAAGAAAAGGATAGTTTACCTTCTAATATCTGCTTAGCATTAACCACATTTTACTACAACTCTTTGCTGTACCTGACCAGAGCTGAGGTTGTCTCTTTTTAGGTCTGATACTGTATGGCAGCTGCTTTGCTGTTTTTCTCACATGGCAGGCATCACTCAAGATGATTTTGGAAAATGCTTGGTTCATTTGTTTTGTTTCCATTTAGAAGTCTTCAGGTTAAGTGAAAGGCTAAGTACAGATTCAAGCATGCAGTCTGTATCTATTTAAATATATGTCAAAATTTTGAAATGCTATCATACCAAAATACTTCCATCAAATCCCTTATCCATAGGAAAGGAAACACAAGGAGGCCTAGCTTGAGGTCAGATTTCACAGTTATTAAATGTGCACAGCTGCAATCTCTGCCATTTTATTACATTTCCATGGATGCTGAGAAAACAATGAATACATTTGTCTAGAAATTTGCATATTAAACTACAGGAAGAAAGCTAAATAAAAGTGGTTAAAGAAATACAACAGTAAGTTCTGACTTTTAGATCATTGGTTAGAAAAGTATAATTTGCTTCTTTTTATGTCATCAGAGGACTCAATCCCATAGTACCAATTCTGTCCCCTTCCTTGGTTGGGTCTGCTGAGCTGTGCTTGGAGGGGTGAAGAACACCAGCCCAGCAGTGACTGCTGGCAGATGGACACAGACTCCAGCTCAGCACTGCACTTTGGAGCAGCATGACTTTTGCTGCTGTTACTAAGTGTTTCAGTGACAGCATTCAGGAAACTTTATTGGATGACAAGTCATCCAGCAGAACAAACACTGTAGTCCAGCACCAACTGATTACAGAACACCCATCATTCTTCTCTTTCATGTGGTGGAACTTATTACTACCTGGCAGGCTTTGCATGCTCTTCTGCCTGTCTTTTCCTGTCACATTGCTTAATTAAGATTATTTATTCCTGTGTTAGACTGAGAAATTACAATCACATGGAAAAGAGTGACTGGATTTTTTGAATTAATTTTTTAACTATGACTTGCACAAGATTTTTGATAGCCATGCAACTAATTTGCAGGCTACCCAAAATAAATTGCATTTTATTGATAAACTATATCATCATTTTAAAATGTTTTACTTTGTATTTGAAATTTATTTCTACACAGGCACAGGAATGTTATTGGAAAACAAAGGACTACTTTTGAGATTCAGTTGATGAGGTTTTGTTTGTGCTTTTCTTTAAAAAACAAACAAAAAGTCACCAGCTTTCTGTCATATCCTGAATAAGCTACACTTAAATTTTATAAAGGAAAACAAAGGCAGAAACTAGGGGAAATACAGAACTAGCATCAATCTCCCAGCATCTCTGTCTTTTCTCATTTTTCTGGTCTAAGATTTTTTCAAACTGCCCAAAGGTTTGTGCAGTCGATGTGCTTGCAGCTGCCCTCCTCTCACTACACAGACATACAATGAAACATTTAGATTAACTTTGGTACTTTTTATTTCCTCAGTCTAAAACAACTACACTTCATACTTTCATTTTCTTTTCCTCACTGCTGAATTAATAGAATTTGTTAACAGAAAAGCCTCAAAAACTGAGGAAGAAATCCATGTAGACAGCAAAATGAACCAAGAGACTGTCACTTTATCTCCAGTGACTCTCCTTCTAATCCTTATAAAATATTCTCATCCTAATCCCTCATACCTACCTCCTACTTCAATTACCCCTGGCTGTCATTACAGGAACTACCTAGGCTTTCTTCCCACAAAACTAATTTCCACTATTTCCAACATTAGCATTCTCTAGCAAAACCATTCTGTTCCCACATCTTTCCCAATTTTCCATCATCTTATCATGTTTGAGGCAGACAGTCCCTAAAATACTCTTAAATAGTTTTATCTATCCCACTATTAAAAAACAAAACAAAATTAAAAAACCAAACAAGCTGAAAAAAAACCCACCTGAAGAACTACAGGTCAGTTCCACTACAAGAATGAAGAGGAAGAAATATTTCAGTATATAGCAATGCATAGTTCTAACCAGATTATTAAGTAATTCCTAATAATAGGGTACTACAACTAAGCTGAAGAATAGGAAACTGGGCTGGTGGGCAGTTACTAGCACACAAAAGTGTCTCTGCACCAGGGACAGAGGCACAGGGGAACCAGAAGAAATCTTGCCAAAAATTCTTCAAAGAAATAATTCAAAATCAAACCGTAACTCAAAGCAAGACTTTTAATAAAACCACCAATGTGTTCTGGTTTTAATAATAATGCAGATTTAATACTGAAGACCTTAACTGAGGTTAATTTCTTGATCTGATCTGAACCTTCTGTTCCGGTGAAGTCACCAACTCTGACCAGCGAACTGCCCTGCAGTGAAATTCAGAGCACACATACAAGGCGACAGCTCTTCCACTATGTCCTACTTCCATGAATGAAAAATAGAGCTGCAAAACACCAAGTTCCAGCTCAGAGCAGCACAGAACTGTGCCAATGCAGAGCTTAATGTAATGCTGACAGAGATGACAAGTTTCAAGCTTTGTTTTTCCAGATTAAGGTAATTTCAAAATCTAAAAATATGGATGTTAATCTAAATTCTTTCCAACTCAGTGTTTATTTAGCTCCAATGTAATCTAACTTCTGGCAGTCACATACAAAGGAATATTTTATGCCTTATCCCTTAAGCAAAGAGTGATTAAGAAGCACCAAAATTCCAAAGGAACTATGAGAGATATCTTACCTATTTCATCTGCAAAAATGACTGTAAGCTATTTCTTATGACATTGAATTAAATATTCATTTTCCTTAATGTTACTCTTAACATTAAGAATCCTCACATGTTAAATATTAAATCCACAACTAAAAGTAAGATTGGAAAATTACTTGCAAAAAACTCTTAGAGAACTATGCCCTATAATAATACGAAATTGAATTCAGTTGCTATTATCAGTAATCACTGTCTCACTGAGCTAGAAGTTGATACACATACTCTAACTCAAAACATTTCCAAGCTAATGTCAGAGAGTGTGGTGGTTTTAGCACTAGCTAAAAATCACTAGAATACTTACTCATTTCTTGCTGTGAGATATGGATTAGGAGAAGAGCAAAACAGACTTAAAACTTAAAAGGAATAAAGAAAGTTTATTAATAGAACTACAAGAACAAGAAACCATAATAAAACCTCCAGAAACCCTTCCTCCCTACCACCCAACCTTTGTCCTTGCCCAATTGACAACATAGAGACAAAACTTGAGATGTTAAAGCAGTACCAACTATACAATAGTATTTTCATCAGTCTTGGTAGAGAGAGGAGTTCTCTCTTGTCATTCCATGGAGAGTTCTCCACAAGAAAACATTTTCTTGTGGGTTTTCATTCCCATGATTGGCAGCTGCCCAGGAAAAACTCTGCCATCACGCTCTCCTCTCACTTTCACACCACTCAGAGGTGTGTTCATGGGCCATGAACTCAAGGGGTATTATTTTAAAGATGAGTTATTTAAAGGCAAAGGTTCTCTTCAATCTGTTTCCATGATAATCTCTGGGAACAGAGGTTTTCTCCTTTTCTCCCTGGAGGCCAAGGGTCTTCATCAACTCTCTCTCTGTTCCAGCATCTCATGGGATCACAGCTACTTCACTGTCTGCTTAGCTTCATCAATGGATACCTTTGCTCAGATTCACAGTTTGAAGAGTTCATTCTCCCCCAATACACTTTTCATTAATTAAGGGAGTTATTCAGAATATTATTTTCCATCTCCATGGCCTTACCAAAAGAATATTCCAGCTTACTAAAGCATTCCTCATTCTCCTTCCATCTGAGGCTTGACTTCTTTTCTCTTACTGACGTTGATGTTTCATGTTGTCTCTTTACATGTAGATTGCTCCCACTTTCCTCTCTCTGGAGAGGGAATTAAGTTTTCAGGTCTCATCTGAGTAGTGAAAAGGTTAAAATCTGGCCCAAATCACAGCAGGTATTCATGGTGTCAGATTTCAGGTGTCTCTCCCTCAGCCCAGCAGCCACAGAGGAGCAGCAGCCAGTCCTTGGCTTAGAGCCATCTGTGCTGGCCATGGGGGGGATTGGCAAGTGTCAACAGCTGTCCAGGGCCTCCCTGGGCAGAGCTTCAGCCACCCCACTGGAATCAGACCCCGAAGGCTTCCCGGGCCCCGCAGCAGAGCCTGGCCCTGGCCTGGGGCCGGGGGAATCCCCACAGTCTCCATTCCCCACCCGGGAGCCACCACGGCAGGCCGAGCCCAGCCCTTGCTGGGCCTCACAGGCTGTGGGGAAAGGGGCCGGCCGCACTACAGCTCCAATACCTTTCCAGGCTGGAAACCAAGAGAGCCAGAAGCTCCTGGGCTTAGGTTTAAAAGGTGGTATTCACAAAGGTGATCCCACTTTTCAGTGGTCCAAAATGCTGCCAGTTCTCAGAAATGGTCAGCTATTGGCCACGTCTCAAGCAGAGAAGAAACTCCCAGCAGCCTCTCTCAGAGGAGTCACTTCTGTAGGTGTTTTCGATTTTCTTTTTCATAAATGCCAAACCTTCACTGAGAGGCATAAGGTAGTTCAACTGTACACAACAGGAAAAGCATTCTCTCTTTATAAGCGCAGCAGCAGAAGCTTCTATAAGAATACTTATTTCTGCCTTTTGGTTTGACAGGTACCTCTGGCCACCACCTGTTTTCTCCCTTGCTACCCTTTTGGCACAATTTTATATATGTTCATTTGTACAAGAGCACTCAGTTCTAGGCTTTTCTCCTCCAACTTCAGTAATATGACTGATGCATGTACATAGACTAGTAAGAATGGCAGTAATTTATGAAGTAATGCTGATATTCTCAAATACCATATTCTGTAACAATTTAGCATACCAAGTACAAATAAAAATGTTCCTGAAAACTGAAGGTGGAAAGTATTATATTGATTAATTCTAAATCTATAGGCTGATATTGATTTTAAAGTTTTAGATTTGACAGCTCAAGGTACAACACAGTCACACAAACACCTATCTTTACTTGAGCCATTAAGTGCTTCCCTGGGCAATCTAACCCAGAAATTTCTATTTCCCTATGCTTCCCATGTGCTAATGAGATGTTAAGCTGGTAATGATGCAGCCACTATGGTTCAATTACAGATAAGGCAAAGCTTGCAAGCCAGGAGGGCATCCACACTACCATAGGCTGCATAACCTGTGCAAACAGAGTTTGCTTCATTGCATACAATGATCACAGAATCACGGAAAGGTTTGGGTTAGAAGTGACCTCAAAGATCATCTCCTTCCAACCTCCCTGCCATGTACAGGAATACCTTCCTTTAGAAGTAGCTAGGAGTGGCTCAAAGTACCATGCAATCTGGCCTTGAACACCTGCAGGGATGGGGCATCCACAGATCTTCTGGGCAACCTATTCCAGCATCTCACCGTCCTCACAGTAAGGATCTTTTTCCTAATGTCTAATCTACACCTGCCCACTGTCAGCGTTGACTCACTCCCCCTTGTCCTGCTACTCCATGCCCCAAGGGTCCCTCTCCAGCTCCCTTGCACTACCTTCAGGTTGCTGCAAAGGTCTCTCTGGAAGCCTTCTCCAGTCTGAACAACCCCACATTTCTCAGCCTGTTTTCATAGGAGAGGTGTTCCATCCCTCTGACCATCTTTATGGCCTCCTCTGGACTTGTTCCAGCAGGTTCACATCCTTCTTATGCTGAGACTCCAGAGCTGATGCAGCACTGCAGGCAGAGTCTCATCAGAGCAGAGCAGCGGAATCCCTTCCTTTGACCTGCTGCCCACAGTGCAATGGATGCAGCCAGAGTATAGTTGTCTTCCTCTGTGTCCTTCTCTCTGCCCTAAGGATATTCCAATAAACAGAAAAAATGCAATTCCTGCTACACATCTCATCTTTCCCCTTACTTAGAAGTGAAAAATTAAACATTTAATGATGAAAAAACTGTATCAGAAAAATCAGCATAAAATATATTTTAAACTCACAAATTTTGGACCCCATGCTGTTTGTACATTTTTAAAGCAAAGCCAGAGAAAGTTTAGAAAGTTTCTAAAATGTTGCATTTATAGACAAAGTGTTAGTTTCTGTAGAAAAACTAACAGGTTTTCAATATTTTTCTTTGGTAAATGGGTTAACTAAATTAGAATTTGGGGGTTGGCTTTTTTTTTTTTTTCTTGTCACTGCTTTTAATTAAGTTGGTTCCTTGCCTGGAGCAGCCAGACTTGTTTACCCACAATGGCCGTGAAATTCTCTGTGCTTGATGGTTTAATTATCTCCTCATTGCCTGGTAATTCTTTTAAGGCTTTTTTTATTTATTTTTTTTTCGATGTGGCACAGCAGACAAAAAGAATCATCTGTCTTTCTCTGTTCAATCTTATGAACTTACTTACACGGTCCCTTCACACAGGACAACTTTTGAGTTCATGGTTTAAGACAGTGTCTATTCTTAAAATAGTATAAATTGGTTTGTTTGCTTTTTCAGTTACCTGCGCCACTGCAGTCCATGCAGGACCTGTACAAGCACCTGCTGCCTAGAGTCATTACAGGATCTGAATTTTGTTTATTTGTTTGGTTGCATCACCTGTCAGATGCAGAAAATTCTACTGAGAAGAGCATGGCAAGTTCCATGCACCTCCCACCTCAGCACTGTCTGATTCTGTTAGTGGTCTGGCTGTGATGAGAAGTAGGTCTGAAAGCTATGAATATCCTTCACTGGGCTAGAATAGGAGCAACACTATTTGGACAGAAATAGAACAAGCTGAAAGATAACCATCCATGAAGAAAAAGGAAAATCCAGTATTGCTGACAAGTGGGTGAGTTGGCTGTAGTATAACAGACTTCACAAGTTTTTTAACACTAACAAACTTTGACACTTCTCATTGAGCTCCAAAAAAACAACTATATGCACCTTTCATTAAAAACCAAAACCCAGATTTCTCAACAGTATGTAAGAATAGAATTTACTGTAGTCTAAAGAGGCAGCCAGCTTAGCTCCTCATAGGCACAGAAATTCTCTAAACACAAACAGGAACAAAGAAAACTTTCAGGTAATATGGAAAGTAACCTAGCACACAAAGACTTATCTTCATTGTTAAAGATTCAGGAAAGCTGCAGCACTGAGACTGGTTATAACATAGTCCTTCTTTTCCCAGCTGGTAGGAAAATTTCTGTTAGCCCTGATGTTCCTATGGCTTCCCAGAGGTGCCCTGTTCTGCAGACACTAGCTGCCCTCCAGTTCCTCGTTGCCATTCAATAGAGGCACATCTTACCTTGCCTGTTCAAGTCTGACCCTCAGCCCAATGAGAGTTTTCAAGATGAGGCCAGCACTTTCTACCAAAATACCAGCACACCTGGGTTTCTCTTACTGTCTTGCCCCTTCTGTGCATTTCCAGAATCAACATATGAGAGGCTAAATTACTGCTAAGTTTTAAAAATTCATTTTTAAGTTAAGATTTTAATTATTTTTAAGAAAGAAAACCCAAAATCTTCCAAAGTGCTTCCTTGAGCTGCAACAAACCTACAGCACTGCAAATGGGGTCAGAATCTGCTCCCATCACTTAGGGGAGGTGAGAGATGTGTGACATTGCTGACTACATAACAAAGGCTCCTTTGAATTATTTACTACAGCAGAACTAACAAACCATCTGGGTGTAAAGCCGCAACACTGTTCCAAATACAGAAATTAAAAACTAGGGTCAAAACTGACAGGCTGGTATTGTCTTCTAAAATTGCTTTAAAATATATCTTCCTGCATTTCATAGTTCAATTTCCAAAGAAATATTTCTACCTCAACCTTCAAACTTTAGTGGGAGACATTGCTCTTCCAGAACACAAAAACAGATTCTCAAAGCTGACATTTTTCAGAACTTAGGAAACATCTGCCAAGAGAAATTCCCACAGACATAGGCTAGGTCTTCATCCATATTTTATTTAAAATAGGCAAAATATTTTATGTTTATGTTTTACAGTGTTTTGGCCCTCCCCCCACACCCCATCTGGAACAGTTCATGAGGCTAAAGGTAGCTTTTCTTTCTCTAAAAGGGTAAAAAAAACCTTTCCCAAAAAAAGAGAAGCCATAAACATCAGATCTCTGCTTCAGGTAAAATTCATAAGCATATAATTATTTTAACATACCAAAATTGATTGTAAAGGTAATTTCAGAGACTGAAAATGAGTAATCATTTTTCTTTTGAAAAAGAGTACAATTTCTCTATATTTTACTCTTGATATAAATCTTAATAAATATTCATAGATAACTCTAGGACACCTCATTAACAAGCTGTTCAACAAGTAGAGCAAGTGCTGAATGAGGTGTTTAAAATAATTGTTATAAATGTATCTTCTCAGAGTAACATGGAAACAATTGTAGCATGTTTTCTAGTGAAATATCAGATTTATTTAAATATGGTAACAAATAAATGCTGGACAAAGGCTCCAAGGTTTGGTTCTACTAGAAAAAAACAAGTAGAGAACTCCAGATGGGTGGACTTACTTTTGTTCCCACTGCTCAGGTAAGAAGTGACTTATTCCCAGAACCTCTGGAGACTATTTGCTTTGCTTAAACTGGGGTTCACCACTTTGCTTCCTAGATCAGCATCAGTAATTCCTTCAGTGTTCACCCATGGGTTATAAAACACAGCCCATACTGGACCAAAGGATTTCATTTTCCTTAGAATCCTTGTTGGAGGTGAGATCTTTGGACATCAGATCAGACAGTTTATTTCTGCAATACTTTTTATACTGGTCTAAAATAAGCTACCATTTAATCTTGCTTCAGTGTCTCTATTCCTTTCACCCTGTGACTCAGTCAGTGACTTTTCACATTCTACTTTTGTCAGAGATCTGCTCTGTCAGGTTCCCACACATCTTTAGATCAATCTTCAGCTGCAAATTGTAGGACAACTGCTATTAACATTAATATGGGCATCCACAATCCTTTTTTGATAAACTGGTGCTTGGCATTCTTTTACTTTTGTGGAAGATTACCACAGTTTGCCATTCCATTAACACCAGTCAAAACAAACAAACAAAAATAGCTGTGAATGCTGAACCAAAACAATCCATACTGAGACATGGTATCTCAATTTACTGCTGGAGTTCAAGCAACAACTAAGATTCAGAGCTGGCAAGGAGAATTTATGCCAGGTTTCCTTTGCTAAAACTATGAATGATAAAAGTTAAGGCTGAGCTTTCCAAAGACTACATGAACATAGAGGGTCACTACTTACAGTGCCCCTCTAGGACCCATATATAGTGAGCCTGTAAGCACAGGTTTATTTATCTACATTTTCTGCTGGGAAGTCTTTCACATTATCTTCAAAACACTGATGTGACAGATATCAATGGTACCGAACATTTTCTTCTGCGAAAAGCATAATAGTATGAACAAAGAACAAGGAGGGGGAAGTGTTTCCTCACCAAATACTCCCACTACTTCATAGTTCTTTTGTGTCTTCTGCTTAAAAGAAGTCATTATCAAAAGTTGGGATTTTATAAAATGTTCCTTCCTCAAACATATTCAGTATATCCTGAGTTTTATCTTATGTATGTACAGTCTTCTTCCTTTACCATCAGATTAATTACTGATCCATTTTAGTGCAAGATACTAAATATATTTCCATGTATATTTTGACAGCCTAAATTCATTTAATAACCTCAGCATGTGGACAGCTTGGCTTTTTGCAGTACACAGTTGCAAAGAAGCTATTGTGACCAGACTTTTCATTTTTGTCAGAGAGAAAATCCAATTTATAAAAATGTAAAGCTTTCACAGTGTTACATCAAACTGCTTTCTCATTTCACTTGCAAATACATAATAAAGCAGTTTAGGAGCTCTGCACACAACCTTTACAGGCTGGGTCCTCTGATCCCTATTGCTTTTTATGCTTTAATAGGGAAATTTATCTCTAGGCTATCGCATCTTGGTGGCACAGAAACTGATTTAAAGGTTCCTGTAAATGTTATTTTCTCCACTCCAGTCAGAATTTTTGTATCGTCAGGCATTGCTCAAGGAAAACTTTGAAAGGACTGCAAACTTTACTAACAAAGGATGTACTTTGCTCACAGACAACTCTCCTAACTCCCACTGTCACTTAAGCTCCCTTGCAATTCTTGAAGAACATGAAGATACATTTGAGCTTTTTAAGACGCACATCCTGCAATTTCTAAGAAGACTTATATCCACAGCAACTCGGGGTGGGGGAATATATATATGTGTGTGTGTGTGTATAAGTTCAAACATATACACATTCTCTGAGTGAAAGATAGTAGACTCCAACAGTACATGCAATTTGACATCAGATTAAGTACAATTCCAGTATTTTTATTTTAAAAACAATATATGCATACCAGATCATCCTAGATAAATTATAAATGGCTATAATACAGGTATAAAATGTTAAAATGAAGTCTCACCCATCATTGTTTCATCAGTTGACAGCTTCTGTCCTACAGGTAAAAATATACATCTCACATAACCTTTTCAACAATGTGTGGTTTTCCTAACCAATACCTAACTACAAACACAAGCCAGCTAACCACAATAAAAATGCAGACAGAATTTTCAGTATACCAGCTATGTTACAGTAAGTGCCCAAACATATTCCCTGACTCAAACAAGGTAAAGTCAAGAAAAATTAAGACCATGAAAAATAAGCGACCTCATATCTAAGAGGAGACTATGCAGTAAAAATACTCTTATCTACAAAATGAGCTATAATTGTGGCAGCTTCTATTGGGCTCATAAAGAATTCCAAATGTTTTTATTCTTCATGTTTTACATTCTTACCTAGTGTAGGCTGTATTTATACATTCCAAGCTTCATACTATTGTCACCTGTGGTATTCAAAACCAAAACAACTTTCATGAAACAGCAGTCATCACTTCTATTTGTCTTACCTGGAAACTATCAGCTCCTAGTAGAAAATGTTGATGTTGGCTAGCTGAAACAAAATAGCAGAACTTAAAGTAATATGATACTGACAGCAGGAAAGACAAAAAAAAATTCCTAGCATTAAAAATATATAATTCATAATTGTTGTGACTCTATGGCTAAACAATTATCAAATATGAATCATTTGTAAAAATGTTAATGTAGATTCACTGAGTGAAAGTTAATGCAAGTTAAGCATCTGTGCTTGTACAGAAATTATAGAACAAATTGAACAATATTTCTCAATTGCAAGTCTAAACTGAAAACACTTACTTCAATATTTACTTTCTTTTTAACCAGGTGTTTCTCCCTCATTTACATCCTCTGTCTTTATTGCAAGTTTCAATGGCTGGGCCAGCATCTGATGATCCTGCTTACAGTGCTCCTGTGGAAAGAGCTGCTGTGCAAGACTGAAGGGGAGTTTGCTTTACAATCCGCTTTCCACACAGAGGTAACATTGTGGAATTCTCATTTCCAGCAAACGTAGAAAGGCTATGCCCCATGGCCGTTCTACAAAAGCCACCCAAGTTCTGTGTGATGACAGGCAGTAATACAGAAATTCCAAATACAGCAGAGCTATATAGCTGCCTTTTGAAGAAGAAAAATAAAAATACCCAACCCACACTCTTACTAGGATAAAGCAAAAAGGCACTTCTCAGACACTACAACTTCTAGATTATTGACTTGAAAAATTAAAGATCTTCTTATCAATTGAAAGCATATTTTTAAAACTATAAAAGTAGCAGACTGACATTACTGTGAATGCAGTATCTCATACTCTGTGTACCAAACCCTGTTCTCATTTACAGAATAAAATGGAATAACCCACTAAAGACATTATTCCAAAATCATATTTCTATAGCAGAGAAAGTTATTTCATCTTAGAAAACTTGGTTTTACTGACAGCTGTCTTCTTTAGCCACTTACGCAAACACAAAACAAGCAGAACTTGTTACTGCTGCTACAGAAACACCGTACAACACCAGAGCTGAAGCATTCTTAATATTCCATTTGCACAAATATGCATAAGATACCAAACCACATTTAACACCTAGATTTTACACCCACTTGCATGTTTCTGAGCCATTTTCATTACAGAAATGTGCACTCTAGGTTTTGTGCATCTTACTAGCATTTGTATAAATATGCTAAGATCACACTTGATGACTAAACAAACAATACACAAACTTGATGGTACACGAACAGCTGTGAAAATACAATAAAATCTTTTTCCCCAGATGACTTTCTTCCTCTTAATTGTCCATTACATATCCACCTCTTACAGTCGAGTTAAAAAACAGGGTCTTCCTAGTGCCTCATATTAAGAGATTTCAGTCTATTTGCCAAAATAGTGTTTTTGCAGCAAGAAACTATGATTGGCAAGAGTACAGATAACAGAATGAAAGAAATTGATACAAAGGAAAGTGGTTTAGTTATTTATATATGTTAAGTTTAAGAGAAAGCTCTCCCCAGACTGACTTTATTGCCCTATTTGGGATAAATTTCCACTGGGGTCACAGGGTGAAATTTCACAGAAACAGGATACAAAACAAAACACAGGACATCCATCAAAAAAGCACAGATGGATTTGATTTTTAATGCCATGACACTCAGTAACAGAGCACAAACTCAGCCTGCCAAAATGACCTTGATAAACAGCATCATATTTAACACTTTGACACAGTACTATGTCAAGTAAGCACCTTTAGCTTGTGTTTTCTTATGTATTTTCATTAAATAGAGCCAGGTTCAATATTAAAAACAATCTAAAGGAGCCTGTGGGGCAAATTCACTGGCAAATAGGAAGAGATTTAGTTTGCCAGACTGAGACAAAAAGGCTTTTAACATCCAAACCAAATTTTCAACCTCCTGTGCAGAGAGAGAACTGAAGCAACTGTAAACAGAACGTTCCTGCCCAGTCTCTTAGGACTCTGAAGAGTGGCAAGTTCTTTATACCTTGGATCTATAACACTTGAGAAGCAGAAATAACTCTGTATTTCTTAAAAGTCATACCAACAACACTGACATCAAACAATTCAAAACCCATTACTGAAACACATAAGCAAACTTTATCATTATAAACTTGAAAAACCTACAGAATAAGCAGATAGAGTTTGTTCTATTCACTCCCTCTCAAGACAAATTAATAATTATACCATGCACAATATAAGATGTCCACTTCACTTTTCAGTATGCTATTTCAGTATACCTTGCCAAAAAGGTACACAAGACTTGGAAGACAGACAATGTATCCTGTCTCCTAACAGCAGTTTTCATAGTAGAATGGATTGCTTAAATCTGATTTGCTCTTTGAGATTCTGTCCATATTTAGTTAATTTATGATGACAGAAAAAATGGGGAAAAATCTTCCCCAGAAAGACCTGACTGGCCAAATCAACTGAATCTCCTTTTGCAGATTATGGAGAAAATGCACTAGAGAATTCTACATCAGTAGTTTATACTTCTTTTTTCTCTTCTGTCAAGCAGTAAATGCACAGCCCTCTAAACAGCAAGAAACTGAAATCCACAAACCTCAAGCCCTCTTTAGAATTGTCAGCATGGATTTTGTATGAAGACAAGCAAGTCTTTTTAATTAAAATCATTGTGAAGACGTCTCTGAGCTAAAGTCCAGCACCACATTCAAACTCTGTGCAATCCAGCTGTCCTTTCACAGTTTGCCTCAGGTTTTCTATAACATATCAACTATCCAGGACAGGAGAGCCTGAGAAGCTAACGGACTAGATCATTACCCAACTGAGTTAAGGAAGAATGAGGCATTCCCTTAAAAAAAAAAAAAAAAGACAGCAAGAGCGAGATCAGCTGTGACTGATGCTAAATAGAAATGGAGAACTCAGGACAAATTTGTAGTGAGATTGGCAGGTTTGTAGGTGAAATCAAGAAGTGTGGGGAGGGCCCCTAAACCCAGGGTAAGTAATAGACAAGACCCAAGGCCTGATAAGGCCAGGACTGCCAACTCATCCCAAGTAACTTTTCAGCCTTCCAGCTCATGTTTTGACACTCAAAGTGAGATTTATAAGTAAACTAAAAAATCTGGGGAAAAGTATTTCATAGAATTTGAGTTATATCAGCCCAGGTTACTTCAAAGAAAGAGCCCTTTCTCAATACTGTAATAAATAACATTCACCATTTATCAACAATGACAATAAAATATTAGTGTAATACAAGATATTTAATAAGCCAAGCAAAACTAGCCCTCCTAAAAATTTCCATCAGTCAGAACATTTGACATACAGGAAGGGTTATGAAAATATAAGTTAGGGAGAGACATGTAGCTAACTGCCCAAGTGTTTAAGCATGCTGCCTCAAGTCATCAGAAGTTTTGAAGAAACTTTAGTGTTGAGAGTCCACCTTTGGATTTGTCTCAGTAAGCATTCTTACTCCTGTAAACCTGTTATATAAATTCAAAAAGTATTGCTTTTGTATTTCTCTGCAAAAGTCATGTGCTAAAAATATATATCCATAACAAGCTAAATAATTCAGCATACCTATCAATCCCACTACTTTGCCTCCAAAAATTCACAGTGAATTTAGGCCTAGGCCTATTCAAAAAATTACTTCACCTGTAGACTCCCTCACAGCTTCCACTCATTACTGTCAGCCAGCAGCACTGTCAGACTTCAATGATCCAGGCAGGTCTTCCACTCCTGTGTTTTTTGTTGGGGTTTTGGGATTGGGGTTTTTTTGTCGTCTTACAGTACAGTAGACTTCCAGGCACTAAGTGGAGTATTAATCTTGCCTTTTCGGTTCACAAAACCTTCACCTAATGTGAAATCTTTCTGTCAGATGAGAAAATAAGGAGACTATAGATCATAAAGGAGGATTTGTAAGAGGCACCTGGATACACCTGCTCAAACTGATATACCTTAGGCTGAAGAAGACAGAATTGTTTGATCAAAAAAAACTAAAGCAGCCTCACAGATAAGTCTCTCCAGAGAAAGTGAAACCAGAGCAAAAGAAGGATCAGCTGCACTTGCAAGGTTTGAGGAACCCATGGAAAACTGGAACTTGAAGCGTCAGTCAGTCTAAGAAAGCCAGTAAAAGAAAAGATGTATAAGAAAGATTTAATCTTGAGTGCTGTAGAAACTGTCAGAAAGCAGAAGGGAGAAAAAAACCAAAAATAGGGCTCTGAAGTAGTAACACTGCCACTTAGATCATCAGGGCTGCAAAAATCTCACAGGATTAATTGCTGCTCATACTAATCTTATGACTTATATCCTAATTTTGGTGGAATTATCAATATGTGTGAAGTAAACAGCATTCAGTCCTGCATAGATAGATACAGTAATGAGGGCTTACGTACACAAACGCCATCCAATATACAGGTTCACAGAACAAAAAAATCTGAGATACTGCAGAGCTTTAAAGCTAGCTCAAATTTAATCAAGTAAAATAAAAGCATTGAAAATAATCAAGTGGCTAGAAAACGGCCTTTTTAAAAACTGATATCACACTTGCAAATACTTATCCAAACAGAAGTTTTGTTAGTAACTAATTATTCACATACTCTTTCTTTGATACAGACCGAGAGACATTCTCCCCATCATTCTTGCTATGTAGGTAGGCATCATTTACATACAGAGAGTGCCTGTAAGCCAGTAAAGACTGAAAATGTTCTCATCTTTGAGATTGAAAGCCAGATTTAAATGGCATACGCATGGCCTAATTTTAGTATATCTATTTTAACACGTGATTAATGGGTAAATAAACAAGTAAACTTCCTCTGGCAAGGAAGATAAATGGAAACATAATTAGGCATCAGATGAAAACACAGCTCCACAAAGACTTGATCCTATTATTTCTATTTTGGATAAAGTACTGGGTTAGTTTTGGGGACCAAGCAGGGAGTCCCAAACTTTACCATCCATGCTTCAAAATCTGTGTCATTTCAGAAAAAGAAAACAGAGCTCTACTCGATTGTGGATCAGAAATTGAACATCATCATCATCATCATCCCTCCCCCCGTCCCCCCGGTTTCTGGCTGATACAATTTCAAGTTACAACTCTGCTCAACTTTATTATTTGTAATACCTTTCTTGTGGTTTCCATTCCATCTCGGCAGACACTGCTCTTTGCAAGATGGGGATGGGGATCCTATAGCTCGATTACTCCACCAAATTAACCCTTAGCATCACCCACAGAAACCGCTACCCTCACCCAAGTATCCCCAACTTTCGAATGCGACACAAAACCTTCACAGATAAAGTCCTCGAGACCCCCCGATACGCTTTCAGAAGGGCCACGGCCACAGCTGCACGGGGGCGCCGGCACCGCGGCCAAGGCGGCATCCAGGCTCCCGGCGGGCAACGCCGCGGCCGTCGGGAGAAACTAGGGGAGATCCCCGGCGCGTCCTAGCTGGAAGCTGCCCTGGCAGCTCGGTTTCCTCCGCGCTCCCGGTGATCCCCGGAGGGCGGCGGCTAGCCGGGCAGGGGTCTCTGGGGCAGCCGGGCCACCTTCCTTCCCTCAGCGCCGGCCCTGAGGGGGCGGGAGAGCGGCAGCCGCCCTCGGCGCACTCCAGCCCGGATCAGCCCTCGCCCAGCGGCGGCCGCGGCCCCCGGCGAACACGCCTTCTCCCGCTGCCAGGGCTGTGCGCCCGGCGGGCTGTAACCTTAAGAAACTTGATAAGGGAATAAAAGGGAGGGACTTTACCGGAACCTATTCTCGGCTTCTAATCTCTCCTGACGAGCCGGAGCCCGCGGGGAAAACAAGGAAAGAAACACTGGCCAGCGGCAAGAGCCCCCACACCCCTCCCGAGCGGCTGTACCTGTCCGGCAGCGGGGCGGCCGGCGCGGCACTTTCCCCCGGTGCGTGCGGGAGACGCTCGGCGGCGGGCGAGCTGCTATTTATAGTCCGGAGCCTCCAGCAGCGCGATGGACGGCGAGAGGAAATGAAGAGCTGCGCGCCCAGGCAGCCGGAGCCGAGCCCGTCCGCCACCCCACTCCCCGCCGCCGCCGGGAGGGCGAGGTGCGGCTGGCTCCGGGCACGGGCGCTCCTGCCCCCGGCGCCACCCTCGGCAGTCCCCTCCCAATGTCACCGCAAGCCGCAGGTAGGCAGGGGAGGCGGCAGCCGCCTCTCCGGCAGCCCTGCGGCCAGCAGGCAGCGCGGCGCGGCTCGGCTCAGCCGCGCAGAGGTGACCCGCTACTGCTGCTGCTGGAGGAGGCGAGACCGACAGCGGGGTGTGGGAGGGAGACGCCGGCGCTTGCCATTCACCTCCTGCCGCCCAGAGGGAGCCCGGCCTCCGCGGCCGCCTCTGCCGACTGCCGGGGGCTGGGATGCGGTGGCGGGAGCTCTCCCGGCCTGAGGGGACAGTCGGGACAGGCTGAGGTCGCTCCCGGGGAGCCCGGCGCCGGCTCGGTGCGGGCTGGCAAGCTCCACGTCGGCACCTCTAGGGGCACTGTGGCTCAGGGGAACGCAGCAGGACCGGTGGGAAACGCTAGTCCCTTCCCTGTCCCGGAGCTGGAAACCGAATCTCCCTAGAAGGCAAGCAAGCGGCTCCTCGGAACCACCGGGCCGGCTGCCTTCCAGCCTCAAAACTTTGGGGGGTGGGCGATGAGGGATGCTTGGTCCTGTCAGGGAGGAAGGTGGGAGCGCTACACCTCACCTCCGGCCGGTGTTGCCGCTCCAGAAAGTACTAATGGCATCCATAAACCCGGCCTTTGATCCACGGCATCTGAAAACTGGGTTCGTATATATGGCAACAGAGGAATTATAATAATTTCTAAAGCATTTTACTCACTTGATAATAATCTTCTTTTAATCCAGGGTTTTTTTTTTTCTACTTATTTTGTAGTTAGATAAATTCTGGCATTTGAAGCTTCAATCAATCCTTTTGAGACTACTTGTGCGTTATTGCAGGACACCGTCTGGGACTTGAGCAGCATAACTCACTCCTACACTATCATTCTCCAAGCAACTGAAGTTAATACAGATTAGATAGCTACGTTAGCCTACTCACGATCATTTGTTTCAGGATTTAGTGTTTCCTGTGTTGTAATAACTGCAGTCATCTACAAGGTACCAGCACAAGGCCTAACAATGATCTGTGCAAAGCAAGACAGATTCAGCTTTGAAAGCTTGAAGTCACAGCAGAGATACAGAGACACAAAGATGGGAGCTAAAAAAATAACATTAGAAGCTACACAAAATTGAAAGGAAAACATTGAGAAGGTGCAAGAGATATTTGACCTTGTCCCAACACTTAAACAAAGTAATATACAAAAATCTAGCTTGATGGAACTACCCCTTTATATAAAGCTACTCATGCATAAATGTTTGCAGAGTAAGGCTCCTATTAAACAAATCATCGTAATAAAGTTAAACTGCCTTTTCAATTCAGAGATTAGTCTTTGAGCATCTCTCATGAATGATATTTTGCTTCTCACAAAGGAGTTTTTTCACAATCTTCCTTGTTAATTTTTAATGTTCCATAGTGCAACACATTGCAGGAAACGTCCTGCTGGCACAGGAATTGGTAGCAGTAGACTCAGGTTGCCACCAATGGCAATCTAGATGGTGAACAAGGAACTTTCAGAGATTGGCTATTTGCATAGGTTTTTCCTTTCTCTGTGCTTCCTTAAGAACCAAATACTGTGGTGGCTTAGTCTTTGGTTGCTTTTCAAATTAAAGCAATCCCAAACTCCTATATAAGTTCAGAGCTGAGTACCAAGTCAGTGAAATAGATATTCTTCTAGATTTGGAAGGAAGTGCAATTACAGCCCCCACTTTCTTTTTTTCAGTAATAAAACCTTGATTAAGTTGAACTACTGAACTTTATTAAAAGCAGTTATCAAAAATATTGTCTTGAAGAACATTTATTCTTGGGCAAGACATTGTAATATAGCCAGTAATACTGCAGACCACAGGGAGGAAAAAGGCTGATTTTTAGATTAGTCTTATGTTAAGACTCAAGATGTTACTAGAAAATGGCTGCTCAGAAATCTGTCCTATGTCAGAATGGAAAAAAAATATATTAGATAATCGGAGTTTCATCCAGCTCTGAAATGTTTTAAAATGGATATATAGTCTAAAACAATCCTTTGTCATAGTCAAAATTTTCAGAGCTTGAAAATACACTTAATTAAAAAAGGTATCTAATGCTCAAAATTATTTTGAATGTGTTATTATGCTCCCTACCTCTGAAAATTACACTTCCTAAAGTGCCTAGATATGGATTTAGGGTGTCTAACTGCATCCACTCAGGCTTGAAAATTTTAGCCTACCTACCTGTGCTTCATAATAAATGTATTAGAAAACTTCAGGCAAGCTATAAAAGTATTCTCAAAAAAGCAATGCTGACTTGAGCCATTAGAAGACATGACACTGACCTAATAAAGTACTTGACTGTATAATTCAGCTCATTCTGGTATATGGAAACTAGCATCTGAAGCCCAGCTTTTGACAGGCATCTGTAGCAGAAGGAGAAAAATGAATACAAAACACTTCCATATTATGGCAATTTTATTGTTAATATCTTTCCACTATTCCCCAACATTTTTCAAATTGATGTGCTTATTGTTCTGAAGTCTCCCCTTCTGTTATCTCCCCAATTCCTATGTATAACATTCTATATTCCTACTTATAAATAGGAGTCTCTAACACACTGGTAAAGGGTAAGGATAAGGAGATGAGGGGGGAAGAAAGAAGAAATAAAATCGTAACAGACTTGGGACTTCCTATGGGGATGATGAGTGGAGCTATTGGAGAATATTCCTGCTCTGCTAGCCAGATCCAATCTAACCAGATGCAATCTGGCTAGCAAGGTTTGCTATACCCAGGCCAAGGCCTGGGATCAAAGAGAAAAATAACTAATTGAAGAACTTCAGGATGAGGAAAAGAAATAGGATTTAAAGACCTGTCAGCAGCTGGAGTAGAACTCTGCTGGAGAAGCTCTAACTAGCAATTGAAGTCTCCCAGTACAAGGAGGAAATAACAAGATTGATAGGAATTTACTGAACCTTCAAGGAAAGGCAAAGGTCTAAGCAAGAAGAAATGCAAATATTTATTGTTGTAGGCCTTTGTTTCATAGTCCATTTTGATGGATAGAAAGGGTTTGTTTTCAAGAAGTTCTTTTTGTGTTATCTTCGATTGGCGTTCAGTATAACAGTTTACTGAGGGAAAAGACTAAATGTACACCAAACGCAATTAAGGCTGTCATGCTAACCTTGTTAGAAAGCAGGGCTGTGTCAGGCAGAGAAGTTAAATTTAGGCTCAGAATCAAAGAGGGACTGAAAAGTATCTAAATCATTCTGTATTCCCAAGCAATGAAATCTCTTTGAAAGCAGAGCTAGGGTAAAAATTGAAGACTCCTCATTCTCTGGACTGTTGGTATGAATAACTGCATGGGATAATTGCATTGTTTCTTGATACTAACCACAGTACAGCAAAGATTGTTGAATTTATACCAGCTTTTTAACTGCAAAGAACTAGGGAATCAAAAATTAAATCCTAATGAAAGCATAAACCTTTCCTCCATCAGTGCAGGATCACTCACACCCCTTAAAGTCATCTCCTGCCTGAAACCAAAGGATGCTTCTGACACTGAAAATAAACCTAAAGCATTAAATGAAAATCAGCAAAAATCACATCCTAGCAGGACTGAGCTTGACTGGTAGGGCTCCCTGCATAACAGTGTCACTGTAAATTACTGCACAAAATTGAAATCCTTGCACTGTGTCAGGCTCTTGACAGAATCAGTGACCATAAACTTCAGTTTAGCTCTTAGTGCCTCACACCTTGTTACTTACACTGATGGTGGATGTGTGCCAAAAAGCTACCCTGCTAACCTAAATATTGCAGTTTATACCAAACATACATATTGTAATGTAGCTACAGAATGAATGCAGAGGAAACAAGAAGATGATGACCTAGGTCCTCCAGGGGAACTGCAAACCACAATTTACTGAGCAAATCAAAGCCCTGACTTTGCAGGTTGCTCTGTGTGGGCAATAGATTGTACCAGTGGCTCCACTGGGGCCTGTGCAGGACAGTATCAACATCAAACAACTTGCAGGATCAACATGTTCCAGAGGAAGAGCTGTGTAACTAATAACATTGAGGTGAAACTGAAACTGAGATGAATACCATACTACCAAATACAGAAGAAAGCAATGTCTAAGGTAAGCACTTCCTCAGTTGTCTGAAATGATCACAGACTTTTCATCAAAAGACATGGAGGAAAACCAATACAGAACTGCTGCAGAAAGCACTGCAAAGAGTATCACACTGTGCACTAAATTAAAGAGGGGGGGTAGTGCAAATAAAAAAAAATCCCAAACCAAAATTATGTCTTACGCTGCCTAGATTGTACCTCCTGCTGAAAGGCAGATGGATTTGCTTTCTTTACATTTTGGCAATATTTATTGTGTTGGTTGTACAAATAGGGAATGATGGTAAAAAAGTAACCCTAATGTTTTTCTGCACATTGGCTAAAACATGCAACTATTTATCATCAATCTGAACAATAACTTCACTTCTTGCCCCACTGCCAGGAAAAAGGCAGTCGTGGAAATACAAGACAAAGCACTATTACACTATTATTGTTCCTTTTTTTAACATCATTTTCTCTCAGTTTCAACATTTGTTGCTGTGCAAAGTTTAGTGTAAAACCAAGGGACAATAAGCAAAGTTCTTAAGGACAGAAAATGAGATTTTATGAGATTTATTTGATGGTTGGAAATACCATATTCATATGACACAAAATGCTGAACAGCATAAGCCTTCTCTATTGTTCAAAACACTTTAATGGAGAGACTTTGTTGAAATAGTCTCCATGTGAGGTATCATCTCTTAGAGCTTGTATAACCACTGTATCATGTTCTCTGGCCACTTTGACAATAGTGCAGCTGTGTGCCCAGGTCAAATCTGGATCATATTTGCCAGACAGTACAGATATGTGCAGATCTTGTACTAAATGCTGTTGGGGCTGCTGCTCAAAAACCTAACAAAACAAAACCATTAAAAAAAAAAACCCAAAAACAAAAAACCCCACCAAAAAACAAAAACAAAAAACCAGAAAGATTTTTAATTTCCCCAGGAGTTTTGAATTTCATTTTCTGCTCCTTTTGCACCAGTATAAATTACTAGATAGCATGCAAGGCTTAAAAGAGTCAAGATAAATGGTTAAATTATTGGACCAGTTCCATTAGTACAAACTCTATAGACTTCAGGGGTCTTTTCCTGACCTATGCTCATGGCAGAAGCCATAGTTTTTATTAGGTCTACTAGTACTGGATGCCATTTTTCAGGCCAAACGCCCTGTTACTTGATGTTGGACACTTAACCTCTGCCAAAAAATCACACTGCTCAATTTTATCTCACAAGGCAAAAACACTTCAATATCTTTCGGCAATACTTGTTTGGGACAGAAGGTGAAAGGGCAAGCTAGCAGTTAGTTTACTGTCTAAAACAATAAAGTCATCAGACAGGCTGAAGTGGAGGCGATACACGGTTCCCTTCTTGCTGACAAGATTTCACCATCACTTTTTTCACATTTTCTCTGTGGGCTGAATTTCAAAGGTTTATACATTGCCAGAACAGACCTGTTTTAAAGCATTTTGTTGCTCTCCACCAAAAACCATCCCCCCCAAAAAAAAACCCTAATAAAACCAAAACATCTGTCAAGAAAATGCTTTTAAAAAATATCTGCAACCCTCAGATCCCAAAATCCAGCCCTATTCCTATGGCTTTGAAATCAATTTTATGGCAGTTTTTATTCCCTTAAAACCACTCCCTTAAATTATAGTTCAGACTTCCAGTTTCATTCTCAGAAGTTAGAACTGTAACTATTACCTACCTCCAAAAAAGAATATTATTGATCTTGTCTCTTTATAATTCTGCCAAAAACTCAAGAAAATCTGGCTTTGTACTAAACTTAATCCCACATTCCCTTTGCCTCAGCATTCAGAGACAAAACAGTCCTCTGGGGTAGCAGAGCCTACAAAAAAGAGTGTCCCTGCCAGTGGCCAGCTGTTCCCAATTCTCTCATTTTTCAAAGGACAGTTTTTCAGAAAGCAGCCAAGTTCACATTTGCATTGCCCTCCACTGGTGTAATTATTTATATCATATTATATTGAAAATAACTTTCTCTCAAACCATGACAGCTTTTTTTCTTTTTAATTTGCATGGTGAAAATTAAAAGATTTTATGCAATAGCATATGAAGCCCTTAGAGCTTTCCAGTGCTTTTGCTGGAGTAGTTCACACAATAATTCACACTCTCCTTTGAAATAGATTTTGGCTCCATTTGTGGCAGCTGGTTGAAGATGAGCAACATCTAAAAACCTGAAAATTCACAAATGCCTGCCAGATTGAAATAGTAAGATGATAGGATACCTTGTCATTGGTAGCTTGATAAAATGGGTATGAGAACTCTATTCTTATTTAATATGTATCTGCCTTTACAGCTGCATAAATATCCTTTAATGTACACCCTGTGAATTCACAGCAAGAGGAGCCCAAGAAGATCCCACACTTGTCTGAGGAAAAGTAAACACTTGAGAACTAAAGAAAATAATTAAAGCTGAAGCTTTAACAGATATTCTCTTCCATATAAAAACAGGGGTTTGGAGCTTGAAAAGGATGTTCAGAAATAAGGTGTGACTGAAAATAGAAAAGTAACCTTTGGGAGTTGCATTCTTTTCTCTTTACAGGATATCCCCTCTTGCCCTGGAAAGGAGTCCAGGTATAGGATAGGTGCAGCTAACAACTGAGGGAGTGCTTTGTGGAAGTCCATTACTCTGCTGAGCAGTGTTTTTTGCCTTTAACTTGGATTCTGACAATTTTTCTAGGGCATGGTTCATGTAAAAAAAGTCTGGAATATTAAATTTCACTAGGTGTACTTCTGACATGGGTGCTAACAAAAACCTTAAAGCTGGGGGCAAACCTGGTGCCCTGGGCCATGACAATACAAACCTCTCACAACCATGTAGAACAACCACCGGGGAACTCCCTCAGGGAAATGAACATAAAGCTTCCAGCATACGTTTTTCTCTTGCCATATGTCATCCATACATCAAGAGGATGTCACTGACAACACAAGTAGATTAACCACATCAAATATTGACTGTGAAAATCAAGGACTCCTGAGGCAATACTCAAGTCAGCAAGCAGGCAGGTTTGAATAGAAGGTAAAGGGACGTTGCAGGTATTGCAGAATGTTGCACCCCCAGGGAGACATCTGAAAAAGAGGCTGGCTCACTGCTCCCTGTGGTACCACAAGCAGCAGAAGCAGAGAGCTCTGCCTGCCTGGCACAGAGGTAAGATACCACCACTCAGCTAATTAGCAGCATCTCATCTCTTGAAGGGAAACAACCCCTCTTGCTCTCGCTGAGCTTCTGCCAAGCTCCTGCTATCGTACTTTTCTTCTAATTTGAAAAAGGCAACTACAGTTCTGACACCCCTTGTTTGAAAATTGCTAGTCCCTGTTCTAATCAGACAAAACTTTAAATCACAGCCACCTTGATTTCAGAAAAGTTTAACTTGTAGGATAACTTTCTATCCATTTAGTATTGGCTTATTCATGTAACTGTAATGTGCAGCCCTACCTTGGACAATGATTCTCCTGTTTCCTACACGTTGGCAGACCACATGCAGACTCTCACCCCTGATCATTTTATACTGGTCACAGCAGGACTTTAAAGAGGATATATTTTACTACACAGATGAGCAATCACTTCCAAACCCCTTTGCAGTATTTTCCTACTCACTGTGCTTCAATTCACAATTTGATGCCGTTCAAAAATAGCAGACTCTTGTCTGTGCATGATATTCAGCCTGTCTAAGGGTAAATGTGCTTAATCCTAAATCATCACCATTTAATGGTGTATCTTTTTCCCTGTGCTGTAATTTAAAAGAATGATACAAAGACTATTTTGGAGAGCTTAGTATATGCCTATCTGATTATATCCCTCACTTCTCATCTCCTGATCTTTAATATATTTTGGATTTTGACCCTCTCTGTCCTGTAAAAATTTGTGTGTAACATGAATCAAGTACTTAAGGCTAATGATGTTCACTTTTTAAAGTGGGTTGTCTGGTCTGTTGGCTGAGGTCTGTTTTCTCCATTGTGTTTAAAAATATTTTCTGCCTTGCACTGTAAAGTAAATGAAACAAATGGAAATAATTGCTGTGTGGTGATTGATGGTGAGGACAGTGGGGGTAGTTTCATCTTTGTCACTGGGCTTTTACTTAATTTTGAGAGTTTCACTTAACTTACATGAACCTGACCCACTTGTAAAATAGCTATAATACCCCTCACTGACGTCATAAGGTAAGTTAAATTTGGCCCCTGGCTTTAATTGGCCTTTCAACATTTGTGTGCTGTTCAGGGTATAAAAAAAGATTTTTGTGCTATGTGCCTTATTTTGACCAAGGAAAATTAATTAAGTCTGGGTAAGTGTCAAGGAAAATTCTCCTTTGTGCACCATAGTGCAGTTGATTACCTCAAAGAGCCTGGGAGAATGTAGAATCATATGACATTGCTGGCCTATAAAGAGTCAAGAAGGAAATAGATTTCCTTTGAGTCTCTGGTGGCTACTGCCTATCTCTCCATGTCTAGGACAGTCTGGCCTTTAATTGGGTGGTTAGGACAAGATAAAATCCTCAACCAACAGACTCTAGACAAGAGTAAAGTATTATTATTAATTTTAAGAGGAACACATTTAAGATAATTCAAGTCATGTTTAAGGTCATATGAGAAGTCAAGCCCATTTTTATCAGGGAATTAATATTTGTCACTTTACCTGGTTAGCAGAAGGCTGGTTTCAAGAGCTATCCCCTGCTTCTTCCTGACTTCTATCTAGGTCATCTTGATACATGCACATATTCCACTGAATTTAATGTGGTTACTCCCATGTAGCTTTAGGACCTCTTTCTGCAGCTTGACAGTAAGAATATTTAGCTCTATGCTTTATGTATTTGTCTGCCAATATTCTAATATTTTGCTGCTACCATGAAAAATCAGGGATTCTGTGTCCTGGAGCACAACTGTACAGAGAAGATAGCTATAGTGATAGAGCACATCTGGTTAGAGAGAAACATTTGTTCTTGATCCTTTTCAAAAAAAGCCCATATTTGGTAGGTACACAACAGTGCTTGGTTCACTGCCTATAGATAAATGACTACAGAATAAATACTGATTCAGCTATTTCAGTGTAAATTGATGTATGTGACTGGCACTATTTTTGTTAAGTCTACTCAATAAAAGGTAATTTCCACAGGTAAAATATAAACCCATTGCCATATAATGTTTGCTTTCATGAGTTTGGAGGCTTTTTGTTTGGGGAAGGGTCTCTTCTGCTAGTTAGCTAGTTTTAGTTGGTAAGTTGTTATCTTCAGGGTAATAAAAACATTTTAGCAAATGTGGATGGTGTTAATAACTCTTTAAGCACTTCCTCCCTGTTATTATTAGGGACAATGTGGGGTCAAGTGTTTTAAACATATACTACTTGTAAGACAAGCAGGAAAAAAAAATTAAAGTGCAGCTTCTTGCAGAAGAATTCAGTTAGCTGAATTTGATACATTTTGTCAGAGTATGTTTATTTTTTTTCCTCTGTGACAAATTCAGAGAAATTTTGTTGGATCCAGCTCAATTGTTCTGAAGCTGCAGTATCTGAGTAGGAAGAGGATTCTCCCACTCTGCAAGACATGCACTTGTAGCTGTCTTCCAACCAATCACAGGGGGAATTTACCTTGCACCTTTCACATTTCTTTTAAAATTACTCAGCAGAACCTCAGGAAATGTGAACCAAGTAGCCAAACCCTGTGGTGTGGGCTAGGAAGTGAGTGAGAGATGAGCTGAGAAGGAAGGATGTGGGTGGACAGCTGCAAATGCTGCAGCTGCACTCCATCGCTCCTTTGCGCTCAGGCCAGTGTGACCGTGTGTGCTGCTGTCCCCTTCCTGTGCCTGCATGGCTCCACATGCTTTGTGGAGAGACTTTAACCCTCCAAGTCAACCTCAAAACATTTCGTGGGGAACAAAAGGTGAGACTGAAAGACAGGAAGTGAATGCTGGCTTCAGGAAGAACAAGAGTTCTTGTCCAGCAGCCTTTGCCAAGGGAATCTGGGGGATATTTCCTCCTATAGAAATGTTATATTCCTACTGTAAAGTGAATTGGGACAAATACTGTTTTTCTTTAGGATTTCCCTAAAATCTCACTCCAGAATATACATAGGTTTTATTTTTTCTGCCTTTTGTATTCTGACAGTGATCTGCCTGAGGAGGTTTCTTGCAAAGTACATAAAATGAAGAAAGAAAATTGAGAAGAAACAATGGCAAAGAAAAAACTATGTAAGAACTATGAAACTCTGGGTTTGTATATTACATTTTTGGAGGCAAGTTCTCCTTTAGGGGAAGTTTTTTCTGAACATTTATTGGATATAAGAAATTTTGGGTGCAGATTAAATAGAGTCCTTGAGTTAGAGCTGTTTCACCTCTGCCATACTCAGAGGACATGCAGCATGAGCCCCAACTTACCTGCAAAGGACAGGGGGAAAAAATGTCTCTTGTGGATGGAAGAACAAAATTAACCTGCATGTGAAACATGGCTAAAGAAGAAACGTATATACTTGATAACGTTTGTACCACAACACTACTTCTATGCTAGCCATTCATTTTCCTCTCCTTAATGTGGGCAAGAGTTAAAATAAGGGGAATGAACAAGCATTTCACAATTAAAGGTGAGGGCAGGATGACAGCATACAAGGGAAGAGCCTGTGGTACTGCTACTAGTAATGAGTCTCCAAGAGTTTGGGTCTGTCGAGTGCTTTCACTGGAGTTTTACTTTCTAAGAAAACTGCTGAGTGCCATCTCTCTTGATTATACCTGTAGAAATTGATTTCTTTTCATGCTCATTTGCATATTAAATCTTAGAAACTAAGGAGTGCTGAAGTACAGAACTACAGATTTCATGAAGGAGGGCAGAAGTACATCAGAGATTCTTGCCATTCATTACATTCTTACTGTACAGTTCAATGTATATTTGTGTAGCTGACAATAAGATAATAATAAAAAAATCTGGAAAAGTGATAGGACTACAGGGATAATCCAGTCAAAATCTGAGCAAGGACTGAGAAACACATGATCTAATGCTCTTCAAGGAGCTGCAGTCCTTCATTTAGCATTGACATTTATTACCTCAGCACGTATTAGCAGTACAGCTTTGCTTTCTGGCCAGATGCATTGTGGTGCATGATATTTTCCTTGTGACACAACTTGTTATAAACGAAGGAGATGGAAGATTAAAGCAAAACAACCATTGTCATATCAAGGAATCACTTCCTCAGACTTCAGGCTGATAGTTACTGTGCTGTTATACCTTCTATAAAATGTAACAGGATGCTTTAAATCTCAGAGTACAATTCCTATAAATAGATTTCTGCTGGAAAAAAGAACACAAAAAGCTATCATAACATGATAAACTGTCAAAATGGGGAAGAGCTGATTTAGATACCAAGTTTATTCATTTCAGCACAGATGTAATCTACTTTCATCAGCACTGAGGCATTTATTCCTCCTACTTTAGGATTTCCAGAAGACACAGTGTGTAGAAGAGTAGTAAACTAGCCTGCTGTTTGGAAATGGTACCTGATAAAACCACATTGCCACTACAGTGCTTTTAAAAAAGTGACACTGCCATAATAGAAAGGTTAAAATGTCAGAAAATATGTCAAAATGCTTCTTTAAAATTAAACATGTAGTTGCTTATTGGCTACACAGAATCAAGCACATTTCTCAGCTGACATTTTGTTTAAGCCCTTTTCTGGTCTGTGAGATCAGGCAGTATGCATACGAAAAATATTTGTTGCATTCTGTGGTGCACTTAATATAGGCAACCCAATCTTTATGTGTCCATTTCAATAAAACAAGAACATTCATAAAGTTCTTTTATTTACTGATCATGCAAAACTACTAAGGACAAAAGAAAAACAAACCAGTCCCAGAGAAAGTAGTAGCCTGAAATCTCTGACATGCGGTGTTAAAGCAAGATTAGCTTGTAAAGAAAGACAGTTTTAATTTTATTTTTTCTTTAATTAGGATGGTGTACCGAGGTGGGGAAAAACCTAAAAAACAATTCTCTTCTCCTGCATCTAGTGGAGTGAAATGAGTACTTTAATTCTATTTGTAGATGTTCAGAAGTATTGGCAGGGATTCAAAATACCCACAACTGAGCAGAAATGCTACCACTGATGAAGGCAAATTTTGGCGCATATAAAGTGATGGCACTATGGATATAGGAAATATCTATAATTCAAAAACTTGAAATAACAAGAAAATCTGCCTTGGTTTCCCTGCATCACTGTGCAATAGAATTTATCATAATGTTCAGCCTGAGCATATTGTTTTACATTCAAGCATATAGCATTTATCATTTTAAAATGAAATGCAATAATTACATAAGCCACTTCAATGGTACTTGTTTTCTTCTCCTTGGATCTTCAAACAAACTCCAAAAGGAAGGTCAGAGAGGTACAAGCTGAGAGAGAAAGCTACTGATGTGTTCCCCATGGAGAAGGAACAGAGCAGCTTGCTCAGCTTCAGTGTGAGCTGTAATGCAGTGCAGGGTGTCCCTCCCTTCCATTCGCTTTCCCAGTCAATGGTTGCCATAAACAACTCTGCAATATTGTCATGTTGCAAGCACACTAATCATGGCTCACATTTGGGTGATAGCATAAACAGCATAAATGTCTGTTACGGCCACAATAACAGTTTCAGCACAGGAGCCAAGACAAGGGAAAATAGGAACTGAAGAAAACGAGGCTGTTATACAGAGATCATTCTACTTAATAGATGAAGCTCTAGCTCCAAGAAGCTGCTCTTCCCTTTGCAACAACTTAATCAAACCTTCAGTGCTTCTTGTTGAGGTGTGTTTCTATAGCACCATTATTTCTTCTTCTCTAAATCAATGATTTAATTTATTTATCTGTCTTTTTGATATGACTGTTGTCTATTAGAATAGTGAAGATATATGGGAGCAGCCAGAACAACCAAAAAGAGGTGAAGTGAGAGGAAGTTTGCAAAAATAAATAATTTTATGGAAAATGCCCATGGAATAATAAACTATTTTAAAAATCCCTGTGGTGTTATTTTTGTACATACTATATAGTTTCATAGAGAATTGTAATGCATAATACACATAAAAATCACATATAAATAAGGTGGCTTTTTAGTGGGAATAAACGTTTTGTTAGAGCACATTCTACAATGTTCTACTTTATTTCTTTAGAAATCAAGAGCTGAAAAAAAACCCACAGCCAACCATCTTGAAGAATATAGCTGTTAAAGGTGCTAAGCAGGCCATTTCAGTTGATTGTTTTTAGTTTGACAATGTAAAGTTTAGTGGTTTTTTTTAAATTTAAGATTCCATTGCATTGTGTTTTGCAAATAAAACCCTCAGACATATAACTACATGCAGATCTGTAGTCAAGGAGAAATGCAAGTCAACAAAGTGAACTTTCCTCTAACTTTTCAAAATAGGAATTACACATTTCCACCCAGGTTGCCACAAAACACCAGATTTCAAGAATAGATAACAGTTTGTTTTACCACTACCTCACTCAATCGGGAGAGGTAGCCATATGTGCATATATTTTTCCTCTTTAGCATAAACGAACTAGGGAAACAATTTTTCTCTATCATTTCTGTACTTTCCTGATCCCATACAAATAAGCAAGGGAAGTTTGCTAGGAAGTGTTCCTTTTACCAGCTCTTCAGCTGAGCACTCACTTACGTGATAACCTGACCATGCCTAAGCAAAAGAACATGAGTGACTACACACCTGTGTTCAGTTTGTTCAACCTTTTCTTTGGAGAGGAGATCATAGCACAGGGAGGCAAATTTTGCCATCTTTTGACATGTCAAGGAGTGCCTGACCTTGCTCATCCTCCCCTGTATGTACAGTGGGGAACAGTGGCACCCTACAGGGGACCAATTACTTAAGAGAAGCAGCAGCAGGAGACAGCCCTGTACTGAAACTTTCCAAGCAGTGGCAAGAAAGAAGGAAGAGAAGAGCTGTGGAACAAATGGTGCCTAACAGTAACACTTCCTTTCTTACAACACACTCTTTTTCAGCCACTTCAGCTCCTCCATCTGGAGCAATGTTTGCAAGCTGGATGTCACAGTCTCTCTACTCTTTGCTGAAGCGGGGTGGCCCTACAGAGCCTGTCCTCTCAAAACACTTTCACCTAAATCCAGGCTCCTCATTTACCTAATCCTAGCATGACCTCCTATACCAAAGGCATGTATTTTGGTCCCTGATGGATGGCTCAGCAACCCTGTGCTGGATAGGTAGGTGCAAATGGATACAGAGTTTTAGTAACATGCTAATAAAAAGTACAATTAAGGTCAAAATACCTTCCCACAAAGTTAACGTGAAAAGTAGCATGTTGAGTTAAATTACTCCAAGGAATAAATGGCAAATGCCTGCTTATCTCTTTAAGTGGGACTTTCATGAATAATACAATATGCTTGCTAATGATAATGAAAGCATCTGTGCCTTGTATGCTAGAATTACTTCTCTCTTAGCCTTTGCAGGACAAAAGCTTTGCATATTGTTGCACATCAGACCACTATGAAGGGTAGCTAAGCAAGGCTTGATTTTTATGTTGACAGTCTACTCCGATTAGAGGTGAGTTTGCAATTAGAGGTTATTTGCTTTCCCACAAGCCCACAAAAAATGGTACTGCATACCTATATCATGGTAGAAAATACATTTTCTATTTCTCAGCTAATGGTCATTTTTAACAACACATATCTAAAAGTTAAAACCATCCAAAAATCTGTAAAAAGCAACTCTACCAGTTACATCTATGACACTGGCCTGGTGGAGTCATTAAACAAGAGGCCTGGCTTTAAATTCAAAATTTAGCAGATACATGTAGTATCCCATTAATTTTAAGGTTTGCATCAGGAAGGGTGAGGTCAAGTGCAGAGCTGGTGGAAAATAATCAACTCTTTTTATAGGAAAAAATATACTGACAGGAATAACCCTGCCAAATTACAAAAGGGAAGGCAGTGTGGAGATGGGAACAGACTATAGGTTAGTCAGTTTATTAGGGCTTCTAGAATTTGTAATTTACCCAAGAGACATTTTAGTTACAGGCTAATGAACTGGAAAAGATATTTGAAGAAAAAGGATATCCTAGTTGATATAGCTCACAAAGCATTAGTTAAGCTTCATGAGTCTGATGGACAACAAATTATTGTTGAAACAGCTCAAATGTAAAGAACATTTTTCTGTGTCATTTGTTTCAACTTATTCTTCTTTGTCACCTAAAATCAAGAAAGTAGCTCTGCAGCATGCATTTATGGGCCACATCACTGACAAGTTCACTCTCCTACCATCTCCATCACACTTCTTCCCTGTTGGAAATCAAATGGGCAGGGACTACCTCTCAAACAATGGCAGATTTCAGCTGGAACAGCCAGATGTTCACTAATTTAAGACCATTTCACATTGCTCTGGCAGCATAGAAGAGTCTGAAAAGGATGTAAAAGGGTAACTTTCACTACTTTAGTTCCCTGTTAATACTGCCAGTGATGTATGTTCAGAGTAATCAACAATCCAGAGGGAAATGTTCACAGTTACACTTTTATTGCATGCACAGTATTGCTCAAATACATAACTTGGGATATTTGGCCCTGTTGCCAAGAACATAGGAATATTTAGTAATTACAGCATAGTCACTATAACATTCCCTTGAACCATAAGACAGGGATCCTGCAAATATAACATGGCCTGCAATAGAAATTGCTTTGTCCTGTTATGGACCACCATAGAATCTTAGAATGGTTTGGGTTGGAAGGGATCATTTAATGATTATTTAATTCTTGTTGTGGGCAGGGACACCTTCCACTAGACCAGGTTGCTCAAACCTCCATCCAACATGGCCTTGAGCACTTCCACAGATGGGGCATCCACAGATTCTATGAGCAATCGGTCCCAGTGGCTCACTACCCTCTGGCAAAAATTTCTCCCCAGTCTAAATCTCTCCACCTTTGGTTTAAAATTGCTCCCCCTTGTCCTCTCACTATCTGCCTGTGTAAAAAGTCATTCTCCCACTTTTTTATGAGCCACTTTAAGTACTGAAAGAATGTTATAGAAGAACATAAGCAAACCACATTGAAATATAAAAAAGATACAGATAACCTAGTATTCTGTTTCCACCAATGATCAAATGCAGATGCCTGAGAAACATGGTCCTCCTCTGAGTCTCTCCTACCATTCAGTCTTTTCCAGCTCATGGAATTCCTGAAACAGAGTTGGTTTCCGGGTGCTGAACACTCCTTCACAGATTTTTCTTATATAAATTCATGCAATCTTGATGGAAATGCCTGTAAGACATCAGCATATACAAAGGAGTTCCTCAGGTCTGTTATCATATCCTTTATTTTGAAATTAGATTCTGTTATCTCTGTTTCACATCTTTTTGTTCTTGTAATGGATGAAGCTGTGAACGATCAATCATTATGCACTCTGTCATGTCACTCACTGGTCTACATCCCTCAGGCTTTTCTTTTGTCAGTCTAAAGGATTCCTGTCTGTTTAATCCTGTCTTCAAGTGAAGTTGTTCAATAACTTAGACAAGCCTGTTGCCATTTTTTGAACCTTTCTAGTTCTTCTAGATCCTTTAAAATGCAAGAACCAGCACAGCATGCAGTATTCAGAGGTGGAAAATTATTCTCTATTGTGTTCTCTGTTATTTTCTTCACAATTTCTAATGTTTTTTACAGCTACTGGTGGATTGATTCAGTCTGAATGGAAAAGAGCCTCAGTTTAAGATTTAATTTCTAGATTAACTTTTTTTGACTGCAGCTGGACACTGACAAGAAATTTTCAGAAAACTGTCTATATGACAAACTTGGAATCTTATTCTCTAATACCACTAGTAAACGAAGAGTTCGTAATAAACTTAGGGGTATTTTTCCCTTCACATTTGAGTTACACTAAATTTCAGTTGACATTAAGATAATGGGATCTTTCACCAATATTTCTTTCTTACTCTCTCACATCAGTTAGTATTATTTGCAAAGTTTTTCACGTCACTGCTCATCACCTTTCCTAGATTTTTTTATGGATATACTGCACAGTATAGATCCTGCAGAAGGTTTCACTGTCTCTTTCCACTGCCATTTTATTCATTTACTCCCATCACAGAATCACAGAATGGGTCAGGAAGGGACCACAGTAGGTCAACTGAACCAACCTCCTTGCTCAGGAAGGGTCATCCCAGAGCACATGGCACAGGATTGCATCTAGACGGTTCTGGAACATCTCCAGTGTGGGAGATTCCACACCTTCTCTGTGCAGCCTGTTCCAGTGCTAGGTCACTGCACAGTAAAGAAGTTCTTCCTCATGTTCATGTGGAACTTCCTGTGCATAATTTTCTGCCCATTGCCTCTTGTTCTATTGCTGTGCACCACTGAGAAGAGCCTGGTCCATCCCCTCAACAGCCTCCCTGCAGATACTTCTGATAACAATCATTTAACATTCTTTCATCCATGCAATGATCTTGCCATTATTGCAAGGTTTCACTAAGAATCTTTATATCTAAGCCAAAATCCTCTGGAAATCCAGGTGGACTACATTGACTCAATCACTTTAAAGAGAATATTTAGACAACTCTTGTGAGATGAAGTTTCTCCTTACAAGAGGGATTTCACTCCTCACCAGGGTACTATATTTCTCCAACCTTTCTTTTGTACCTCCTTACTTGTCACTAATTCTTTAAATCTAATCTGGTAGGCAGTAACTTTTCCCATTACAAATACAATGGAATGGCTGTGTATGAATTATTACTCTTTTATTACCTACTTATATTATAAGTCTCCTCTGCTGTAATGGTTGGTAGGTTATTCAGACATGCCTCCAGGATTAGGGCACTTTGAATATCCTGTCATAACAGTTGTCTATTGACCACATTGAACTGAGTTCAGCACCATTGAAGGAAAGGTGGTCTCAGCCACTTGAGTTGGTATAACAAGGAGTAAGTGAAGTCTTGCTTCATTAGCACTGAGGCTGAGTGCTCTTTATATGTTTTCCCCAAATTATAATTTGTATTGCTCTGTGCTAGTGGATTCATTCAATCTGGAAGGAAAACGGCCTTAGTTTAAGATGTACTGAATTTACTCCTGATGTTTTATCTCCTGTAGTTTTGAAACATGGTCCCCTTCATTTCAATCTGGTCCCACCACTTCTATTCCTGTCTACTCCTCCCTGCTCCACCACTTAAACCAGCATGTTCTATAAGCCTGACTCTGTTCTGCTGCCTACAGTCTTCTGATTTCAGGGTGACTGTGCTTATATTACAACCTGTGCCTGCACAGACCCAGTGTTTGTAAATTTCCAGACCAAACAGGCTGGAAAATACTACTCTCATTCTTTACTAGGTTTATTTCCTTTTTTTTAATTTCCCAGTGACAGATATCTCCATAATTAAGAAAACAGCTTTCCCTAAGAAAGATGTAAATGACACTCCTTTGAATACTATGACAATATCTAAGGATTTACACAGAATCTGCTCATGCCCTTCAAATGAATGAGTAATAAATGTGCAGACACAGAAAGCTATTCCTTTATGCACCACCTTAAAGCAAGCTATCCCCACAATTTTCTTGCTATCTCCTCATTAATCAATAGTAGGCTTTGTGAAAGTTCAGGAATGTGTTTGGAAAAAGGAAGCAAGATCAAATGCCCTTTATCTTTCCTGTCATGCTCCCTGAAGGCTAGAGAACCCTTTCTTAGAGGATTCCAAGACCAGTTGTGGAACCAGGCACTTGAACAAGAATGCCCAGGGTGATGGGAAACCTCCACCACTGCTTTTGAGTCAAAACACAACCTCAGTCATTTGTTTCTTAGCTTAATGATGTAAACTGTTTCTCACCATATTACAATTTGAAAAACAAAAAACCAAAAAAAAAACCAAAAAAAAAAAAAAACAAAACAGTGCAAAGAAACAGTCTAGATATTTTCTTTCCATAAGAGTTGTTTGGGTTTTTTTCACTCTGCCATGGAAAGCAGAGATTTGGCCCAAGGACAGCAGAGAGAAGGACTTCAAAAAGCTCTTGTCAGTGTCCCTGCTCAGTTCCCACTGAACTGAGTCTGCTGAGTCTACTGAAATCAGCCAGCTGATGAGCCTTTTGAAAATGCATTTTTGTCTCAGACAGACAGTGGTGGAGCTGGGCATGAAATTTCTGAAATTTACCTTGCCTAGAGGGAAGCCAGCAAGCTCTGTCTCTTAAATTTCTTTGAGGGACAGCACTCTTCTTTGCTTCTTACCATACTCTGATTAGAATTCAGTGTAAAGATTAGTGATAGCAGGATGGCTGGACATTTTTAGGCCACAAATATGCTCTTACATAATCAGATTATTTAATCTTTTCATTAAGATGCATTTCTTTATCATAAGAAGATACAGGGTTTGTTTTCTACAATAAGTAATTGTTATAATTTATCAATAGAAGTCTGGCTTTTTTATTCAGAATCAAGGTTTTTATGACTCCTGAGCCAGTGATGCCTAGTAATTATATCTGTAGCTTTTGGCTCCTGTTGATACAGTGCTGCTGTATTAGAATAATTACTTTTATATATTGGTGAGCCAAAGAAGATTTTTCTTTTATGAATACTGAACTTCTGAGAGGCTTTTTGAATTAATAAGAGTGGAATTAATATTTTGAAGGCATTTTTATTAGCATGGTGATCTCAATGGACACTATGTAGTGAGGCTGGTTGATAAGTAGGATATATGTTGGAGAGGAAAACTGTAGGTTTTTTACATTTATTTTAATTACAAGTCCAGAAAAAAACATCAAAAGTCTCCCAGTTTTTCAGAAACCAACATATTTGTAAAATACTTGGAGGTGATATGGCTCCAATTTCTTTCAAAGGATATAAAAGAGGCACTTCCCTGCAGAAACTAGAGCCAGCTCCTACAGTTTAGATGCTCTGAGTCTCTGTGTTGCCGTCAGCTGGCTGTGGCTCTGGGAGAGGTCTGGCTGGGCAGCGTGGCAAAATAGAGGGACAGATACGATGGAGAGCCCCAAAGATAGATTTTAGTGCTCACAGAGACCATACAGGCTGAGGGGCTGCATCCAAAGACCCAGAGGCATGGTGAACTTCGCAATGTAAAGCGGTATCTTGAGGGCAAAGGTCCAGCCACAAACGCGGACCAGGGACATGACCTATTACGGAATGACTCCATCAGCATCCCCCCAGCACCCCACCTCCCAAGGCTTCAGTTTTATCCAGTCTGTGTCAGGAACCCAGTCTAAGGCATCATCCATCTCAGCTAAATAAGTTCTCACATCTCTGTACACAGAAAACAAAACACAGGCAGCAGATGTAAAGGGAGGAGTCTGCAGCAGAGCAAAGACAGGGACTTAGGCTTGCTCTCAGGTCAGTGCCTTGATCAAAGGGCTATTCACATACCTTTAATTTTTTTTCAAGTCTTGTGGCTTGGAGTTTCTTTCCAACTTCAATTCCAAACAAAGTTCCCGTCATTTTTAACTGCTGTTCTGTCAGAAACCTTTTTTCCCTAGAGTTTCTTCTGTTTTATTTTTCTTAGATCACTAGAAAATGCTGTTCACCTTCTGAGGTGAATCCTGAAGAATTATAAAATTTTACAGATCCCCTTAACTATTTGAGTCTTCCCATACAGCAGATGATCAGAGACTTTCTAACAGGAATCTAAACCACAGGGGATCAGATGCATTGAGATATTGTTATGGGCACATCAGACACTTTCAATGTATAGAAAGTTTTAACAATATGCAACATATACTCTGCTCATTTTTCTTTTAAAGTTATGCCATCATATTCAGTCCAAGTACTTAATAATGGTTTTGATCAAGTGCAAAATGCTTCTCTAGGTCAATATTCTTGATAATAATGAACTTGCAGATATTTCTTCTTCTTCTATAAATATTACTGTTGTTCAATTATTTTTTGAGATTTTTTTGATCCTATTTGTTACAGAGAGTGTGCATTCTTGAGCAAAAGAGATTTCCCTAAGGGCAGGATAACAGTTAAATGAAATGTAAATGCAGGGATGGTATTAAGATATCATACAGCACAATACTATAAATATTTTAAATCCCTCTACATTCTGTGTTATGATGCACATGAAATTGACCCAAATTTATACTGTTCTAGTGCAGAATTATGTGATCCAAGTGCTTTACAAATACCATAAAGTTCCAATATGTGCCTACTACTCATAAAGAGAATATTTTTTGGATAATATTTCCACACCAAATGGCAGTTGCATACATTTCCTCTACATCCTTCAAGTCCAGAAATAAGGAAACTACTGCCACTTAATAGTTTTGATCTCTAATGGCACATCCTTGGCCATAGCTTTTACCCCAACTTAAAAGATAATAGTAGTACTTTTGCTTGACAATAATGGGGCAATAAGATTATTATTGCAACCAGAGCTAGCCAGAGAACCCTTAAAATCTAATAAAGAAATATAGTAAGGATACCCAAGTAAAAGAATAGTGTCTAAAAGTTCATTTTCTTGGTTGGTTACACATCTAAATACACAGACAGTGCCCTAGATCTGCTGGACCTAGAGCCCATGTGTTCATTCATACCTAGCAATGACAATCAAATCACACTTTCTACAGTTATTGAGGAGAGAACAGAGGATGCTAACTTCTGCTCCTCCACCTCACAGATGTTCTACTCACCTGTGCTTACGTGCAGAAAACCCTTCAGAATATAACCTTCTGTTGTAAGAAACAACTCTATGTACCATATATTGTGTAACAAATGTTCAAATATCCATGACATCAACATGAATTATTTAGTGCTTTTTTTCCTGATTAATTTTTCATCTCTAAGACCTTGATTTCATTTTGATGGATTCATGTTTTTCAAAACCTGCAGTTGTTTTACACAAAGCTACAGATAACTTGTCCTTTTAAAAACCCAGAATATATATCATCTGAAACAGTCAACTTTTCATGCTGAGGACTTTTTTACATCTACTTAGCCTCTTGTCCTGATTTACATAAAAGGTTTATATGCCACCATCTAATTTAATGACAATTTGTTTTTTCTCCTATATAGGAGTAAAATAGCAATATAGATTGTTTTCTTTCTTTTTTCTATAAATTGAATAACAAATCTGTGGTTTTGTAGCATGAAGTGAGTATCTGGCCAATTGAAAAGGCTCAGAATGATTCCTTGGGAAATTTTCTATACCTTTTTTTTTTCTTAATTTAAAGAAATGCCTTTTTTCTACAAATGGTTCCTCCAGATAAAAGTAGTATTGCTGAAGTGGTTTTGGACATTGATTAACAATAGCATTTTTTGAAAGAAGGAGGTTTAGAGGGCAGTAGTCAGAGGAAGACTGCTATGGTTTTTATAAAGTCAATAACATGTTGCAAAAAGCCCCGTGCTACAGAAGGGCTTGCGTTCCCCAAAGAGAAACCAAGGGGCCTTCAATCATGTGCCTTAATGTACCTGGTGTTTGAACTTCTGTCTCCAGACAATGATCATGGAGATGGCTTAAGCCAACCCTCCTTCCCTTGCAGATGCCTCGTGATGAGCACGTAAGGCCAGCAGCTGCCACGGCCGAAGCACAGGAATCGAACCACTCCCAATTATGTTATTACTTATTATACTTACATTATTATTACCCCAGCCCAGTAGACAAGCCTGTGGAGGAAGGGTGCCAGGGAGGGGATGTTTTACCCAGGATTTTCTACCCACTTCTTTCAACACAATCTCCCACTTCCCTTGGAATCCCCACACCTCATCATAGTCATTTACTATTAGAAATAGTAAATCTAAATCTGTTCATTGTACAAGTAGACCTTAAGCCAGTTCATTCCTCCTCCTCACAGAAACCTGCACCCACAGAATGCACTGGGGAGGGAAGATGGTGACCTGCAGCACCCTTCCCTATCCATCTCTGCCTTTCTCTTGGCTTTTGTACATGGCAGCATTGACAATCATCTTGCTACATGCCAGTGTCCTCATCACATCAACAGAATATAAATGACTACAGAGAAGAATCTAGGTGGCAGAAGGGATTTCCACCAACCTGCTGAAGAGAACAGAGAGAGGAGAAATTTTGCTTACTCTGTGTTATGCCTTCACATAAAACATGAAGGCAATCAGAAGCTAAGGAGAAGCAAGCCCAGGGTCTTTGTCCAGCGCCTACCTCTGTCTTTAACTTCCCATCTCCTTTTCTATGCTTCTGTTTATGAAATTGTAATGATAGTAGTAAGCAAATGCAAATAAATAATGGATGGATGAATAATTTTTGGGATGAATAAATTATGAGCATCATGCTGACTTTCAAGAGTAAGAGTTAATGTACTTCATTCTAAAAGGGACTATCATGGGTGTTTCTCCTGGATCTGCCAGCCCTTGCACTGTGGTGCTGCAGTGGACGGTCGGCATGGGCAGGGACAGGGACAGGGACAAGGACAGGGACAGGGACAGGGACAGGGGTTTGCTGCGGAGGCATGGTGATGTCAGAGGCATTCTCCTCCAGCTAGAACTAGCATTACAGACTGGAAGAAGGCACACATTTCAAAGGAAAAACAAACAAATAAAACACAGTAGTCCAGATTAGTCCAAAGTACTCCTACAATTTCTGCTGGCACACAGAGAGAGCTGAGCAAGGCATCTGGAATCAATGACTTCCCAGGCTCCCCAGTAGCCCTTCTGCCAACTCAGAAGGGCTTGAGTTCCCTAATGAGACATTAAGTGGTCCCAGCTTCACAAATGGATTGCTTCACTTTCCCTTTTTTTCCCCTATGGGGTTTTCCTACCTCTTTCCTTGTAGCTGAAGGAGAAAAATTAAGATTCTCTGCTAGTACAAAGTGTCCATGGATTTCAGTTTTTCCCACCAGAGGATCAGATATTGACCTACAAATACCAAATAATAGGATCAGACTTATTCCCCATTCACAGGTTGACCTGTGAATTCACCTGCAACATTGACAGAAACAGTTGCAGGTTTTCTGATAAGGGAGTTGGATGAAGCCCAAGCCTCAGAATGTTCTGGACCATCATTTTTTTGCTTCAAAATAGGAATGAGTCTGAACCAGTTTCTGATTTCTCTTTGTTGGGATCTGGCACCATTTAAATCTAAATTTCTTGCTGCATCCAGGGGTTTGGGAAATGAAATTTAAGTACCTAAGACAAAGGGAAGAGCTATTGCAACTGTTACACTTTAGCTATGTCCCTAAGATAGGCCCACCTGAGCAAGAGGGATTTCTCAGTGTGCATAATATCTTGCAGTCTTGATAAAGCTAAGGTTTGTATCAGAACATCCTGCTACATGTACCAGGTCTTGGATGCAATTCTGTGCAGACACACCATAGTACATGAAGTACAGACATTGATCTTTCTTGCTTCCTTGTACCCTCCCCTGTACCCAATCCACAGACTGAAACTTATCTTTTATTTATATATTGTTTATGTGGAACTGGCCCTCAAGTTCCAGCTCTGTATATGTACTTCTCTGTTTATTTCCATCCAATTTCTTCAATACTGGTTTCATATTCTGGTCACATTTAATCTTATAAGAATAAAGAATCCCCAAAATTATTTTATTTCTACAAGCTCTGGTAATATAGACAGACAAGAAGAAAGGAAGCCCTACAGTGAGTGAAACCACGCTGACACATTATTAGACATTGCAGAACCTATATGAAGGACAGGGGGACATGTAATGTTACAACAGTAATGATTTTGAGAAAAAAACTCTGCTTATTTCTCTATTTGAGTCATATATTGCTGCTTACCTGTTACTCGGTGTCAAAGACTACCTGCTCTACAAGTGTTTCATCTATTTCACTTAAACTGGAATATCCCCTTTCCTTGTAGTATGCATCATTCAGTCTGTGCTTCCATTCAGAGCAACCTAGAATTTAAGGCATAAATATGGGGGTTTACCCAGGTTTGCTGCATTTTCTGGAGTGCAGAAACACTGAAGAGAAGCCCAGCAGCCTGTTTTCTTCAAATAAAAGCTGATTTATGCTGGTAGCTCACACATGAGGATAGCTTTATGGTGCATCAAAATCTTTTCAAAACAGATGCAAAATTGTCAGCCAATTGTGTGAGTGATTTTGGGTTGGGGTACAGGCAGATTACCAAAACTATTCATTGTCTGACAGTTACCTTCTGCCTCACTTATAACACTGATTTCTGCCTGAGTCACTTCTAGACAAAAGCAGCTACAATTGTGTGCATTTGCACCACACGTTGTAGAGGCTGGCTTCACTTCTTGTCAGGTTTTCTAGAGACCACTCAGCCTGAGTATGCATTTCAGTTAAAGCAGCCATTAATGCAGATGGAGAATGAAGTTAGAGTGGTATCTGGCACACAGGAAAGCAGACTCTGTGACAAATACATCTAGCACTTTAGACACTTCAGATTCCTCTTGGGACAGCTGCAACTACTTTGAGTAGTCCCTGCATTGTCAAGCTGTGGATCATAGGTTAATTGGAAAGTTTGCCAGTGCAATAATTGCACCAAGCCTATGGAAGAACAGCACTGCTTCTTTGCACCATTTTACTTCAGATGCTCCAACCCTTACTTTCACAAAGAAAACCCACTGGTATCTAAAAGCAGAAACAAAGCATCATATTTTTTGGTCTATTCTGATATCTACAAGGAATTGTTTCCAAAATAGGTTATAGATTTTAGGAGTTCTTTATCTTTTATTCTGATTAATTAAACAGATCAAAAGCCCATCAAATTAAGTGAGAATTAAACATGAGTTTCTTCTCCGCAAAGAAGGAAAAGACAATAGAACTGAGCTCAATGGTAATTCAAATCACAGGTAAAAAGATGTTGTCCTTAGGGGATTTTCTTTGTGTATTAAGCAGCCAAATGGTTTAACAAGTTCTGACATGTGTGTTAGTGCCAGATACCTGCACATCTGGCATGCTTGCAAACAAGCAGGTGTCTTCCTCCTCTGGGCTCATTTCATAAGAAAAGAAAAAGAGCATACTTTCGGGTTTGAGCTTTTGAGGTGCAAAGGACCAACAAATAATGATGACCGCACCTTGTAGGAGATGTTCTACACTTCTCTGTTGTGAGTGGCTTTCCTCTCACTGGAGTTCAGTTGTAAGAGAGCACAGGTTCCTCCAGCCAGCTCAGCACAGCAGGGCTGAATGCTGCTTTCTGACATGTCAGGAGCCACAGGGTTTGTTCTGCCCATTCTGACATTAATTATCAGGAACTATGTGTAAATACAATGAAATTTGACCAGCGTGCAAGAAAAAGAGAGTACAATTGTGCTTGATTCAAAAATAAGTCTTTATTTAGATCCACCTCTGCTGTGTAAGCGATTACCTGAGCATTAAACAGCTAATTTTCTGGGGTCTGATTACTACAGAGACTGGAAAGTGCACAGCATATTGAAAAATATTAGATTGCAAGACCATACAATAGTAATCTTGCTGCCATTTTAATGTAAAAATAGTAGTTTAAGGCAAGGAGCAGACATCATCATATCTACCAGACTCTTACTGTAGACTCTTGGGCTATTATTTGAAGCTGTCTTAAATGTCTTCCATGACGGACAAAAAACTTGAATGTCTGAAGACATCAAACCCCTTCCTTTGTAGGATAGATTTATCTCAAGAAGATTTTCATGTCAAATGTGACTAATAGTACGTCAAATAGGCATGGCATGCTGGCCAAAAGCAGTGAAAATCAAAGCTCCTGCCCTGATAGTGGTGTGCAACAGGCACACTCTCTGCTCTCATTCCTACACAGTAAACCACTTCTGCTTAGCAAGATGTTTTGGAATTTTATAACAAATTTGTTGTACAATGTAATGGAACATAAATTTCACAGTAATGCTTCTTTCTTCCAGTCATTATTCTACAACCAGAAAGTGTTTTCATTGAGGATAGCTCAAAGGCCTCTGGCCGCAGAAACTGCAAGGGAAGGAGGAGAAACTGAGTACAGAAGCTTCTCTTCCATAGCTGTGTCCATGACAATGACATCAGTGGCTATACCTAGGCAGCCTACATATCCCAGCCTTGATTTTTATTCCCATTGGTTTGGTGCGTACAAGGACTGATCAGTAGAAAACCTTAAGTGGGGGGTTGGTGCAGAGTTTTATCTCTAACAGCATTTGCAAAACCAGGCAGTTCCTCACATGCATGTGATGAGAACAGGGAGTCCAAACCCACCCCAGGCAGTAGAGAGGCCCTGGAAAGGTCCTCCCTAACTATGCACAACATATGGGGAAAGCTCAGTCCTTCCCTCTGACTTCTGAAGTTGTTCATATGGAAAAGGACCAAGTTTTAATTGTAATCTATCACAGCTGTCAAAACATCTGGCCAATTAAGTCTGGGATCCCTGCTGTAAATCATAGCAGGAACTTTATGTATCTCTTCCTTATTTAAGTGTCTAAAAATACAGTGCAGGCTCTGGCCTGCTCCACCCTCCTTGGGCTCCTGCAAAGAACAGACACTGAGAAATGGACCAACTTCTCTGGAGAAGGGTCTCACCACAGGCAGCTTGCAGTAGGCATAAAGGTCCTGTAGCTTACCTACAGCACAACATCTGTACATGAGCCTGGAAAACAGGATGAAGCTGTGCTGCACACCAGGAAAGCCTCACTGGCATCAAATATGAGCAGAACTTTTTCTGGTTTTTACGTGAAACCAGTCCTGCATCCTGTAGGCAGAAAGAAGGATGGCCAGTCAGGAAATATACTACTTCTTTGTCTTCTAGATTTATTTTTTCTAGGTTGTTTTGGTAATTATATAAAAAAAGAAATATTATAGTAATTATGATAGTTATAGCTTTAAAATAACTATATTTTGTCATCATTGTATTGATTTTTTTTTTGTTTTCATTGTAGAAAGAGTATTTCCGTTAATGTCCTTGATTGTTCATTTTTGTGTTCAGGGCTTCTGAAAAAGTGATAAAACTATTCAAATAGGCTATTTATAGTTTTAGCTATCTCCTATCTAAGGTAATAAATTAATTAGGATTTTGAGCATGAAAATTTATTTTTTATTTATATATTCAAATATAAGTCATTTCAGCAATCATATAACTATTCTTATTTTTCACTACTCAACTGGCAAATAAAAGGATGAAAATTTATTACAAGAACCATATGAAAGCAATAAAACAAAGTAAAATTATCATAAAAACAATCACATATTTTATAGAAAATAGGAGTATAAAATCACTTTTTGTGAGGCTTCTTTACCACCAAGCAATTTATCATTTAAGAAGACAACATTCTGCTGTGTTTAAGCATCTACTGTGTTGAACTTCTTGCAACCCATATGTAAATGGGAATAGGTTTTACTATAACAAATTCAAAAAGCTTTACTCATCACTGGTCATGCCAGCACAATCTTTTAGTACCAGTGGTAGAGTAATTTGTTGGTTCTGATATGTTTGCAAGTGTTGTTGCTTTCCTTTTACATTCTTCAGTTTCAGTATTTTTGCATACTCCTTCCTTTAGCCTAAAAAAAATTTTCAATTTCTTAATACTCTAGGTCTACTTCATTGGCCAAACTTTTCGGATGTGCTCAAACTTAATGCATAAACCCCACAATTTAAAAAGGTAAAAACAAATTTAATGCTACACTGCTTTGGAAAGACTTTCAATTAATTTGACTGAGATAATATTTCAGCCGTTTCCCCTTAAGAGGCAACTTGGAGTTCATACCCTTCACAAAACATTATGTATGACCTGGGCTTCTTTTATTCGCTTTTTATAATCCTTGATATATAGCATTATTTGATTTACATTACAGGGAAGATCAATGAGCATCTTTGGGCAGCAAATTCAAATTAGATCATCCACATTTTTCCGGTTTATTTCCCCTGTTTTATTACAGGATACCAAACAATACAAACATTACCTAGCACCTCTATGCCTTATCCTGTAACTCCATCCCAAAAATGTTAACCGAAGTGGAATTCTTCCATAGGCATGTGCATAATCTCTGTGAAATACAGAATTGCATCTTCAGAGGACACTACACCCTTCTGAGTCATTTTTGTGCAATATAGTCGAAGGGAATTTTTTCTGTCCAAGCTCTAATCTTGTAATAGCAAGTGTTGTTATTTTAAAAACACATATAACTATTCATCTTGGCAGGCTGATAAAGCGCAGAGCTAAAACCCTCTTGAATTTTAAAATATTATTCTTTTTAGTGGACTACCATTTTGTTTATTACTAAGCTAACTGTAAATTACTCTCTCCAGTTAGAAAATAGCTTAGTACCACAGACCACCCATTGTACATTTAGTTTTTAAAGTTGCAGTCTGTGACAAAATAGAAGGAAGGAGTTGTCACTGTTAGCTTGAATTCAGTACTCTTAGACTTCTGTAAAACAGTTACTGGGCTGGGGAGTGAAGTGAGCACAGGAGGAAGTAAAGCAAAAGGAATCAGGAGTGTACAACCTTTCATTTCTAATCAAAAAAAGTAACTGTTGTTCACATAAAAGCAGACTGTTTTAAGGATATGAATAACAGTCCCAAGAAAATTGTAAAAATATCAGGCTGGAGCATGCCTTCTCTGAAGCTCAACATTTACACAATGTGTTTTCTCCCTTCGTTAATTTTCTTAGCTACTGGCTCTCTTCCCAGGCAGTAGTTTCTCAGGCTGGTGTGTTGTGATCTAAATGCTAGGCTGGGTTATAAGCTAACTTGAAATGCAAAGCAAAAACCAGTGCTTTAAAGTCAGCCTTTCCTACCTATTAAATGCACTGTTTTTCGTAAAGAATCTGTGAATTTACTCACAGCAGCCACCCTGTTTCCCTGTGCAATTACTCTGCTGGTGTTCTAAGAGACCTATATGCAGTACTGAGATCCTTCACTCCTCACTAAGCTCCCTGTTGGCATCTCTGGAAATTTTACTTCTCTAAGGACTGTTGGTTCAAAACCTTCATAGTCAGTTTTTTCTCCCTCCCAAACCATCATGTCTGATAACCTGAATATAATTTCTTCCAGACAGTCTCAGGAGAGTTTAAGCAAGTGCCTGCTTGGGTTTTTTTGTATTTTTTTTCTCATAGAAATAGTCATAATAAAACACCACAGTAAATCTGGATTTATTCCACTGCCTTTGAAGGAGCTAATCTGCATTTACCCCTGTATTACTGAGTTGAAATCCAGCTCAGTGGGACTACTTGTGTGCAAAATTTGGTCCTTGTAAAATCTCAGAAAACTGTTTAACAGCTACCACATAAATAAGAATGAAAACATAATCCTGAGCTAAAATCTAAGCAATTTATATTTTTTTAGCATCATGTTGTAGAGCAGTAAAAAGATTTCACTATAGTAGCTGGATCAGCTCTCAAATATATAGTTTAAGCTTTGGTTTCCCACACTAATCAAGCTGTATTAGCATTAATGACTGCTGGTCTTTCCCCTCTCCCCCTTCCCTTCCCCAGGCCTGGTATATTGACGGAGCAAAAAGAGAGAATTAATTGGACTGTCTGGTATAAACAAACCAAACAACAGATGCTTCTGCAGAGGTTTGAAAGGGACATTGCTTCATCTTCCTCAGCAGATTTTCTTCGGCAAAATTTTTGCACAGCTCCAAAAACAGATCAAAGGATTTGGCGGAAAGTTCAAAGGGAAAAGAAGATGATTTTCTCCATTTAGTTTTTACCTTTTAATCATTTCTTCTTTCTTTATACTGCAATCTCTCTTTTCTCCCTATCAGTGAGTTTGCTCTGAAAAAGTACCCTTCTGTTGAGGTGACTGAAGGACAGAACCTGACAAGTCAGAGGTCAAAACTGATTCAGTTCTCTTTTTATAAAGTCTTTTGTCTGGAAACAAAAATATTATTTTCCTAGTATTTGAGAGTCTAACTCTTGTCTCTTCCAGCAGTTTCTGGGACACTTATACTTCGGATGGTTGTCAAAACCTGCTTTTCTCTCTTGCAACTGAGAGCATGGAAATTCTCAAGCCTTGCAGATGGGGACATGTATTCAATTTAATCTGCAAAGCTTTAGGTAGGTAGGAGAGCTCCTAAATCACTGTTGTGGTGAGTTCACAGCAGCACCAGCTAAAAGACACAGGGAACTAATGACAGCACAAGCTGGAAATGGAAATTAGAGATCTTAGAAAAAAAAATAGGAGTGAGCAGTAATATAGGTAAAAATGGATATGGGATAGGTCCAGAACCCCTTAACAAGCTTGACAGTTACATCTCTTCCTGTAGACAACAAACCAATTATTCAGAGCAGCCATTAAAAGAACAGCTAAAAGCTTAGAATTTACTGAGAAAGGCAGAAGATCATAAGCTATTTTAGTCTTGGAAAGCAGACTCCTCTTTATTTCAGTGTCAGTCAGACTTTGCTCAGAGAATACTGAAAAAATGTTTCAACTCCTTGATCAGGAACTTCTGGGGTTAGAATATGTAAAAGGAGATTAAATTACCACAAAGCAGGAAGAGAAAGCCTTTTTTCTGTTGGTTTTTTTTTTTTTTTTTTTTTTGTGTGCATGTGCTTTCTTTTTTGTTTTTTGGGTTTTTTTTAATCTATGTAACACTACAATGTAAATTAAAAAAAAATAAAATAAAAGACAAAAGGGTTTATGTGGATTAACAGGCTGAGCATGGGATATCTAAGGACAGGCCTAGGTGGTAAGCAGACTATCTTACATCCCTTTTCCAGTAGGTGGTAAGCCTGGTCATCAAGTCTTGTGGGAATGCTGGAGGGACTTCAGGGAGAGGGGTTGGTTGGGATACCTGTCGAAACACGAAGAAGAAACACAAAGGAAAGTCTATGAGCAGCAGATAGCAATGAAATGGAACAGTCTGAGGCTTCAGGTGTCCTGTGTGATGTTTGAGGTGACATGAGGGATCGTTTCTTTGAGCCCTAGAAGAATTGTCCACAAGGCAATAAGGAGGTTTTGGTGTAGGTGTTTCCATGCCTGTTCAGGCCAGTACCAGCACAAGTTCCCATGGCTGGTCTATGGGACAACATGCAGTGTCAGATGTTGGCTACCACGGCCCAAAAATGCTGCCTCAGTGCTCTCTCTGGTTTGCTGGTTTTTCTGAAGTCATTGATGTTCCTCAGCAGAAAGGTGGCTTCTGCCTCATAGGCACTGTGGGAAGGTTTCTTTTGGTTAAGCTGGATAAGGGCTCAGCACTGAGTCAAATCTGTCCTGAGCTGTGGCTCTGAAAGTAAAAGGAAAGCAACACCAAAGAGGAAGCAGACAAATGCCATAGCTTGTACTACTTTCAGAAAACAAGAAGTACATCCATTTGCACTAATGCTAACCAGATGCTGAGCAAATACAGAAACCTATTAAAATCTAATGGTGTCCTTTAATACCCTCTTTGCACTGTCAATAAAAATAATTGAGCAATGGTGACCTGGATCTCCCTTCTCCACAGAGACTACAGTGAACAAAACAGTCTCCGTTTACCTAAGCCCTCTCAAAAAACTTCAGCTAATAAAAGCCCTCAGCATTCTGTGTTTGTATTCATTTCTTCACATTCCCTAAAATCCTATGGACAATTTATAGACTAGGAGGCTGCTACTTGGCACACATCCCCTCTTACAATCTGCTCTGCACAAGGCTATTTCAGTAAATAATACAAAGAAGAGAAGATCCCTTCTCTTAGTGGCTGCTTGGGCCCAGGTTAACTGTATAAAATATACAAGCCCATCACAGAAAGTAAAATCTCTCCAGAAACAGGCTGGTCCTCCCTGAATTCTGAGTGACTTTTTTCTACAGCCACTCTTTTCAGAGCAATCAGCTGTTCAAATGAAAGTCTTGTTACTTAACAGGGGAGAAAGAAGCATTTTTCTACCATTGTCAAATAATGAACACTTGAGAATAAAACTGGACTATACAAATGTGCTAGATATACAGATAATCTTGACAGCCCACTATTCTCCTTCCTAAAATTAACTGTTAAGGATGTGATTACGTTCTAGGTACATGACCAGTTGCAGGAGGAGAAATACTGTTGCCTGCCAGCTATAAAAATCCAGGGATTTTTATGCTTCACAAAGGAAGTAAATGCTCTTGACTTATGTACCAACTGAGAAGAGGGGAGTGAGTCAGCGCTTTGGAGGAATGGACCTCCACTCTCCATCAGTCTTTGCCTGAGGATGATGGGAGCAAGTTTGGAAATAAGTAAAATAAGTAAAAGCCCCTCATTTCTTGTACAAGGAAGGCAGTCCTGTGGTTCACTTAGGAGCTATTACTAATAAAAACAGCTCTGTGAAAGAGTAGAGTATTTGGTCATGACAATCCATACTTCAGCAGAGTATGGAAATTACTGTAGTAGAGAAGGTTTTAAATAAAATGAAAAAGCTTATTATTAATGATAGAAGTTTTAGAGGGGAAAAAAATGGTGCTCAAAAAACAGTCCTAACAGTTTACATTCTAAGGAGCCAGAATTAGTTGCTTTCCCTGTAGGCAGTTCAAGTTGAAAGGGCAAGGATCCCATAAACACTGTGACCGAACAGCTCTTTAATGTCTCAGAGATGGTGACTGAGCATAAAAGCACTTTGAAAGAGTGTCTAGGGGACATGAATGTTTTCACTGCCTCTGTGTAGTATCTTCTCTGAATAAAAGAATTCAGTCTCAAAGCCTGCTACCAGCATCTTTTATTAACTTTGGTGAATGACTGAATACAATGTTTATCAATCTGAAATGGAAAAAAGCATGAAAATGCACACTGGCACTATTGCCTGCTGACACATTCAGGCACTATGGCCTCAATTTTCAGTGCCTTCATGTAGCTTCCTACTGTTTCATTCTCACTTCTTAGGCCAGCCATGTCACACATTCCTGAGACATCTTTTAGAGCAGTTTTCAGACTGTCCTGGCACCAAGCTGCAACTAAAAGCATCACTAGAAACAAGGACAGGCATACCCTGAAGTCTTAGCTGTGCCATGCTGCAGTCAGTTGCATTCCTGGAGTCCTAGGAGTGGCAGTGAAATTATGTTACCTGTCCTAAACCATCCTATATAGCCAGTAAGTTCTTGGAACACCTCATGCTCATGATGTAAGATCTAGCAGGCAAATACAATCATTTCATAGCTTAATTTCAGTAAGTGACCCTAAACTGATTGCATTTTCATCCCTATCATCTGGTTTAGGAGTTAGGCAATATCACTGTCTCAGTATTGGCAGGATCAACTGGAAAGGACAAGCTGTGAAGTAGGAGACATGGATGCTTATGCAGCAATACACCCATGGCAGACTTGTGGCACTGTGGTGACAGAGAGTGAGCCAAACTGGTGTCTGAGGGTGGGAGCACATACCAGTGGAGGAAAGAAGGACAAGGTTGACCAGGGAGCTGGCTGGGAAAGCTCAGTGGCTTTGGCTTTCCCATCAGAAATTACTAAAACTTGAAATATTTTAGTTTGCTGTTAGGGGAAAGAGGACACATCCCAGCAACCAGAAAGCAAAGTACCCATTGCATGAAGAAGTGACTGGCTGACATAAGCCTGCGTTTCCCAGCACGATTTAAAAGCCCATTTGATTTTAACTTACTATCTGATCATTCAGTTGTCAGATTATAAATGCATGAACTGCTATGAGGTGGGCAATGTTAGCATGACCCAAGCTGATCAGAGATACAAGCTGTATCTCAACCTGCTTGTAAATACCCTTTCTGAACTGCATTATCCAGGGTGATACATCAGAGGTGTCCTCTGAGAGTGCCAAGTAAAATTCTTACATGTTCTTCATCCACTTTGTTCATGGAAGGCCTTTATAGTAGCTGGAGAGGCAGGTCATGCTTACTGAAGACTTCTTTAAAAGAAAAGTAAATACAAGTAACAATTCAGCCAATCCTCACAGACAGGCCAGTGCCCCTCAAAAGGGCATCCTGCTCTGCCACATTAAAGTGCACCTATGCTCAGTGAGAAAGAGCATCCACTGCCAACAGTCATGGAGGTGCTCTTTCTGATATTATTAGAACAGGAAAGAGACCCTTAAGCTATTAATTTGATTTAGGCTGATGACCAAGGCCAACTTTTCACCAGATTCCCTGTCAATCAGATGAAAATGGTTCTGTATCTCAAAAATGATGCTGCATCTCAAATCCTCACCAATTCACCTCTCCAGAACCAGAGGACTTTTGATACACCTACCCAATAAGAAGCCAATAGCTTCGAAATCAGAGCTACCTCTGCCTTTATACCTAGTACACCTGTTAGAGCACAAACTCTAAAACCTTGACCATCAAAGAAGAAAATCAATGTCATTCTGCATCAGACAAAGGATGGGGGAGAAAGCACATTTTACACACTCCCAACAATATTTAAAAGGCTCTTTTTAAATTTACACATCCTGATTACTGTGACCTCTATAATAACTTACATTCCAGTTCTTCCAATTTCAGCAGGAATGAGACAAGCCAGAGGAAACAGAGGTTTCAGGAAGTGATTCATAAATTGGTATTATTATTGTATGTGTTGAGTCTTGTTCTTTAAAGCTGTATGTTTGTTTTTGAAATCCAGCTTATAAATATCTGCTAAGTGTCATCTCACTTTACCAAGTTTACTATGGCTGGAAAACACAAGGGAGGGGGAAGTGATGGGTTCATTGTGCTGCATCTCTAAGCAGTAAGAGGACAGATCAATTTATACCCAAAGCTTTCTGCAGTTCAGAAAACATGACCCAGATTGAATGTCCTTACATTCAAAAAACAAACTTGTAGATTTCTAAAAAATATCTTTAGAATATTTCTGTTTTCCCTTTGCTGTTTTAAATCCTTTTTAAACCTTACGGTTTTCTGGTTATGTTAGATGTCAGACAGACTCACTAGAATTCTTGACATGTTTCTCTAAAGTGACCTTTATCTTACACCGAACAAAAAGCTTCAGAGAGTAAATATAAGGTCTTCCTTACCATTTCCATGTTTATCGTGCTGCAGGCTGCATCTGATCACAAAACTGACAACACCCCCACTTCACAGGAATTTTTCTTATGTAGAGAAAAGGCAAGAATCAAGTCATAACAGATACTGATTGCACAGTGTCTTTCTCAGTCAGTAATGAATCACTTCCTTGGTGCTATAAGAAAGGGGCATAAAGTTGCTGAAGGTGCTTGATTTCAAAAGAAACCAACTAAGGGACATGTTGAAATTGTATTTGCTGAAAGGACACAGAAAGGAAAAAAACAAAAAAAACAAAAAACAAAAAAACCCCACCAAAATGAAACCCCAAACCAAAACAAACAAAAAAACCCCAAAAAACAAATAAATGAAAACAACAATAACCCATCCCCCCCTAATAAAAACCAAACCCTAAAACCAAACCAAACAAACAAAAAAAAAAACCAGGAATCTGTATGGTTAATAGTTGCTTTTATTTTTTGCACTACAGAGTGTAGGCCATTTTGAAGGCTAGAAATTCAAGCTAGAATAGCTGAGGACAAATTATCAACTACTACAATTTCCAGAAGATCATCCCAAATGACACCCGCAGATCAAGGACCTTAGAAACCCTGCAGAGCCATGCACAAGGGCTTTACTTTCACCCTAGTTCACCTCCCTGGGACTCTCTCAGCATTCAGGTGCTGATTGGAAAGCTCTTGCAGGCCAAAAATCTTGGATTAATGCCCGACAAATTGCTTTTGCAGCAGGATCCTCTGGCCCTGTAGGTCAGTAACCAAAGGAAGAGAAAGCATCTGTCCCAAAGTTTTAAACCATCTCCCATCCTTTATTTTGAAGCAATGTGATGAAATGGAACTGCTGAATCTTACCGTGTGAACACAGAGTGGCTACAGTACAGTGGGAGATTAATTGTACCACATGTGAAGCTTATAAAGTTCTGCAAAAGGCTTGTTCTTGCACTATCTAAAGCAGTGACTCCTTCACCTCAGAGAGCAGCAGGATGGAGACCAGGCTCTGTGCTTGTAACTTTTAGATTCCTCCTGCTGAAATAGGCCACATACAGACAGTGTTGTCATTTTTTATTAATCACAGGTAACATAATTCTGGTCACTGCTATAGGCTGTTTTGTCGCTATATATAATCTTGCAACTTTCACACAATTTTGCAAAGCAAAATGAGAATGAGGAACTAATCCCCTTCAAAACGTCTTAGGGCTTTGAGGAAGAGAGCTTTATCTGTGTGTCTAGAGGCTAATTGTTCAAGTCCCAGCTGTTCTGCCAACTGTGGTTAATATTTCTCTGCCCTTCACAACTCAAGACATTACATCCAATTGCACAGTAACTATTATTCCCTAGTTCTGCAGAAAAAGGAATTCTAAAAGTGATTTGGACAGCACTGAAACCAGGAGTCACAGGCCAGTATGGGCTCCTGCACAGACTGAGAGGCCAATTCAGCTGTTTCTAGAATAATTTTCTTCCTATGTATTAAATCAATATATTACTTATATTATCTTTTACTGCTACATTTTTCACTTTGACTGAAACCATCCAGATTTTTTAGGACAAGCTGTGGCAGCCTCCTGGCTTCACTGGCATTGTGCCTCTCATGCTGCAGCATGTCCTTCAGTGGTGCACAACCTCAAACCAGTTCACAAACTGGGGTGCTTACTGCTGCTACTGGCAAGGGTAGCAAGTGACAAGAATGAAGAAATAACATTATGCACCCTCTGAACTGGGCAGCCTCACTTGTATTCCCAGAAACAAGATGATTGGGTCTGTGCAAAATCCAAAAAAGATAAGGACTTAATATAATAAGCTTCTTCCCAAAACTCTAAGTTTGGAAAATGAATGATATAGCCTTTTGCCTCTTGATACCAAATGAAACCCTACCTGGCTCAAGCAGGGATTAAAATTTACTCCCAGCTAATTGATGTTTGGAGTCAGTGCACTAAATTAAGTAGTTTCAGCTTCAGCTTCTGCTTCATGTGTTTCCCTGCACAGCTTTGAGGTAGTTTTTTAGGTCAGACACAAACTCTCACTGTGTGTTTGTGCAATGCCAAGCACAAGAGAGTACAGAGACCCCCAGAAAGCTCCTGGTAGTAAATCCACCATTGGGACTCAAACCAGCTTGGTCTAAATTCAGAATACTGGCAAACTTATTCAAATTTTACCTCCCAGGGTCAGACTGGTGGGAGTGCACAGAGCAGCAGACAGAAAAAAAAAAAAAAGGATTATTATCATTTAATGTTGTGGGCTTTGGTTTAATTTTGTGATAATCAACATTTTTCCTGCTGGTGGTGTTGTAAAATAGTGGGCTATCATGATCAAGTACATAATTTGTCCCAAAACACATCAAAATCAAATGTCATCACAAATTATTAAAACTGTAAAAAAAGAAATAAATTTAAAGAGGCATCCTAGAAAATTTCAGTAGCTGTTATGCTTACCCATTTCCATATTTCTTCTTTCTGAAGCAGTGGTGACTGGAAAATGAAGTGGTTTAATTCCAACCTGGAAGAAAAAGACATATTGTGATTTTTTCAATTAATCAAAATTTTTGTAACATGAGTCCACAGTCAAAACATGTCAATAAATTATAAATGTTTCCATTCTGTTAATTTAGGCAAAGAGTTTTTAAATAGTAGCAAAACCCAAGGCACTGCATTCTGCAGCTGTTCAACAAGACATTTACATGTTTTCCAAAATAATTTTCCTCACTTTAAAATAGTTTATTCAAAGTAGAAGATAAAATGGAGACGGGAGAAGAACTACCAGACAGATTTTTTTTTTTTCATTACAAAAACTGCTTCAATAAAACATTTTTTATTAGCTTTGAGTATGCATGTTTCTTTAAAATTATCTGAAGAAAAAAGATGGATGTCAGAAGGACTGAATGATATTAAAATAAAATCTGGGTTAAATAAGTACAACAGGCAGTTCTTTCTGATTTAGTTAGTACCATTCTTCCCTTTGGGGGACTTGTTTACCCCCAATCAAAACGTCTCAGCTCATGAGAAATTCAAGACGAGCTGCTATAACAAACTGCCAATTGCAATTCAGCCGGGATTTCATCCTACTCCAAAAAGCAGCAATCATAAAAGTTTTACATAGGAAAATACAGCCTGTTACTGTACTTTAGGGTTTCATACTATTCCAGCTATTCCTTTCATTACTAGCCCTCAGACCACCAATTCTGTCTCAACAGCCTGCAAGTAAAGTCTCTTTCCAAATATCTCCATGTTGTACTCAAAGTGCTTCCAGAGCAAAAATTATGTCTTTCTGGGCATGGAATCTGTGAAGTGTTTCTCCCTGCACAATTCCATCTTTGGCCATTACACATAGCTGTTCCCAAGCTTCCTTTCACAGTAAAGGGAGCCACTTATGATGAAAGGGACAACTGATAGCACCTGAAGGCACCCTGCCATGTCCTCAGAAGGTCACTGTACTCAAGAGACACACTTGTGTCCTCAGACGTTTTTTGTATTCACAAAAATTATATTTATCCTGTAACATTTCTAAGTGAATATTGACAACTTTATCTCTCTGTACAACTCAAAAAGATGGGGCTGTAGGCACACATCTGTACTGTGTGTGCCATAATCCTACAGGCACCACATAAAGGTGATCCCAGCAGCAGCAGTTGGCTTGGTAAAGGAGGCTTGGCAGGGAAGTACTCAGTAGGGGTTTAGTCGTCTGAATTGGAAGCAGGAAAATGTTACTGCAGGCAACTGCAGATAAGCTGGACTGGATGGGTCATGGACTAAGAATTATTGGCAGAGTCCAAAAATAAATTTGATGGGGCAATACTCAAAGGTTTACAAACTGCCTCATAAAACTTTTATTTTTAGAGTCGCTGTCTTCACTACACTCAAAAACATAAGAAGGACAAGAAGAAAGAGTGAGGATTTTTTGCAGTTTCTCACCCCTTGCAATCCATTGAGCCAATCTGTGGAGCAAGTCCATGCAAGTATTTTTCTCCACTCTTCTGAGGTCAGGAAAGGGAGAAAGGGGTGTTCATGCATTCTTGCTCCAGTACCAGCTTTTCTAACAGCTAATGAATAATACAAAGTTTATCCTGACAAGTCATTTGAATATTACTCTCTGAAAGCATGAAGTACTACAGTTAAACCTACAGCACAGATAACATTGCTGTGTGCACTGGAGCCAATTCCCAGCTGCCAGAAGCTTTTCCAGAAGGCACTCCTTCACAGTATTTCTAAACACCTACACACACCATTGAAGAGGATTACAGAGATTTATGAAAGGGGGAAAAAAGGCCTACAAAACCAAGCATTTTCTTATTAGATATGGTGGGTTTTTTTGCTTCTGAGGTTTTAATTTCTGTCAGAAATAGAAATACAAATATGGTAAACATGCTTTCTTGGTTAATTGACTTGCAGCTGCTGGCAGATAAACTCACTTTATTTCACTCATCTGTTCTATCACCTATTATGCTTAGAACAGCTACGTTCCATATGATTTGAAGACATTTCAATATATTTTCTTATACTGATTTTTCGTACTTCACATTTTGCTGGTAAAACAGCAGCATAGAACATTGGTTAATAAGTATTGTGTAATTCTCAAATGGATTTAGTAATCACTCTTCTATGGTCTTTCAGCAGACACAAATAGAAAGAACAAGGGAAACTACACAAGACATTTGTAATAAAATCATCCAAATTACTATCATTTAAAATGCTTATATAATACTAACACGGCATTTGATCATAAGAGATAAGGAAAAAATGAGTTGGAACAAAATTTTTAAACCTCGAGAGATCATAAAAATGATGCTTTGTATACAAAAGTCTAACCACATCACACAAAAGTGATTGTAGTGGTAAAAAGAAATGCATGACAGCTGATTTTTTTCCATGTGTACGTTATTTGCCACTAAGCACTCTATTAACACTGTGTATTACTATAATATCAAATGCTGCAGAATTGGGACTTAACTACATTTATAGAACAAAACATTTTATATCTACATTCACAGAACAAAAAAGTCCCCATCTCACCCAAAACCTTGCTGCTGGATCAGTCCTAGAGGCTTCTGACACAGGGTCAGGATTTTCCTGTTCGAGAAGAGGTTCCTATCACCAAGGTATTTTGCACTTGTAATTACATACATTGAATCAGGATTTGCTAAACAACAGGGCTTCAGTTACTGTTCATTAAAGAAAAATAAAAATTGTATTAAAAAAAAAAAGTCTGTACAACTTTCTACTTCTATCTTGCGTCTTCTACTTAGGAACCACACCGTCTTAAAGCATCACCTTAGAGCCCAGGTTAAAAGGAACCATTTCAAATGACACACCAAAAGTTAAATTTAGAAACACCCAGCTACTTTGTCACATAAAAGAGACTTTCAAGATTTGTTCAACATGACAATTATCTACAAGAGCCTCTGAAACATGTGATGAGTCAGTTGATTTCAATATGAACCTGACTTATTGTCTCAAAAAGATATATACTGTTGTTGCAACCTATTTAGTAGTTGAGGTTTAGCACCCTAGCTAAAAGGGGTTTTTTAAGATAAAGTACGTATGTGTTAATTTTAATAATAATTGTATTAATCATGATACCATACTTCCTTCAGTGTGTGCAGAAATTAATTAATAAAGCCATTTTAAAAGTGTTTTTAGTTAAAAGAGAAGGGGGAGATGTTGCAAAGATGGAAAGTACTTCAGACTTTAGCATAAGAGATTTAATAATCAAGATACCTTAGCAAGAGCAAACAAAGCTTTAAAAATTGCAAGAAGATTAGATCAGACTATCAACAAGGAAAAGTATTAAATAATTTTCTGCAAGTAGAAGAGATGTTACAAAAATGTATAAGTTTGTTTATATGATAACTAACCCAATCATTGTAGTAAAAAAATACTAGCCTTCCTAGAATGGTATATAAACATGTATAACCCACAATAAATTCAGATTCTGATCACCAGCCAGTTATCCCCATCTCTCTCAATCACCAATAATATACCAGATGTGTTAGTTTATGAATTAAAAGTATTTCTCATTCTCTACCTTCCCTTTTCTCCTGCCACCTAAATTACAGACCCTTTGGACAGGATTGTGAAACTTTAGTTATGTGAATCCTTATGCACCTTAATCAGTATATGGGGTTTCAAGGCCATCTTGCATGGAAAGTTGATAGAACTGGGAGAAGCCAATGCACCGCACTTTTCTCTGCTGAGGTTCAAAATAATATGCTTTTTGTACTCTTAGAAACATAATGGCGTAAGCAGCACTTGATTTGATTTACTTTTAATGGAAGACATGACACCAATTTACTTACGTATTATAAAAGTACACACACTCCCTTTTGATTTTACAGAACTTGCATGGATATGCCAAAGGAAATTAATTTTTATATTAGATATACAAAAACAATATCTTTGGTTTGTTATCACAAAGAACTGTAGAAACATGACTCTTTCCCACTATAGAAATGTATCTACTTTGCCAAAGTTAAATAATTTCTGGCTTGGTTCTCTGAAAATGTGATTACAAAAATAGAATAGTCCCTACTCAGCAACAAATCCACTCTTGAAGTGTGATCAGAGTCACATTTTAGTGATAAAAGCAAATTTTCTTCCTGTCAGATTCTAGAGCTGTAATAGGTAAGAACCCGTGCTCAGGAATCCAAGGGCAGAAGTCAGATATATTGTTAAATGAAATAGTAAAGAGTGGTTCCTGCAGGGTGCAAAAATCCCTGCACTCCCAGTCCATGACAGTGGCAGGGCGGGGTGGTGCAGTGGTGCAGGGTGTCACTCAGAAACTTTTTATTCTTGACTGTCATACATTATCAACCACAGATATGTGCAGCTGAGACTTTGTTAACGAGATATGAAGGCTACTTTTCCACACAGTCTCAGGATCCAGTATCCTTGTTTACCTCTGACTTTATGTGCTATTTTTCTGTCTGCCAGTCATGGTTGTTAATCAAACACAGCCACTCCTGTGTGAAGCAGCCTCTGTGCAAAGCAGGGAACTAGGGCGCCCTGCAGGGCTAAATGTACATGCATTTTAGTAGCTTCTAAAAAAAAGATTGTAAGAACTTCCCTTGATAAGACAACAATTACAGTACAGGACTGAATGGCTTTCCTAAAACAATCTACAACAGCAAGGGAGAAAGGAGCCCTCCCAACCAAGAGGGAATTCTGGAGGGAAAGGGACCATAGGCCCTCTTCATTTAATGCTTCTTAGCCTCCAAAATTCCTATAATTACAAACTGAAGATTGAAAGAAGTTACAGAGCTATGGCAAATCTCCCTGCCCCTAGACACTAATCCCCTCATTCTCCTGTCAGTTGGTTAGTCACGTGAGACAAAATATTCACAAGTATCTGTAAAATCTAAGTCCACCACTATCACTGATTTTGATGGGTTCTGGGTAATTTTTGACCTCAGTATTGACCTCTCAGTATCTGGTCTTAGGATGGGCCAACCACAACTTGGAAAGCATAATAATCAGGACAGCTCTTGACTTGCTTCTGAGTCATCATGAGATGGGCACCAATGCCCTTCCTTACTCAAATAAAGTTGGAGCCTCAGTTTCTGTGCAAAGTGACAGAAAGAAATGGTTTGCATTGACACTCTTGGCTTTTCCTTCTGTGCATGTGCAGATCAGCCCAGCCCTGCTGGAAGTACTTCCTCATGGGGACTGCTCTGAAATGTCTTTTGCATGCAACAGAAAGGACATGAGCACAGGGGTCTGGATGAGCATAAACCTTCCTTTCAGAAACTGTTCTGCTGGTAATGGAAATGGGGCATCACCCTGAGGAGGGGAAAAGACAGCTCAGTTTCACTGCCTCTATAGGGATGGTTAACCACTAAATCATAAACACAGACAAAGAACCATAAAAATAAATATCTATACTGGAGTTCCATTTGGTAACTGTCATTTGGCTGTGTTCAAGTAATCAAGTAGATTAAAAATACTTCTCATAGTCATTCCCATTGCTTTCAATGCCATCATCCCCCACTCAGGATCAGGGAAGTAATAACTGCATGGATGGCAATGCTGTCACAGTTTGTATGGCACCAAGACTTTTCCTATAAGGAAGAAAGAAACTATACATGAATAGGATAGAGAAGGCACAAGGGAAAGGAAAGAGGCAAGCAATTTAGCAGAACATTTCAAATGTTTTAGTAAATCATAAATTTACACTGAAATGTCACTTTAGTGAGTTTCCCTTACAATGATCACTGGATGGCAATATATTTCTATCTGCCATGAATGTGAAAGGGTGGAACGTGCTGCTATGTTTGCACAGCATTTCTAAGGAAAAATACTGATTGGAGCATAAATAATTTCAATTTATACTACTACAGGTCTTTTCACATAGTCTCACTTAAATCAGCACATTTTAGGAAAAAAAATTAAAATATACAAATGAAAAATATAAGCAGAGATCTCATTCAGAGTCCTGAAAAATATGAAACCCAGAAAATCCTGGGTTCCTATTATTTTGAAAATGGAAGAACTTTATGCTCTACTGATTTTTTAATGAAGAGATCTTGGAGAGAAGATGTAAGTTGATGCAGAGATGCAAGAAAATATTTTTTGAAGTGGAAGAATCAGATAAACCATGAATCACCAGTGTCACTGCTAAATCTGCGCATGTTCTCAGTGCTATTTTTAGATCACTGACCAACATCCTACCATCCTTGCCCAAGGATTGTAAGCACTGTTTTCAAAGACTTATAAGCAAACAAGACAATCAAACATGAGAAATCAGCATAATAACCACAGTACTTTCTTACTTTCTGTTCTACTCTGAACAGCAATTTTCCATTTAGAGCATTATTGCATCCCAAATTCAGAGTTTTAAGCCAGAAGTGATTTGTAGATTCAGTTACAAAACAAGTGATTGATGAATAGATTTAAAAATCAATAAGAATGGATATAAGTCATCAGGCTGAAGCTGATGACTATCAAAGTTACTAAAAAACTCCATCTAGCTTTTCTTCCACAGAAAATATTCATGCCAAAACCAGATATTGTAATTAGTATCTTTGCTCTTGTTTTACAGATAACTCTGTTTGGAAGATAGATTCTAAATGGTCTATCCTTATGCATATTCCTGCTGCATTTCAAGATTGTATTCCTATATATCTAGCTCTTAACAGTGTTAAACTCAACAAAATTCAAGAAAATCCATGCTAAGAAGAGTGAATACTTAAAAAAAAAAAAACTCCTTTTTTTAAAATGTACTTCCATTACACTGCTGTAGGCATTGTGAATCTGAGCCATTTGGACACAGCAGCATTTTCTTAAATATTCTGTAATATCCCAAGACAGAATAAGAACCAAAGAAAACTGTTTACAGTAGAGAGCAAAACTAGCATTGTCTTTTCCCCTCCATCCTCCCAATTTCTACTTTCTCACTCCAACTCTTCAGCTCTTTTATAACCACAGAATCAGAGAGCTGTAGGTTAGAAGGGACCTCTGCAGGTCATTTGGTCCATTGCACTAAGTATCACCAATTCTAAGTCAGATCCAGCTTCAAAAGTAGATTAAATTTCTGAGGGTTATGGCCAGTCCAGTGCTGAATATCTCTAAGGACAGAGATTCCACAGCCTTTCTGGGTAGCCTGGTTGAATGATTGTACAATCTAATTGTTTTCTTAGAGCTTACCTGGAATTTTCCTTGCTCTAAGTAGCGCCTTCTTTAAGTCCACACCCTCTTTCAGTTCTTCTCAACAGTGATGGAGGCAAAATCTGGGTACAACATGACCACTTCTGTTGCTTTAGACAACCATGGTGTTGCAATAGTCCTTGCTGATCTCATTCAGACTTTATTCTTCCAAAATACATCTTTCAAATACACGCTAATTTATGGCTTTAAGTCACCTGAGGCTTTGCTGACATAGGCTTCATGATGGCATGTTGGAATCTTTGATGACCCTACTGCAAGACACATATCTGGTTGGCAGAGAAACAAGTTCTCATTGCTAATACTGAGATCTACATAATTTAGCCTGTTTTTTTTTAGTGAGGTGAAGATTAAGATATCTTAGTCAGTATGAAGTTCCTGGAAAGAAGTTCTTGAAAGAAGTCAGTGCCTCTCTCAGAGAAAAAGGAGAAAAAGCACTGGTAGAGAGATGCCAAATTATCTTCTACATAAAGCTTATATAGCCCAAGGGATAATATGGGACAGCAGAAAAGGGAGATAACTGTTTTTAAAAGAAAACATTGCTGAAACAGTATTTCATATAACTGAGACTATAGGTATAAGTGGGTAAGTGTAGGTCTTCTCAGATATTACTGTGGCAAAGAACCACTGAGATAACTGAAAGTTAAGGAAAACTCATAGAGACATGATTGCTACAACATTGATGTTTCTCACCTGGTTTATACAGTGATATGATCGACAGCTGAATGAGAGCTGTCTTTCACATTCTTTTTTTCCACTGAATATTTGGTTGGGTACATCTGTAAGTGTGGAAAAAATGGATTCCAGGTATTTCCAGCTTGACATAACAGTTTAGATTAGCCATTGCACCTTGTAAAATAATTAGCCTGGAAGTGAAGAATCAAGCTCAGTAATGTGCTAAATGGAGCAATCATCCAGCAACGTGAACAGAAAAAGGACTTTGCAGTTACAGTGAAAGAATAATCGAAACATCCATCCAGTACATAAATAAAATAAAGAAGGCAAATGAAATAGTATTTCTTCACATGTTCTGCTGTGTTGATCAGAATTAAAACAAGAGAGCTTACAGGATGTACTACTGTATGTGCCTGGTTTATGGGACACCATGTCTTCTGAGAACTACTAAAGCAATAAAAAAAAATCAGATCACAACAGCATAAATCAATTTCTGTGGAACAGGAGATGTACATAAAGAGAGGACTGCATTGTGGCCTAACAGAACTGAAAATTGTGGGAAGGACTAGTAAAAGTGATAGAAATAAAGTTTTAATACTAGCAAGACGCTTACAAGCATGGAGAGATAGTTCCAGGAAGTCTTCTCGTTGTTTGACTAATGAACTCAGACAGCTATTCCACTCAAACACCAGCAGTCATACAGAATAAATTACCAAATAACCCAAAAAAACATAAAATTAATTCAACGATTGCAAGTGATGGTTTGTTTACTTTGTTGAGAAGACAGAAAACACACTTAATATAAAAGTAATCTGCACATGCAGACCTTTGACTGTAGCCAATACATTCCGGGGCAGCACTGAAAGTGCTCGATTTCATCATTCTGAAATAGTCAGCAAGCTGATTAGTAGGAGACAAAGGTGGCATTTAAAAAAGGAACGATTTAATTATTTCTGATCATACACTCATCAGTGGTACCTCAAGCATACTCAGCAAACAGTTTTACGCTGGGGACTCCCTAATCTAAGGCTCTGTTCTACTGATGGGAAGGGCCGGGTCGGTCAGGATCACACAAGACTGCTGTCCCCTCCGCTCTGTGCTGCGGGTCAAAGTGCAGCGCGTCAGAGACAGCTGCCAGGTTTTCTTCAAATGCACTCCCCCGATCTGTAACAAGGCTATGCCTGTGGTAATGTGGATGTAACCCAGAGCATCCAAGTGAGCTCCGGCTGCGCGGTACAGCTCCACCTACTGATGCGAGTATTCCCCAAGTCACAGGGTGGCTCTGCTGCCTGGGTTTAAGCAAACATTTCTGGTTCAGTAGAGTGACGGTATCACTAGAAGGCATTCAAGGACAAGAGCACAGGGAGCAGGGGCATGAAAGGACACGACGCTAAGAAACCTGAAAAACTGTAGCTCAGGTTTACACAAATGCCAGAAGAAGGTGCTCAGAACTTCTTCAGGAGCAGCATGACAAAATTCTGAATAGCCCTAACCAAAGGCAAAAATACATCTCTCGAATACACTTGCTCCAAGTCACACCAGGGATGAATTTGACCCCTAGTGGAATGGGACTATAATCAAATTACATTAACGGAAAGGGCTTTAATTAATAATGCTTAACTATAGTTGTATTATTTTCATTGTACTACTGTATTTTTGTTATGTATGACTTATTCTTCATTAAGTGTTATCATGATAATATTCCCAAACTGTGTAAGATTTTACTAGCACTTTGTCTTGTTTGATGGCTTTATTCATGCATCTACTCAAAAAGTTTTATAATTGTATTATAATATTAGTAACTACTAACATATTCCTGGATCAATACTGGAATAAGACATTACAATATAATTGAAGGAAAAGGAACCTAATTTATTTTAGTACTTCAGAGGTGATTCACTTCCAGCAAGTATAAAGAATATTGTAGCTCAGGACCTTCCATGGAAACAGAAAACTTTTTCAGTCCTCTGCTAAATCCCACATTTCAGATTAACCTCAAGAGAGGAGGAACAACTGTTATGAATTTGATGATTATGCTAAGGCCCACCAGTATTCCCCAGGGAAAGATTCTGATTCCCTGGGGAGCTACCTCAAAGTTTTCCTGTTAATCAAGGAAAAACTGTTTGCACGCCCCTCAAACCTCTTAGAATAAGGCTCATGTGTGGTATCTGCTGTGGGGAACCGCTATTTTGGCACCATACATTCAAGCTGGCAGATGTTAGCTCACAATGAAAACACCTGTATCTTCAAAGTTTCAGTGCTGAAACATGCATCAGAGGAGAGTGAGCTACTGCTTTTAGCACACAAAAGCACCCAGGGAGATGAACAAACCAAGGTACTGCTAAAAGACAGTTGGCAAATGGAAGTTTACAGTCAGGCTGGTTTTCCTCAGGTGCAACAACACTGACACCTATTTGTGGACACAGGGTAGAAGGGGAAGATATGTGCCTTGGCTTCAGCAACGTCAGTTCTTCCAAAAGCCTCAAAAGGTATAGCCAGACCCTATGCTGATAAATCCCAGAGGCAGTGGGAACACTTCTTCTCTTACAGATACTTTGAGAATGTCCACAGAGTGGAGACTTGTTTACTCCCACAATGCACTCTAATAAGTGCTCACACCCAGACTGCCAGAGCCCCAAATTCTGTTTTCCATCATTCTTTAGGATTTGCACCTGTTCTTTGAGAAACAATCATCCCAGTTTTGCCTAAAAGTTTTTCTCCTTCTTTCTCCTATGGAGATAGAAGATACCTTTGTACAGGAGATTAACTGCTCACTTTTTGCAGTTTACTCTTCCACCCTTGTCTTTCCTGCTCATACATTCTGGCTAGCATTTAGATCCTTACAGAGATCTCTAGGTGATGACATTGCCAAGCAGATGAGCCTCTTGGAAACCCTTCCTATGGTGTCGTCCCCACCCCACCCAGCAGATTTGGAGCTCCATTTCAAGCTTTCTCCAGTTAATTCCTATGTCTTCAGTCTCCAGTCTCCCCTGCGGCTTCTAGGTCATACATTTTGCTCCTGACTTTGAAGCACATTTCCGCATTGGACATATTTTACTTGGGGAATTCAGATAGCTCCCAGCTAGGACTGGATTTCACACATCAAAACTTTTTAAGCCTCACCCTTTAAAGGAAGACTTTTTTTTTTCCCCCTTTGTGTAGTGTTTCCTTGTAATTATTATTAGCAGCAAAGAACAGTTAGGTTAATGTAATCAAGCTGAATAAATAGGTTGTCATAAGTTTCTTTGGGAGAAAATAAAGGACATGAGTCTATCTTTCAGTGATGGATATCTTTTTCAAATGTCACTGTGATTTTCAAGCCTTTATCCTCTGGGTGAGTCTTTTTGAGTACAGAAAGAGTTGTCTGCTCCCTTAGGAATGGGAGCTGGGGGCAGTGAGGGGAACCCACAGTTCAGCATTCTGTCAGGGCAGGGTCTGACACAGCTGTGGGGGGCTAGAGACCAGCCCAGCTGGGGTGTTGCTGAGGCAGGGGAGGTCCTTTCCATGTAACAGCCCATCTTCCTCAGTCATCCACTGCTCCTGTGCAATCTGACAGTGGAGACAAACCAGCTAATGGGTACAGACCGGCAGACAGACAGACTGCCCTCATCCCCCCACAGCCAGGTCTCCTGTGCCAGCTTGCATTGCGTTACAGTATCTGTGGGCAGAGATATAAAAGAAAGAGGAAGACAACCCTCTCTTTCCACTTGGGGAAATGAAGTATGGAGAATACTCACACCAAACTGGGACTGAGATAGGAAAAGACTCAGCTTGACAAATGAAATGTTATCCATGCTTTAGATGAACACATTTATCATCAGAGGCATGTTTTTGCCAGCTGATTGTACGCCAAACTTTGGGGGAAACTGAAAGACAAATATGAAAACCAGTGGGTGTTCCATGGCTTTGAAGTGCTGGCAATATGCAGACATCTGACTGCAGGACCAACCATACCACTGGCCAGCTTAAAACTGGAATTGTGACACCTCTTATTTTGCAACTTAAAAACATGCAACCAGCTTACTGGTACTGTTTTGTACAGTGTTATATTCCTACAGGGCAAAGCCACAATGGAAAATCAGGGATAGCTTGACATGCTCCACTACTCCTCAGCCACTCTGGAGAGGGATTGCTGCAGCCATGTGCTGGATCAGCATGAGAGAAGCATGATGAGCTGAAAAAGCTCACAGCTGCATGGCTGCAGCAGGAGACAATGTGCCGTTAACTAACCAGTAGATATACTACATAGTCCAATGTCTAAATTTACCCTTCCTACCGGCAAGTACCTGCATCAAGTAAAAATCTTAGTGAATACATGAAATAATGGAAATAACACAGCAATAGTATTTATAACACATGGGGACATGGCCTCATTATTTTAAAAAGTCTGTGGGTTTTCTGCTAAAAACTTTGTGGCTGCTACAATTTCTAATTCCCACAATACATCTGAGTTAAATTATGGATCTCAAAATCTCATGAAATTAATTGGAGGACTTCACAGCATCAAAAATGTGTTTTACATGTCTAGACAAATCTGATTATCATCATGCCCTTCAGAAATACGTTATATATTCCCAGCATATCAGATTTTACATAGCATTACCGTTAAATGTGGTCTAATTTCAGCTGACAAACCAGAGAATAATGATTTGGATGGTAATTTACTTCAGTTTTAAGAGATTAGTAATGTTAACGTCAAGTAAGATAATATATTTGACAATGACATCAGACAGCTCTGAATAAAAAAAAACTTCATTTTGTGTCAAATGTATTTTTAAAACCATATTTTAAAACCACTTTCAGTACCACCAGTAACATAAAATAAAAATCAAAGTTTTCATTGCATTAATTTTGTCAGTGAGTAGTGTGAAAAAGGCAGACCTAAATAAATAAAACCAGATAGAAGCTCAGGTTATCACTGGCTGTTTCCCTGTTTTGCCTCTAAAATCAGCATGCACAAAGCCATGCCAGTAGCATCATAATCCCTAATTGTCAGTTCCATGTAAAAAACTAAGGTACACAGGGTTTAAATACTATGCTACTGGTTATACAAATGAGGCCAGAATGTCCATGGCCTATGGGCAGTGAGCTCCTGCCACAGGTAACTGAGAATGCAGGGAGGACAATGTGAATCAACAGCTGGAATAGGAACACTTTACCCATGCAACCCTCTTAGGTACAAGGCAATGAGCTTTGCAATCAGTAATTCTCCCAAGTTCTGCAATATTACATTCACCTGTGTTGGTCAATGCCATTAAGGGGATACTTTGTTGGCTGCATGAACATGAGAAGGATTATGTTTCACACAAAAAGAATTGTGCTATTGTGCATGCCCTAAGCTTTGTCCTGTCTCAGTTTTAATTAACACGACTCAATGCTTTGCAAGGACAGAAGCCAAGCTGCTCTTCTTTTGAAGCCCTTCATTGTGTAAATCTTTCCTGTTCCAGTTAAGCTAATCAACATTCTTACAATGCTTTTTCATATGAAACTATCACTATTCTTTAAAAGTGCTACTACCTACCAGTTACCATTTTCTACTGCTTACAACACTTCTTTCTTTTTCATTAGCACTTTGAAATATTCTCATGTTCTACAATATCTCATTAAATTGGAATCCTGATTATTTCTATTATGCTAGCAAGTGTGTCACTGGCACTGTAATGGTCTTTTTTTCTATCTTAACTATCCAAATGAAGCAAAAATCAGTTTCATTTCATTCTTTCCAGACAAATCCCAACTGCTTTTATTTAAGCATCTGTATTTGTATTATACAATCCCTATTCATATTTCAAATGCTACACTATTCCACTGTAATGAAATATCTTTTCATGGCATGTCCTGTCAGGATACAAGCATGCATACTAAGGCACAATCATGAATAAGATTTTGGTAATTTCCACCTCATTTTGGAGCTCTTCTTATTACTGCAGTGGCAAACAGTCCCTGGTAGGTGAGGTTCCCTACTTACAGTTGGGTAGATGCACCTCTGTTCATGCAATACTCACTTGCTTTTTCCCTGGCATGTAAAGTTTGTGCATTATGGCTTTGGGACTGCTGGAAATGTTCACTGTGAAGCAAACATGCCCTAGCACATGCTGGAAAATCACAAAATTGGAAGAGCAGTCCAGTTCTTGAGCATTGCTGATGTAAATATGGGCTAAGAAAGAAGAGATAACAAATAAATGGAACATGAAGGTGACTGTGATTATTCAGGCCAGTAAAAACAAGGAATGATTACAGATAGTAAATTGGACTTTTCCTGTAAGTATCACACAATGACAAATTTGACAAAGAGAGACAAAAAGAGAATGAGGTGGTTTTGCAGGTCTTTATTTGGAATGTGAGCTGGAACTTCATGAGGAAAATATTTAGGTGTTTACAGAGATGGACTTTCAAAAGCATCTCAGAAATTTCAGAACATGCATGCTACTGGCTTTTAGTAAGGCTGATACTCATAAAGCGCTCTGAAACTTCAAGTGTAATTTCTTTTTCTCCTGATCTACTTTTAAAATAGAGACAAATTACTGTCCAAACAAAAATAAATTGCTTTATTTAATAAGGTCAAGTATAATTCTCTGAGAGTTCCAGGTGCTATAAAATCATTATTCGGCCTTTGGTGAATGATTTAGACTGCCTACAGTGATGTCTATTTCACAAGCAACTTGCGGGCTACGATTAATCTTTTGCAAGGGTTCTAGGAGAGAGTAGGGAAGTCAATCTTTAACTGAGATTGCAGTAAAACTTTAACTAAAAATATTTAACTGAGAAGCAGTAAAAGCCTTTTACCTTCAAAAGCACTGGTATATGTGAAGTATTGGTAGAAAGTAGCATGACAAACTGTAGACAATCTAGAAGATTCCAGAGGTAACTTCTTAAGCCAGGTAATAGCCAGCCCTACCAGAGAGAATATGACACTAGATTTGATGGTCACCAACATAAAGGAGATAATTGAGGATGTCAGGATTGGAGATACTTAGGTTGCAGCAACCATGCAATGGTGGAGTTTGCAGTGTTGAGGAATATAGGTTGAGTAAGGAGTAAAGTCAGGCTTCTGAACTTTAGGAAGGCAGTCTTTCAGCTCTTCAGAGAGATTGTCAGAGGGATCCCTGGGAGACTGCCCCTGGGGAGAAGGAAGTGAACAGAACTGGCAAATCTTTTCAGAAATCTTCTATAGAGCAAAAGAGCTAGAGATTCCCAGGAGCAAGAAATCATGCAAGGAAGGCAAGAGACTAGAATGGCTGAGTAGGGACCTGCTGGTCAAATAAAGAGAAAGAAAAAAATGCAGAGGCAGTGGAAACTAGGACAGGTAACCTGGAAAGAGTATAGGGAAGACCTGGGAAGAGTATAGAAAAGAAGTATGATTGTGTAGAGAGGGTGTGAGGAAGACCAAGGCAATACTAGAACTGAACTTGTCAAGGGACACTAACAAATAACAGGAAGGGCTTCTACAGGCACATTAATTGGAAAAGGAAGGTAAAAAAAACTGCAATCCCCCTGATGAAAACCACTGGTAATAGTGGTTTAACAGGTAATAACTCAGGAGGAGAAGACTGAAGTAGAAGAATCAACAACTTTTTTGGCCTCAGTCTTCAATGGCAACCTCTCTTCCCACACCTTTTGAGTGGGGGGGCTGAGAGAGCAGTCTCTCCCACTGTAAATAAAGTTCATGACCACACAAGGAACCTGAATGCACATAAGTCTATGGGACCTGATGAGAGGCATCCCAGAGCCCTAAAGGAATTGGCAGATGTAGGTGCCAAGCCACTCCCCACGATATTTGGAAAGTCATAGCAGTCACAGGTGACTGCAAAAAGGGAAATATTACACCCATCTTTTAATAGGGAAGAAAGGCTGATCCCTGGAACTACACACCTGTCAGCCTTCCCTCTGTGCCTGGGAGGAACATGGAGCAGACCCTCCCAGAAGCTCTTCTAAGGCACAGGGAAGACAAGGAGGTGATTCAGGAGAGCCAGCATGGCTTCACCATGGGCAAGTCCTGCCTGACCAGCTGTAAGAGACAGTCTGAAGATTCTCTCATCTGTCTCACAACCATCTCAAGAACAGAGACTAAGACCCTGAATATCACAAGGGACTTGGTTTAGGGGTTCGGGCCTAGCTGAGGGTGGATGTTTGCTAAGTGACTGTTTGCAGGTGGTTGCACAGTACACTGCCCTCATTCCTGCTGGTGAGTAGAGGCTTGTGCATGGTAACCTGTGCAATGGGTTTCCACAACACATTGCCCTCGTTCCTGCTGGTGAGCAAAGGCTTGCAAGATGTAGTTTGCTCTGTAACCCTACACCTGCACCCCACGCAATGGAATTCATCACAATGATCATCAGTCTCCTCTGTTTTTAGCCCTGTGCCCCTTGCTTTGTAAAAGACTATAAAATTACACCCCAAACTTACCTTCCTTTGACATCTCCCCGATGGACAGAAGACTCCGGGGTCGATGGATGGCTGAGTGGACTTCAACATTGGTAGCTATAATCTCCTTATTCTCTTTTTCTTATGCTTTGCTTTCTCCTCTTTTCCCTTTATCGCATATTAGTGCTGATGAGCACTCAATAACGTGTGTTTTGCTGTTTGAGTCCCTGGTTGGCTGATAATCTTTTGTACTCTGAGTTTGAATAAAAGAACCACATCATGAATCCCACCTTGTGGATCATGACACCAGCCCAGAAGCCTTCTATGATGGGGTGTTGCGGCCTGCCTCAGGGTCGACAAAGGGTTACATTGTCCCACCCCAAACCCCTTGTGAAAGGCAGCCCAGGTGTTCTGATTGGGTTTGAGTCCCTGGGGGGGGGGGGGGGGGGGCGGTTCTCCTGTGTTTCTACTGGCCCCTGACCCTGGACTCCACCCTCAAGGGTGGAGACCTCAAAACTTCTGCCCCTCAAAAACCCCTGCTCAGCCTCTGTTCGGGGCTCTCTGTTCTGGATCTGAGTTTGTTCTCATGCTGAATAAATGATTTCATGAACAAAGACCCATCTCGTTGGTGCTCCATGCTGGTCCCCAGAATCCTGCTGCTTCCCTGGACGAGATCCTGAGGTTGCTGACTGCAACAATGGGGTGACTACATCAGTGGACAAGGGAAGGGTAACAGATGTCATTTATCTGGACGTCTGTAAAGCCTATGACACACTATGTTGTAGGTCCCCCACAACATCCTTTTCTCCAGGAGAGATGGAATCAATGGGTGGACTGTTTGGTGGATTAGGAATTGGTTGGATGGCCACATCCAGAAGGTCGTGGTCAAGAGCTCAGAGTCCCAGAGGACGTCAGTGATGAGTGCTGTCTCCCAGGGGTCTGTACTGGACCAGTGTTACTTAAGTCTTCATTAATGACACAGACAGAGGGATCAAGGGCACCCTCAGCACATTTGTAGATGACACCAAGCTGAGTGCTGGTGCTGCTGACACACCTGAAGGACAGGACACATCCAGGGGCACCTGGACAAGCTGAAGAAGTCGCCCATGGGAAACTCATGAGGTGTTACAATACCAAGTACAAGGTTTTACGTGTGGCTTGGGGCAACCCCCGGTATCAGCCCAGACTGGGGGATGAACACATGGACAGCAGCCCTGCCCAGAAGGACTTGGGGATGCTGGTGGGTGTTGCCCTGAGAATCAGGCCTTTAGATATTGTTTTTCACAAGTTCTAGCGACTTGCCCAGGAAAGAAACTATAAACATAGGTGTTTATACATTCCATTAAAGATATGCCTTTTGATTGACATCTCTCACAGCCAGTGCGGTAGGGAAGGTGTTAACCTGACTATCTAATCCCTGGTCATGGTCGAAAACCTACAAATACTGAAAGAACAAATAATCGAGAATTCTTCTTTCAACACACCTCGAGCTGCGTCCGTGTGAATCATTTTGTGTCCAACAGTGACAGGTGGGTGAAACGTTGGACATGACCCAGCAATGTGCACTCACAGCTCAGGAAGGACTGCAAGGTGACTGGCCCTCCTGAAGGGAAGAGCAGGGAAGAAAACAGTAAGAAGTATCTTTCAGCCCTCCCCAGGGGATCAACTTAAGCCAGATCTTTGTTGAAAAGCTATAACGGTAATTATTTTTTAGAAAGAACATGCCATACATATGTTAGGTGTCTGATTAACATTCAGCTAAATGAACATTAACAAATGAAGAGCAATTTATAGCCACTTAAATAAAAAATATTTTCCTCTCTGTTATCAACATTTTCCTACAGTAACTTATGACACTATAAACCTTCTGTGATCCTCTCATTGCTTTATATCTTTCTAGGAAAATGAAGATACTCAAACATAAGTAACAACTACATGAAAAAAAGTGTCCATCTTCTTTTTATTTGTCTGAGTTCTATATCAAGCTGTCAGTATAAAGCAGGTAATTTTTTTTAAAATGGGGCTGTATCTGCCTCCTTTTTTAAAAAAGTTTTGGCCACAAGTAATATATTTTCTTTTTTTCATATTGTAGATAATATGCAGTAGAGAATTTTGTCTTCAATAAGGAAAAATAATTATTTTTGTATATGTATTTATGCTTTGCATGAAATTTACTTTAAAAAGGTTCTTTCCCAAAACAATGAGATCATTGAAATCAGGACAGAAAAGACCATAGTACACCCTGACACAATTCAACATAAATAAGCTCTATAAGTTTAGTATATTTGTATAATCATACGTTATTTATAACACTGAACATTTGCTTCTATGCTGCACTGCTCAAAGCATTTTCTTTCCAACCAATTTTAGTGCATACAGAGAATCAGAAAAAGACTGTATTTCCCTCTGATTAAAAGAAATCTGATACTGAAACTGCAACTGATTGAGACTGTACCCAACTGTTCAGAGAACCAATTATTTTACACATTAACCTAAGCTCGTCTCAGCAGCTACTGTAAGAGAAGAACATGTCAGATCCTGGTTTCAGATGGAAACGAAATACCACTACTATTGAATTATCACAAGCTCCATCTACGCTGAAATTTAAAATAGAATCACAATATAAATGTATTTACAAAATTTCACATTTCAAAGTATACTTTTGACCCTGCACTGCTTTTCCATACCCAATAATAGTTATTTTCATGGATCTTAAGTAAGCTTAAATTACAAAAAATTTTCTTAGTGATCCAAATTCCAGAGAATTCGATCAATCCAAAAGATGGTTACTATTCCTTTTGTTGTTATGCATTTCAGTTAGTGCACCCAATACCACACACAAGGTATCAAAATATGGACAGGCTGGTTTATTTTTGAAGATAAACACAGATTCCAAACCAAAATATTCTGAATTAAGACACATGGCTTTGTTGCTAAGAAGTCTTCAGGGGATTTGAATTTTGGAGCTGAATTTAAAAAGCAAAAAATTCCACAATCTCCTAGGTAAATGAAACTGCAGATGTGCAAACTCTTCAAAAAATTCACTAAACTGCATTGACATTTCTGGCAGAAGACAGAAACTAATTGTACATTCTGATTACCAGTGCAACTACCCTGTGTCTTAGGGCTAAATTTCTCCTTATGATCTGCTCACTTAACTGAGAAATCTTTGAGGATGTCTGTCTAAGACCAACACAATGGACTTCTTATGCTGCCCCAGTCTTGGATCTATGCTAGTGGATCTGTGTGGTGGCCAGGCCAGGTCCATTAGTCCAACCTTGGATGCCACAACCTTCCTGGACAGAGGTCTTCTAGGAGACAGCCTTTGGGGGGTCTCAGGCAATCCTCTGGCCACCAGGTAACCTCAGCAAGGGGCAGCCTGTGGCTGCAAATGCAGTGATTTCCAGCTCAGTGATTTCAGCTCAGGTTGCTAGGTTATACCAGCCTTACTCAGAGACAGAGAGACAGGAGCATCATGTGGCAATTCCACAAAGGTAGCCTTTATTGTCCAGCAGCCCTGTAAAGGGGTGCCAGGGACAGCAGCTCCCTTCCAAACTGGGAAAAAGCTGGGATTTTTATGGGGGAGAGCAAGGGTGGTACTAAGGGGGAAAACTAATGGGTTACAAATAATCAACACGGGCATTAAGGCATGGTGGGGTAGCTGGAGCCCTCACCATGACAAGGGAGGATGGTCACATATAAGGGATATCTCTCCAGGAGAGGGTTGAGACAAGCTTATCACAGCCCACTCAACAGACATCCGTCCAGGGGAAGGTTGTGGCAGGCCTATCTGCCTTCACAGGTCTGCCTCTGTCTTCTGTTTCATTAAACATGCTTGCACATTTTCCCAAAATACTCTTTATTTTCTTTTCCTCATTATTGTCCAGATCTGCTGTGTTCCTCATTCCACAACACTTCACTTGCTAGGTGAATTTATTCACTGTATGATCTCTCTAGTGTTTTGGGATACCTTGAGCTGGAAGTCAGACTCTTTTTCTTAGATTTAAAAGGAAAGGAGGCATATGTAGTCATGCCCCTGTGTCTGACCTCTTCTTCCTCATCATAAGCATTAGGATAAAATACTGACTTCACTTGGATTTGACAAGAGATACAGATTTGAGAGGTGTAATGCTTTGATCCGGATGGTGGGGTCTGACACCCAATGAATTACCTGATGAAACAGACTTTCTCTGGGCAATGAAGGACCTCCCTAGCTCCCTGCAAAGGATACTGCAGAGATACTTGAACTGGTGGCAGATGAATTCCAGTGCCAGAAGTAGCTGCAGTTCAGCTGTGCCTCCATTAATTTCTTTGCCTATTATTGTGTTACTTATTATTTGTGGCAGGGTCCAGACACACCTGCTCAGGTTGGGACTGTCTCCATCAGTCAGTGTGGGTTAGACGCAGTCATGAGGATGACTGAGGATAAAAGGGATTTCTGCCTGATATTTTTAATACAGTGTGTTTACTGAATAAGTCAGAATATCATGAGCACAACCAAGCAGCACATTTTTAAATAGAGATAATAAAAAAAGGATGCCGAGAGACATTTGTGGCTGATGTACAATTGACAACCCCATTGATGGCTTAAGTGGAGAAAGGAAAATCATGGTTATTACATGGAACAAAATTCTCAGAAGCTGGGAAAACCAATTCTCAATCTTTGGCAAAATAATCAGAACAAATTAAGTCATACAACCCATGAAACAGATGAAGCCTGAGCAGTGGTAATAACAGCACTATGGAAGTAAGAAAAAATATAAGTTCTGTGCATGCTACCAAAAACCCAACAAACAAACAAACAAACAAACAATCAAACATACAACAAACAGCACACCCTCCCGCCCCCCCCAAAAAAAAAAAATAAAAAAAAGAGAAGTATCAACCAAGATGCAAAGCACAGTAGATTACTACACTTTGGAAGAGTCTGCACACATCAGTAGAACAGCAAAAAAAGCAAAAAGCAAAAAGCAAAAAAAGCAAAAGCCCAGGCAATGATGAGCAGTAGAGCCTTACAGAAGTCTCGCTGAAAATAATGAGATTTCTTTTGTGCCACATTATTAGGCATATACTGAAACATTTTGTTTCATTAGCTCAGGCCAAAGGGTTCCATACATGCCAAAATGCTGGATTAGTGAGAGAAGTGCTGTGAATGTAAGGTAACAATCAGCAGACGCACAGAAAGATCCTCACAAGATGCATAGATATTGTAATATTGCAAAATCAATGGACTCCAACAAAGTGAATATTTTAAAATACACACAAATCAAGTCATGGGCTAATCTCTCAGGAGGAAATTTTTTATTCTGTGAAACTTTATCTGGTTTTCTTTTGTTTCCCCATGTACTTTTTGCCTTGTTTTTAATGATAATATGCATTTGGTCCTCAATTATTCCACCAAATGTCATCTATAAAATATAAAACCAGAAGATGTGATAGCATCTTTGATATTTGGTCTTGGACAAATTACATCCTTTTATGGTATCCTTTACAATGCACATAGATAATATATGAAGAAGGAGACAGCAGAAATCTGTAAGTTTGAAGGGTGATTTGCACTCCTCATGCAAGGAAACAGCAATAAAAATCGGAGATTTATGATACAATTTACTCCTTCATTAAGCAGCAGACATTGTGTGTGTCAGCCACCAGCTATAAGGGTTTCAGTATCAGTTCTGCCAAGTGTCTCATTAAAAACTGAGAAAAGAAACAGCAGTCTAACTTAAGCTCAGCCTGCTACTTTTCCAAGTGAAGCATGCTGCCACATTTTTACAAATTAGACTGTATCTATTTGGATGCCTGTGCAACTACTGAACATTTCACAAAAATTTTAGAACTATCACATCATGAAAAACCTGTTAAATCAGTTGTGCATGCTATGCAAGGAAGTAGAATGCTTGATATTTTCTTCACCTACAGAGTCTCTTCTTTCTTGAGAAAGGTGTGATATTTGACACATCTTTTGGGAAGATTCAATCAAGTATGCATTGTTCTCTGCCACAGCCTCACAGCTGACTTCCACAGTCCATATTCTGTCTAACTTCTGAGTCACAGATGACCTTGCATGCAATCAACTTTTATTACTTTCTGTCAGATAGCTGGGTTGATGTATAACTCTATTTCTATAAACAGGCTATTTCCTCAGCAGGTATCTGAATTTTATCAAATCTATCATTTATCAAATGAAACTCTTCACAGACACTTGCTTTTCTGGGTTTAAGAGCAGTTTGTACTTGAAAGAGACGATCACAAATTTTTGCCTGAAAATAGTATGTATTATTGCACCTAAATTCCTACATGATGCCACAGTTTCATATGAACACACTCAAGTTGCATTTGTATTGCAAATTTATGCATACAAAGTAAGCATTTGCACAAGGAAAATAAATAAAAAATTGTTGCCGCTGGTGCTGAATAGAACACACGGACACAGCTTGAGGTGTAGTGAAAGGAAGAGAGAGTTTATTTTTCCTCCCAGGATTTATAGGTTTCTGACCATGGCCAGGGATTGGATGGTCAGGATAACACTTTCTCACTCCACTGGCTATGAGAGATGCCCATCACAAGATGTGTAACAGAAGGAATGTATACCTATCTCTATGTTTATAGTTATTGTCCTGGGAAAGTCTTAGAAAACTATGTCAGCAAGCTCAGAAGCTGAGTTTTCAGAGCGACATCTGACCCTTTTTGGTTTAACAAAAAGAAAAAGAAAAATGAACAAAGAAACTAGCAACATTATAAACAATCTAAAGGAAAAATACAATACTCCATACAGTCAGAAGGCTGTAATTTCAGGGTGATATCTCACCCTTTCATTATTATACAAAAAAAAAAAAAAAAAAAAAAAAAAAAAAAAAAAAGTGAAAACATAAACACCTGCTTGTGGATGACTCCCAATTTGGTCACGGAGGCAGAATCCATGGCCAAATTGAAAGGTGCCTGGGAAAACTTCTGAAATGCTACGACAGCAGCCTGTAATTCCATCAGTTAGGCTGATCCAGCCTCATGACTCTCTAAAACCTGCCACTCAGATCCATCCTTCCAGGTAGCAATGGCATTTCCAGTGTTTTCATTGGCCAATGATACCTGTGGAATGCAAATCTGGAGTGGGAATGAAAAAAACCAGCAACACCAATGGAAAGATTAATGTAATAAACTTGAGGAGCAGAAACTGCTCGCAGAACCTCCTCCAGAATCTACTGTGCCTGTGGGGTCAGTGTCAGAGGTGACTTCAAATCAGAGTCCCCCTTTAACCAAACAAGGGAGACAATTGTGTCATGGTCAGTCCCATATAAGGATACAACCATGTAAAAGTCCATTACTATCTGGACAGCATTCATGCAGTGTCTGCACTAAATGCAAAAATTGCATCTCCTGATGTGGGACTGTTCATCCCAAAAATTATTTTGACCCTCAAATAATTTCAAGGAGGTTGTAGAGATGAACAGCAGGAAACTGCTCGCAAACACCAGAGAGGGCTAGAGCCCCATATCAACAGCAAATGCTGGAAAATTTTCACATGCCTTACGGCAAAATCTCCATTGATATCTCTGTGTGGGCTCAGCATTAATGATAGCTGGCACCAGAAAGGCAAATTTTGGTCTGTCATCAGGATGCAAAGAATTGTAGAGAAACAATCCTTCAGATCCACGATGAGGACTAGCCAATCAGCAGGAAGCATGGCAGGTGAAGGCATGCTAGCCTGCAACATCCCCATGCTTCCCATCATAGCAGTAACTTTCTGGAGGTGTTGTAGCAATCTCCATTTCCCAGACTTCTTCTTGATACATAAAACAGGAATGCCCCAGGGACTGGTCGAAGACTCCAGATCACCGTGATCCAACTGTTCCTGCATCAAGTCACAGAGGGTGACTAGTCTATCATGAGAGAAGACAACAGAAAATGATGAACAAAGAGTCAGTCTCAAGTTCTTCTTTGTGTTGAATGTGTCAGCATCAGGTCCAAGGGTCACTCCAGGGGCCCGTCAGCAAACCTGACAATCATGATGTCCGTGCCAGTGTCAAGAAGCCCGCGGAGGCTAATCTCTGACAGCATCTCACCAAGGATGGACAGGGTGTAGACCCGTTCAGGATGATCCCTGGCTGTCAGAACAGCAGTCCAGTGACCCAGGGAGGTCCAGGGAACGCAGAGGCACCATCTCCCCGCAGCTGATTCTCAGCTCTGCGAACACAAGACTCAAAAGGCACAAGGTGAGCAAATCCAGGTCCCGCAGGGATAGGAACAGTAGGCAGGAGTGTGGAACCCATGGCAGAAATGCACCCCAGGAATTCCGAATCAACGTCCCCTAGGTGATCAATGGTGCTCTGAGCAGTGGTGTTCAACCACGCCACAAGAAGAGCCCTCACCCACCGCCCAAAGCATTCGGAAGCACATGGAATGCCTGATACGCTCAGCTGCACAGTCATCTGACAGGGGGACAAAGTCCACAGGCCAGCCAAAGAGGCTCCAGCAGCCTGGGACCCTTTGCCTGTGGAGGCCACTGGCTTAACCCCCGCGGCATCACCACCGGAGCGAGTGGTAACCAGTGCAGGACCTTGGTCTGCCACGGCCACAGGAGGCTACGGGGGAGGGCTGCCTCCAGCTGCAGGCTCAGGCGATGCCCAGGAACCTGAGGTGGGGTGATGTCCTAGTTTAGGGCAAATTAGGGAGTAAAACTCCAAATAGGGATTTCCCCAGGGAAATGCCCCCTCTCCACCAACTGGTCCGGGAAAGGGAAAAAAAAATTCCTTGGAGAGAAGTGGAAAAAGCTGTTTATTTAACAGAAATTGAATAATATTAAATAATAAAACCTCTCGCTGTTTGATGGGATGGCAAGTCTAGGAAGACAAGTCCTTTTCATGTGGTGTAGCTCGGCTCACTCAGGTTTTTATCAGTCCTTTCAGCGCTGGAAAGTGTCGAGGCCCAGGCCCCGGTGGGCCACAGGCGTCAGCTCCCGGGGTTTGGCTGGGTGTTCAGTCCAGAGCAGGTTCGCACAGATCCAAGAAAAAAAAGAAAAAAACAAAGGTCCAGGGAACTCCTCTGCCTCAGCTAGCTAAAACTAACTAAAAGCCAGAGAGAAGCTCTGTCCCGCTGTCTGTCCATGCTGCAGACACCACAGTCCAGGAGCAGGATGTGTGGGAGTGATGTTTTCTTTAACACAAACTGCGCGCTTTTTCTTTCCCCTCTCTTGCTTTCAAAGCCAGTCTTAAAGGTGCAGAACTTAATATATAACATAAACCAGACGATTGGGGATACCAGTATTATAAAGTCACCCCAGGACAGGTGGGTTGGAGCCAGCTCAGCACGGCCCGCCACCAGCGCTGGGGGGGACCGTGGCGCCAGTAGAGGCACAGCCCGTGGAGCCGCAGCAGTGTCCCGCTCTGCTGCCAGGGGACAACCCAGGCTCGCAGGAGGGGAAACCCGCAGCATGGGGCTGGCAGAACTCGGCCTGGCGTCCACACCACTCGCAGCACCCATGCCCACGCCCCACGAATCCGGCGCGGTGGGGGCAGCGCTCAGAATTGCCCCTAACAGCGGTTCTTCAGGGGCGAAAGGTCCAAGAAGCGGCGCCAGCCGCTCCTCCACTGGAACAGTGTGCGTGTGCACAGCCGCTGGCACGGGGCCCGGGCCCGTCCCGTCCCCCACCACAGTGTACGGCACGGCCCAACCGCAGCAGGGACATGGGACCGACCCTGAGGCATCCCCCAGGGCCGGCGGTGCCCCCCATTCAAGCAGCCCCTCATCGGTCTGCGCCGCAAGGGCACACGAAGGAGGTGACCCCGCCCCGGGCTTACACCGCCAGAGCGCTGGCCAAGGTGGCGTTATGCCCACCGGTCCCGCGGCGACCCTGTTCAACCTGCTGGGGGCCCCAGTGATCCCGGGGGAGCCAACCTCGGGACCTGAGACACAGCTGCCCCCTGGCTCCGTGCCACCCGGGGAGAGGGAGAGCCCCACCCCGCTCCCAGAGCCAGACCTCTCACCCAGGGCAGAGGAAGCAGCTCTCGATCTGGCAGAAGAGGACAAGCAACTACCCAGAACGTGGCCACACTGTCGCCAGATCCTCAGCAGCCGGGCCAGACGGGGCTCATAATCAACCAGCAGAGCCTCGAGCAGGGAATTGCCTAAAGCGTCCCAAGCCGGCTTCGAAAAAATCGCCTCAACCACAGGGAAAAACCCCTCAGTTCTCCCATACTCACACAATCGCTGAAAGTCAGCATACAAAACATCAATCCCTTTCTGATCAAATACCGCACACCATTGTTCCATAACCAGGCCCTCCGTAGGAGAGAGCCCAAAAACAGCCATAGCCAAAGGCTAGATAGCACCGTGTAACCGTCACCTGCAACACACATCGGGGTTCACCAGATGTTACCACTGAAGATGAATAGATCACACAGACACAGGATGAGGTGTGGTGAAAGGAAGAGAGAGTTTATTTTTCCTCCCAGGATTTATAGGTTTCTGACCATGGCCAGGGATTGGATGGTCAGGATAACACTTTCCCACTCCACTGGCAATGAGAGATGCCCATCACAAGATGTGTAACAGAAGGAATGTATACCTATCTCTATGTTTATAGTTACTGTCCTGGGAAAGTCTTAGAAAACTATGCCAGCAAACTCAGAAGCTGAGTTTTCAGGGTGACAAAAGATTGCACAAATTTGAGGGGTTTTGGCACAACTTAATCTAATTCTCTATATTTAAATATCTAGACTCCCACAACCCAAATATAAAGGAGTTTATGTCAGCTTTAAAATCTGGGACATTTATCATGAACATTTTGTGCAATGCAAGAGAAAGGAGATATGGAGCCACCACAAGTTCAGTTTTTACATTGTCAGGGCTTGGAAAAGTTATGCACTTCATACTGGTGAAACACAAAGCTGGCATATGGATTGCCTCTGAGTTATGGCTGAGAATGTCTAGGGACCTGAAACTTTCCTGACCACTGTGAGACTTCACTGATGTAATTCTAAATCTCACAAAATTAAGAACAACAAGGAGAGTCTAATGCACAGCTGAGTTTCCAACTTTCAAAATATCAGTCTAACCATCACTGTTTCACCATGGCTAGTACATTCACTTTCTTTAGGGTGTGCATGGAGATAGACATCAGTGAGAAAAGTATATGTGGTAATGTTGGGGGTTAAGTGTCCTTCCTTTTGTTCAGGCTCACCTATGGAATTTTTACCCATTAGTTTCAGGGAAAACCTTTTTGCTGGTACTTTGTGGGTGCTTGAGAAACACAAAGAGTTTAGCTGGGCCAGGGGGGAAGGGGGCCAGGAAAAAGAGAGGCCAGGGGCAGCTGGGGGCTGGCTGGTTTCTTCAGCTTCAGAGCAGGACACTTTGCTGGGAGTTGTTGCGGCGGAGAGAAGGGAATTCACCATCACCCAGACGGAGCTGCTGCTTCTTCTTCTCCTTCTTCCTTCTTCATTGGTGGCCTTGCACCCCATGTCCTGCCAGGACGTGCCAGTGCCAGGCACCGCCACGGAGCTGCTGAAACACCTCAGCCACCAGCCCAGGATCTCAGCTCACCCCTGCTGTTCCAGCCGGCTGTTCCTCAGAGCTCTGCAGGAGCACCGGGACTGCCCGCCCGAGGGGGTTTGTGAAACAAAGCCTCTCCTCCATCCTTTCCTGGCTGGGCCAAGAAGGCTGTCATGGGGTCCCTGATTCTGTTTTACTGTTAACGCTGTAGTTGTTGTTGTTTGTTTGCCTGGTTATACACTATTAAAGAACTCTTATTCCTATCCCCAGATCTCTGCCTGAAAGCCCCTTGATTTCAAAATTATAGTAATTCAGAGGGAGGGGGTCTACATTTTTCATTCCAAGGGAGGCTCCTGCCCTCCCTAGCAGACACCTGTCTTCCAAACCAGGACAATATGAAAAACTGAATTTTGACAGATTGTATCTGCAGGAGGCAAAACAGTTCTGTCAAATCAAAGCTTCTCTCCTCAAAAAATATAATTGCATCATGATAACAGGTTTCAGTAAGACACTGGAGACACATGCTCTGCTGTGGTAGTGTGCCTCAGGGTCGACAAAGAGTTACATTGTCCCACCCCAAACCCCTTGTGAAGGGCAGCCCAGGTGTTCTGATTGATTTTGAGTCCCTGGGGGTTTCTCCCTTGGTGTGCTTCTACTGGTCCCTGACCCTGAACTCCACCCTCAAGGGTAGAGACCCTGGGGGTTCTGTCCCTCAAAAACCCCTGCTGTGCCTCTGTTCGGAGCTCTCTGTTCTTGGCCTGAGCTTGTTCTCATGCTGAATAAATGGTTTCATGAACAGGAGCCCATTTCAGTTGGTGTTCCATGCTGGTCCCCAGAATCCTGCTGCTTCCCTGGACGAGATCCTGAGGTTGCTGACTGCAACACTCTGCTGTCTTGATTTTTGGATATATAAATCTGTTGATTGTTGGTTGAATGAATCTTTGGGACATGCAACAGTGTACAACTAGAACACAATGATTCAACATTCAGGCATTTCTAATCAACACTTTCAAACTTAAAACACTTAATTAATAGTTAGCAAACATTATAATTGAAACTTAGAGTGCTCTCAAGCACCTAGCTACCACACTTTGTACCTCACAGATACCAACCCTGCAGTTAATTTAGCTGCTTGCAGCCATCACTGGAGTTGATATGGAGGCCACAAGTAGTGCTCAGGAGGTTCTGACTCATGGTGCAGCTTCATGTCATGCTGACACTTTGAAGACCAAGTTGTGACTGAAAGGAAAAACCTGCTCCTCATCTCCCCCATTCTCTTGTTGCCTGTCTTACACTACATTTAGCAATCATGCAAGCACACAGCCAAGCCATGTGATGCTCTCTGTCAGAGGCCCTGAACCTCCTGCACACAAGTGGGATCCTCAGGGAGACTGACCTCACTGGACATGCCATGCAGCATGCACTCTACAGCAGCAGGAAGTCCAGCATGTCAGACTGGTTCACGTGAGTGGCATAAGGAATGGGCAGATGTTGCATCCAGAGCCTCATGAGCCTTTAGGATGGCCCCCTTACCTATGAAATGTTCTGCTAGAAAGAATCCATCTCATGCATAAGGCTGACAGGATATCTTTAATACAGGATTCTTAGTAAAAAGTTTCCTTTTTGCCTTCCTGCCTTTAAGATTGTTGAGTTATCACAGAGATGCCACCATGGTTAACCAGCCTTCTGTTGCTATATGATCTTTTTCACAGTAAGGGTAATTAGTATCTAACGATAATCATTACTTTTCATGAAACACGACTGGGTGTTTTACTTACTTTTTCAGAGAAAGTATTTAAAGATATATTTTGTTCACTGAAGAATGAATTTATTTTTAATTTTGTCACATTTAGTAATATTCTTATATTCAGAAGCCAGATTTCACTGTAAACAGAGTAACAGTCAGTGTTCTAAAATTTAGCTCGTAATTATAGATTGGTAATTGCATATCTAATAGTAAGGTTGTAATTAGGATCACCCCCACAGTCCAGGTTAGTCTTAGCTCTGAGGTCACAGGCAATTCAATGACTCAACCAAACATTGTAATACTTCACCACTTGTTTTTCATTGCTGACTCTATTACTTGAAATACAATCATTAAATAAGGACTATGCATACTTGGTCATCTGCATGCAAATAAGATCACTATTTTCAAGCTTCTCTAATAGAATTACCTTGCCCTCCTTCCAACTATACACCTCCAGCTATCAATTTTAATTTTTATGGGGGCTGTACATTTTCAGACCTTCCTGAGGCTTTTGGGAAGAACCTGCTTTATCTACACAGTGGCTGCTGTGACTCGGCTGTTGGACAGAACAGTCCCAGGGTGTCAGGAAGACTGTTCCCCTATCCCAAGCAGTGGGCACTTCCACCCCTCCCATCCACACTGCTATGTAAACAAAGGGCAAAGCACTGAAAACCTGCTGAGACCCTGATCTCCTGGCTCACAGGAGCCCCTAATCCTGCTAATCTTCAGCAGCTCATGCTTTCTGCATTCCCCATATCTCTGTGCTCCTGAAAATCATCCATATGTCTCCAACTTTTCAAATTACTGTTCCAGCTCTTCCACATTTGCTTCCTTATTTGTGGCAACTGCTTCACTCATCATCCCTCTGCTTTTCCTACTCCATCATATGCCCCATGTGTCTGCCATACCACCTGCCTTTCCCCCTTTCTTCTCCTTTACTCTTTCACATCAATATACTTGAGCACCATTGCAGCTTCGCATACATCCAAACTTCCTTTCTCCTTCCATTCTCCATGATTCTCTGCCCAGATAAGGTCTCACTTTATCCTTTTCCATGCATGTGTCACTGGCAAATTGATTTCAGTGCTTCTTTCTTTCAGAGTACTGCTTTGGAACCTGACTGGACTCCTCCTCTCCTGGCTTCAGAACTCACCATAAACAGTGCTAGAAAAAAGATAAATAAAAAAAGTTCATGCTGGTCAACATAAGAAATTAAAACACTCCTATCCACATCACAGAAGGCAAAGCATTAAGTTCTACAGGCATACAAGCCACACAATCTAGCATCTTCTTCAAGGTTAACTTTTTATGTACGTTTATAACAAAGTCCTTCTGAAAAAAATTAGTTAATTTAGATATCATTCCAACACATTACAATGTATAAGCACAATTTAGATAGTTAAGATGTTGATGGTAACAGCCTCTGACCTTTGAAAAGTTCTTGTAAAAAGGTCCTTGATCAACACACTTTATACTGGACTATAATGACTCGGTAATTGCACGGTGGTTTCTAGAACCAGACTTCACATCTTTGAGGAGGAAACAGAAAAGTGAAGGACAGAGGAGCAAAGTTCAAGTCATCTAAGCTATTTAACTGAACAATTAAAATATTTTATCAACAGGGGGCTCAATTTCCAGGCCATCTCTGAACTTGGTTTCGTGTTTTGTTATTTGACAGCTGTAGTATCTTACAGCTGTCCCTGGAGGGTTTGTGGGTCTTTTTTCTCACTCTTAAATCAACAATATCTGTTGTCAGCCTAAGCTACAGCTCAGATTCTGCACCTGTTCCACTTCAAATACTACCAGGGATTAATTAGGCTCATTTTCCATACTCTCCTGATGCTGAATTGCAGGTATTGCTCAAGCACATAGCATGAAGATGCTTGTTTTGAGAAAGAGCGAACCAAGGCTTTGCCAGCATGTCCAGCTTATGTAACCAGTGAACTGGCTTGAAGGATTTAATTTGAGTGAGTGGAGTTTGGTCTCCGGTTTTTTTATGTGCAATGATGGTTTTAATTAAATTTGTGACTTTGTTACCGAGCTCTCAAAGAGATATGGAGAAGGCCAATAGAGCACTGAGAAAAGCGATGTACTCAGTCACATCCCTGCCCATGGTAGGGGGGACTGGAACTAGATGACCTTTAAGATCCCTTCCAAACCAAACCATTTCCTGATTCCATAACTGTATGATAATATTCAGTCCTCATAATTTACAGAACTCTTTGTTTTTTCACTTATTCTGAAAATGCATTGTGGTATGAAAATACAAGGTACATTAACAAGATTTGATTGATGGAAACTGGAGCTAATCTGGGTCAGAAATGAAGGATTACCAGGTTTAAGGATGGGAACACCCTCACAACAGCCACGTGTGTAGTGGCACTAATTGCTGCTCTGCTAGAGCACTGCTGAACAGCAAAGGCGTCTCTGAGGAAGTGCTGCTGGTCACAAGTACACCTGTAACTAGCACCCAAAAAATGAGCAAGAACTAAAGCAAGGATTAGCGGTAACTGAAGCAATAAATACACATCCCAGGAGAAGCTGACGGGTTGTGCACACAGGCCGAGGGCGAGTGCAGGCGGCCATCGCCTCACACGCCAGTGTCTCCGTGAGAGCGGACGGAGCGGGCAGGCGACCGGCGGGACCTTAGGTACAGAGGGGAGCAGGTAATACCGGAACAGCCCGCACTGGCTCTGAATTCTGCAGCTTCTCGGAGCCTCTCCCGGCACCCCAGCTTCCCCCGTGCGGCCCCTCCGAGCCTTTCCCACGGCCCCGTTCTATCGTCCCCTCACGGCCGAGCCCCGCCCCCCGCCCCGCCCGCGCTCACCATTGGCCGTCGCCTGGGCAGGGGCGGGGCGTGCCGAGGCTGAGCCGGCGCCTGCGCGATGCTCCCCCGCCCCCTCTGGACCGGCTTCCCGCTTGAGCAGCTCCGCTTCCGGGTCGGGGCCTGAGCTCGGCCGTGTCCGCCGGGGTCGCCTCAGCCAGGCCGGGGAGCGGGGCCGGGGAGCGGCCGCCGCCGCCGCCGCCCGGGTGAGGGGCGGACAGGAGCCGCGAGGGCCGCGGGGAGAGCAGCGGCATTGCGCGGCAGGGCGGCGAGAGGGCCGCGGGGAGGCGGCGGCGGCGGCGGCCCCCGCCGAGGCCTGGTCTGGCCCGCCGCCGCCGCCGCTCGGCCGATGTGCCCGGAGCCATGGACAAGATCCTGGAGGGTCTGGTGAGCTCGTCGCACCCGCTGCCGCTGAAGCGGGTGATCGTACGGCGCGTGGTGGAGTCGGCGGAGACTCCGCTGAGCCAGGCGCAGTGCCGCGCCATGTTCGCGCTCGGCACCCGGCTGGTGCTTCAGGGCCCCGACCCCTTCCAGCGGCAGGTGGGCCGGCAGGTGCTGGACGCCTACGGCCGCTTCCACCGCGCCGAGTTTGAGGCGTTCTTCAACCGCGGGCTCGTCCTCGGGCTCTTGCAGCGCGGCTACGGCGAGCTGAGCAACCGCGACCCCGCCATCCTCGACTACATCCAGGCGGGGCTGCGCCTCATCATGAGCTGCCCCTCGGTGCTGGAGCTCTTCGAGCTGCTGCAGGTGGAGGCGCTGCGCCTGGTGTGCGAGCGGCCGGCGCCGCCGCTCTGCGCCCGCCTGTGCCAGCTGCTGGGCGACTTCCCGCAGTGCCTGCCCCGCGGCAGGAAGCTCTCGCTCGCCTTCTGCCAGCAGCTGGTGCGCAGCATCGCCCACTTCCAGAGCCAGGGCACCCGGGAGGCCGAGCTGCGCCTCTACGTCTCACAGGTGACCCAGGTCAGCGCGCTGCTCAGGAGCGTCTGGAAGGCCGAGCCCGACACGCTACTGCCCTCCCTGCAGGAGCTCTTCGCCGTCATCTCCGCCGCGGGTAAGCGGGAGCAGCGCGGAGTAACGGGGCCATAGGTTATCCAGAGAAAAGGAAAAGCCGTAGCACAGGTAGTGGGTGCTCTGCAGGCATCACCTGGGAACCGCTGCTTTCTCACCCAGATACTAAAATGCAACTTCTTGACTGTCGAGATAGCAAAGCCTTTTTTATTTCCTGCCCATCCCCACAAAAGCTAGAGGGGGAATAGTGATATATTTTGCTCCAGAGCAGGATGGTGTTTGGAAAAATTCGTGGTACAGTGCTTTAAATGATATACCAAAATGTTAAGAAAGATTTAAAACTTATCAGTAGTAAAGTAGTTTCACCTTAACACGAGGAAGAATTTGTTTAGGTTAAGGGTGGTGGAGCACTGGAACAGGCTGCCCAGAGAGATCGTGGAGTCTCCCTCTCTGGAGACATTCCAACCCTACTTGGGTGTGTTCCTGTGTTACCTGCTCCAGGTTACCTTGCCTTGGGAGAGGGGTCAGGCTACATGATCTCTTGGAGGTCCCTTCCAACACAGTTCTGTGATGCAGTGAAAAGCTGCTCTTCCATTTTGTTCCTTGGAACTGTTTTAGAAATTGGGTTTTATAAATACATATAAGCAATATATAAAATTTTAGGAAGCATCCAGTACCTGAGTAAAGGAAATGTGATTGTGAATAGGTCCTTTCTGACTTCTGAAATGTGTGAAGTACTATAATAGTTACCATTGGAAAGTACCTTTGCTGTGGAGGCGCCTGGGAAACTTAACATTACATTTTGCCGTAAGTGGAATGTTTAGCAGAGAATTGTTGAGATAGGATGTGGGGAATACCAGCTGCATTAAAATCCTAGGCTTAACATGAGGTATAATAAATAACTTGTGGTACTTCTATTTACATAAATACATAACCTGCTTTTCAATTCCACATAGGAAGGAGAAGGAGGAAGGTGGGAGACTGTCACTTTCTTGCATGGTGTCGTGGTTTTAAACCAGTAATTAACAAAAGGGGAAAAAAATTACTTCTTTCTTGTTGTGAGATATGGAATAAAACAAGAGCAAACCAGGCGTAAAACTTAAAAGGAATAAAGAAAGTTTATTGACAAACTACAATAATAAGAACACCAGAATAAACTTCCAGAAAAAACCTTTTCATTTCTTACTGCCCACCATTCTTTTGTTCACATGACAACAGAGACAGAAACTTTAGAACTTTGATGGTTTAAACAGTCCTAATTCTTTCTACAGTCCCTTCACCAGTCTCTGTAGAGAAACAGAAGTTTCTTTCTGTTAATTTATGGAGTTTCTCACAAGAAAACTATTTTTGTTATAGTTTTCCATTTCCCTGATATCAGCTGCCCAGAGCTGCTGTTATCAGAGCTCACCCCTCCCATTCCACATCACTCTGAAATGTGTTATGGGTCATGATGTTTAGGGATAGCATTTTTAAGGATAAGTTATTCAAAGGCAAAAAGTATTCTTCATCTGTTTCTGTGAGCTTCACTAGAAAACAGTTTTCTCGTTGCCTCTCAAGGCTTCAAATCTCCCAGCACTTCACTATACCATAATTACTCTACTTTTTACTCAAATTTACACTTTGAACACTCTATTCCTCCCCATACTCCATCATGAATTAAAGGAGTTCTTTTCAGGATTTCATTGTCCATCTCCATAGTTTTAACAGAAAGATATTTCAGCTTAATTAAAGCATCTTCTTAATTCTCTACCTTTCTTGAAGATTCTTTTCTTTCTTGCCACTAGGAGTTTATAAAGTCTCTTTTCATGTTGATCACTCTCCTTTTCTTTCTCTGGATAAAAAGATTAATCTGCAAGTCTTATCTGGGTAAGAAAGAGTTAAAATCCTGCCCAAGCTTTTGTAGATGGTTCGGTGACCTCTGCTGAACAGGAGCTAGTGCCGTCTGCGATGGAAAGTTCTTCATAGCTGCTCTGGAGAGTGTGGTCACTGTCTATGCTTGCTGCAGGCCCAAAGCCCCTCTCCTTCTTTACTCGACAGTTTCTGGTAAATTCCATCACAGCAAAACCTGCAGCCAAGCCAGGAACCGGCCTGGCCCGACCTGGCCCCGGGCAAGCCCCCGCAGGCCCCATCTCCCGGCCGGGAGAACGGCAGGCCCAGCCCGGCCCCCGCCCGGCCGCATGGCCTGGGCAGGGAACCGGAGGCCAGCCGGAAGTCTGGCCTTTCACCACCAAAAAACAAAGAGAGCAAGAGAGCTCTGGTTTTTTACTTTAAGGTGGGGTTCACAAGTTGATCCCACTTTTCAATGGCTAAAACTGCTGTCAATTCTCAGCAATGACTGATAATTGGTCAGGAGAAAAGACTCCAGGCAGTCCCCAGCAACTCCAACTTTCCTTAAAGGTAAAGTAACTCCATGACACATGGGTACGAGATAAACTAAAGGAGTTTGTAGTTCACTGCTATTCATTGTTCTTAATTCACTGATATGTTTTAATTTTGGTTTGGTTTGTGATAATAGAATGCAAGATGCAGGATAGATTTATTGTCACTTTTAAACTATGGTGAAGTTGTAGGGTAGAACATAAAGCTTACTTTTTTCTGTGGGGATTTCTTTGTAGTTCCTTGTATTATGTCACATTCAATTGTTACAGATACTTCGTTCGAACCTTCTGTTGCACTGGCAAGTCTTGTGCAGCACATACCATTGCAGATGATTACAGTACTCATCAGGAGCCTTACTACAGATCCTAATGTGAAAGATGCAAGTATGACCCAAGCTCTGTGCAGGTAATGTATTTCGTTGTCAAGGGAGAGAAGAGTCTTTTTCTTAATCTTGCCTTTCTTGAAGTTATTTGTTACTTAGGTTCCATTAAAAAAACCAAATAAAAGCATAAAAAGGAGGAACTTTTAAGATGGTGTTCTGAGTCATGCTTCATAGGGTTTACAGTCAAGCTGAGAAACAAAGCTTTGTTTTCAGAAGATGAACCTTTCTGCTTTTCCATGAAGCAGGGTCGCATCTCATGTGGTGGTATTAGCCATCCTCTCCTGCTCTGAAGAGAGGAGACACTTCAAAATGCGTTTTTGTGCTTAGTTTTGAGGGTTTTTTTCTGCTTAGGTACCTTCACGATTTTTTTAATAGGATTCACAGAGAACAGCCTCTATTGCCCTTTTCACTCAAACCTTCATAGGTTTTTTGGATGTTCTTTGATATAGGAATAGGAATGATGCAAAAGCAATTGCATGTTATGTTTGTCACTAATCTGACCTTGAGTAAATGTGGCGGAGATGAGTAGCAGTGTAAACAGTCTGGGATTCAGATTTCAATCTTGGTTAGTATCTTTAGATATGTGAATAATGGTGATGCAGAAAGATGACAGTGATAGAAAGATGAAGATCTTGAAGTTGTTTGGGTTTTTTTGAACCCTATTGAAGAAGCTGTTAATTGATCACTGAAAGGTAGGAAAATGGGTAATGCAGTTAAACATGGTACAATTAGATATTTGCATTTCTTAAAAAATAACTGTTAAGAAGCCTTAAGCTAAAAGTTCGGTGTCTGCAATATTATTACTTTTAAGTACATCCATTTGAATGCAGTGTAATTCTTAAACATTCATGTAGTGTAGCACTTGAATATCTTGGTGGAATACTGAGGAGATAATTTCTCACACTGAAAAGATTCCTTGTGTTTACAGTAAGTTGAGAAGCTGTATTTCAGTCTAAAACATAACGAAAAGAAGCAGCATTAGTAATACAATTTGGGGTAAGACATACTGTTTAGAGACTTAAAAATAATCTCGTTGATTGAAGAGATTTCAGCAATGCTGTGTGCCCAGTCTAATAGTCAGAGCTGGGAAATTCAGGATTTGGTCATGTGGATAATTTGCCAGTAATGTGCTGGTGATGAATTTTTCAAGTTGTTGTAGTTTTAACATTTATATTGCATTGCTGCATCAAGGCCGTATGATCATGTAACTGCAGCTTGAGAACAGCTTCTCTATGTGCCTCTGCCTAGAGAAGTAATGCAATGCTGAGCTTTGGTTACAGTAGAAGCTGTTATTATCAAATAAGCGCTCTATTTTTTGATATCACCCATGTAGTGGGTGAGTTTTTCTCTTGTTTTTGGAAGGGAAGGGCAATCTTGCTTAGTTCATTCTTTAAGGTAATACTCTCTCTTAAGAGCCTCTAGTTTTTTTCCGTGGAACCTTGTTGGTTTTGTTTCTGGTTACTCTCATGTCAACACTGCATCCAGTTTCTTTTTCTACCTCCAGTAACCGTCTGCAGTTACTACTGTCTTCTGGCTTAGTGGAGCAATTGTTAAGAGGTTAATGCAGCTGGAATGTCTGGAGCACCAAATGACAATACTGTCATCAGGCTTGTAGCATTCCCAGGAGATGCAGAACTCCAGGCACAACAAGGTCTGATGAGAGTCAGCAGAGCTTTGGTGACTGTAAATTAGAGACCTTGTTGCTCACTTCCTAAATATAACTTCTGTGGCACTACAGAGTCTGTCTAAAGTTGAACACAGAGTAGTAAATAATTTATATTTAACAGACTCATAAATTGAGTTTGTTCAGAGAGATACATTAGACACAAGATCATGTTACAAGGGTACTTGGCTTTTGGCTTGAGCTGTTTTTGATTGACTCAGCTGTCTCATGAAACCTTACCCAAAGCATCAGTGAGGAAAAGCAGAAAATTGTTGAATCTCTTTGAGGATGTATGGTTACTTTGAGTCTACTTCAGAACACTGGGAGGAAATGGACTCAGGATCTCAACAAGTATAATGCCACTTTGCTCTTCAACCCAAGTATCTTTAAGAGAAACAGAAAATGTTGCTAAGAAAATCTCCAGATACAACTAGGTCCTCTGTCCTATTGGAAAAAATGTAAAATACTATAAAAGGCTTGTAATTTGTTGGGCGTGCCAGGTAGTCTGAGGATCTTCTGTTTCTATTTTGGGGATTTTTTTTTTCTAATCTGAGGGATTCACACCTGAGCTGCCAGATTCTTTGATGTTGTGAAGAAGATATTTTGTGAAAGACATTACTGTCTGAGGTTACACAAACAATTTTTTTTCTATTCAAAGATATCAAAAGTACTGTACTTACTAGGCACATACATGGGTAAAAGACCTGCTGATTTTAGGGTGATATGAGGCAGAAGGTTCTCAGGGCTTTTAAGGTAATTTTAATCTAGTCAAACCCAAAGAAGAATCCTCTGTTTATATTCATGATCATCATGGCCCATATTAGTATCTGCCTTTGCATTAAAAATGCTGTTGTTGATTGCCACAGAGATGAAGCCAAGTAAATGCAACCAAAATACCTGATCTTCACCTACCAGATCTAAGATTTGATGCTTTTTGGGACAGTCTCAAGCAGATCTGCGAGTTTGCTTCTGTCTCTTCTTCTGGCTTTTGTTTCTGCTCTCAAAATCATTAACTCTCAGAATAAAAGTCAGATGTTTTAGAATAGTGTAGGGCTCTAGAGAATACTTGTCTAAACAATTCAAACAAAATATATTGTCATTAGGCTTAAATTAGCTGTGCAGATGTTTCTGACACTGCTGAAAAGTATCAAGCCTACAAATCACGAAGGGGAAGATTTGAAGATGATTTGCCAGTGAGTTGAGGGGTCTTTTTTTAGGTTAAGGTTGTTTCTTTGCAAACAAAAACACTTTGAGCCTGTGTTTTTGATTCTCTGTTTTTGAAGATATATGGAAAGGTTGCTCAGGATAAACATGTTTGAATTTAACATCTTGAGGAAATGAGAGCTTTGTATAAATTCAGAGCAGTGATTATGATGTTGCCATATTTTTTCCAAATTTTTTTTGTAGTAATATGGAAGAAACTTAGCAAGATTTGTGCTTGTTTCTTAAAAAGGTAGTTCTAAAGATCCCTTATTTTAGAGAAACCTTTGAATTTTGTGTGTGCAGATTGTACATAATTCTAAGATATATACTTGTAACTTGTCTCAATATCTGTCCATTCTTATGGTAGAAAGTTTTTCCTTCCACCTAATTAGTGCTGCCTCATCTAGTTTGAAGAAGTGAATCTTGTGGACAATTAAAGAAAATTCAAAATATTGCCAAGTAAAGTCTCAGAAGAACAAAGCCTAGATTTCATGTTTTAGCTGGCACTTCCTTTCAATATTGTGTGTCTCTTAAATTGCTTCAACTCATCTGCTTGCTTGCCTTAAGGATCAGTGTAAATTCACTACTAATTTAAAAGGATAGAATATCTTTGTTTTCTGTTCCTGTTATTTCACTATTTTCTAGGCACAGGAGGTCCCTTCACTTTTTTCTTAGCTCAAGTGAAATTCTCCCTTTTGAGATGTATGTAGACCCCAGACTGCCCAATGTATTCAAAATTACTAGATTTTACCATTAATTTAGAGTGTTTGAGTTGGCTTCCAGGGTTGTAGTTGTAAGTTGAAGAGGCTTCCTTAGTAGTCAGTTTTGGTCTGCTTTGGGTTAAAGGTGTTAGAGGGGAGGTTACCAGGTACAGGCACTTTTTCAGCAGTAAATTTTTGTCAGATGTTAGCTCAATGTCTATAAAATCAGGGTGCATTTTCTAGACTAACAAGAAAAAATACAAAATACTGACTTTTTTGTGCTTATTTATTTTTGGGGATGTGTACTTGGTTCAAATGTATTAAATAAACCATTATTAATTTCAGAATTAAATGAGATATAAGTAAAGTTAATTTACCACTTGCCTAACATTCCTACATTACTTATTGTGAGTCTTATTGTATAAGCATGTAGCAAGGTAATATAAAAGTATCTTTTTTGTTGAATTTAAAGTTAGTGGCATATTAGGTTTTTTATATTTTTTGTTCTATTGCCTTGCAGAATGATTGACTGGCTATCCTGGCCTTTGGCTCAGCACGTGGAAACATGGGTGATTGCACTGCTGAAAGGATTGGCTGCAGTCCAGAAATTTACCATCCTCATTGATGTCACTCTGCTTAAGATTGAATTGGTGTGTTGGAAAAGAGCATTCAAAACTGAGGGAGAGGGAAAGGAATTGCTACCAGCTATGCAATTGTGTAGCATCTGTTTTATTGTAGCATACAGTATCTTCTTACTCTGCAAATATGATGTAAATGCATCTATAGCTGTCACTTCCATGTAATGATTTTGTCTGTTTCAAATGGTTGTGTGTTTGAAGATTTATGTTTGTGTTTACTGAAATTTTGCTTTCCAGATTCACTAAAATAAATGTGGGTTTTTTCAGGTCTTTAATCGACTTTGGTTTCCTCTAGTGAGGCCTGGTGCCCTTGCTGTCCTTTCCCACATGTTACTTAGTTTCCAGCATTCTCCAGAAGCTTTTCATTTGGTGAGTTACTAAATAACTGTTTTTCAGTGCTTTGAAATGTCACTCCCTGTGTGATTTCTGAAATGGGTGTAACACAACAGAATTGATGGGCTTGGATTTTGTCTGTTGGAAGGTCCTAGAATCAGGTTCCTGTGGTCACAGGAAGGCTTTTGAGCTTCCAGATTCAACCACTTCCACAAACTGGAAGCAAGTATTGTCCTCCCTTGTATGTACCTATTTCTGGCAGGAGTATCTGGGCACCATATTTTGACTGCATGCTTCTGAAAATCCATTTTATATGTGGAAAATGGCTGTTAAAGTTGGGTGGCAAGTAGGTTTTTGAGGACAGCTGTTTGGGGAAAACAGATAACAGCGATAATCTACTCTGTGTAACCAGGTCACCCTGAATAAGCTCATGAAACCAAGAAGTACTTTGCTTCCAGAAAGCTGTGCTGTCTGTGTCAGTGTTCATGGACAAATTAAAGGTCACCATTTTTAATGACCCATCTTCAAAATGCATTTCATTAGTTAAGGCTGTAGATAGGAGGGCATGACAGTGACTGTTTGTATTAATACACCAAAGTGTTCCCACACTTGGTGTTCAGCTTAAAGTTTAGGAGAAATGTCTGTTTAATAGTAACAGTCTGGCACATTGTTTCTAAGCTGTCCCCAGGGCTCTGAAGGGATATCAAACCCTTTGTCAGAGTAATTGCCTTATGCTTGTTACATTGCTTTTTAACGAGAGATACCTGAAGTTTCTCCACTGCCCTGATCTTGTCTTAGGATAGAAATTTGAGTGACAATTTAAAGCTTTGAATATGCACAAAACATAAATATTTCATATCTTTACTGTCTTGCTTTTCTTCTTTTTTCCTGAGAGACAAAATGTTAGAAAAAATCTAAAATGAGATAGCTTATTCTAGAAAAAGGAATTTGTTTTAACAGAGGAAATTTCTAATGGAAACTGCTGTACTGCATAAATACCTCCCTGCAAGAATTCGTGACCATTTTTGCTCCATTTTAAACAATTTCATTCGCTACCATTTTCTGTGCTATTGCCATTTAATATTCTGTAATATTTTCTTTCACTTTAAGTGGTTGTTTACTTTAATAATAAATGGTCTGATTATGAAAGGGTCAAATGCACATTTGATAAATAGAAATTAATTTACTTGGTAATGCATCTGAAACTACATTCCATCTCCGTACACTTGAGCATCATTAGCATAAAGATTTTTATAGTGGAAGCAGTCTTGTACTTATGATGTAGAATTTATGATCATCAAAAATGTACTGATACTGTTATAAAAGTTTAATGCAACCTCAAGCCAGAAGAGATAATTCTGTGTGTATTCAAAATGTAACTTTCAGTATTATCCAGCCTGCAGAATTTGACTCTCTTTGACAGAATTGAGAACCTGTACATTTTCTATTCTTCCCATGTGCTTTGTCTATGCAGAATTATCATATCTCAAATCTACTCACTGCAAATCTCCTTCTCAGAGATCAGTAGTTGCTTTCTAAATGCTATGTACCCACATTTATCAAGTGGAAGACAGAATTTTTTCATTGCAATAGCTTTCACTATTGACTTGTGGTACAGTGAACACTTCATCTTTGTGTTTTTGAACAGTAGATATCTTGCTTACCTAAAGAGTAGAGTTTATTTAGCAGAGATGTAAAGATATTTTTTATAATCAGAGAATCACCAATATTTGAAAAAGTGGCAAATCAGTATTTTGTATCTAGTCCCTTTTACTTCGGTGTTTTGAACTATACCAGTTCTTGTAATTGGTATACCTTCCTCAGATTCCTATATTCTTGTAATTCCTTTTCTGTATTTCATGCCTTTAGCTTACAAATTGTTTTGTAGTAATTAATGAAGAGAAATTATTCTGTCAATTTCTTTCTCAGTTAATCAATTTTGATCAATTTGAAACTGGTAAAGGTGTCTGAAATACTTTGGTTCACAGTGAGAAATCCCTGTTCTTTGTAAATTGACTTGAAGTAAATTTCTACTTGATGTCTCATGCATTTAAAAGTAGAGAGCTGTGCTGAAGAACAGGAAGTAGATGAAATAAGCATTTCTGATTCTAATCTGACCCAATTTAAAATAGTCCTGAATCTGAACTAAGTCTCAAATAGACTACCATAGCTGTGGTAAATTTTCAGCTCACAGTAAATGATGTGGTTGTGGTTTATGGAGCTGTGCTGCCTCACTAGGTGGAGCTATGGACCAGTTTCCTCCTTATATTATAGGAATAGCAGGAATGTATTCGTTGGCTTGTAACTCCAAGCATGAGATTCTGTTAGAGCAAAATTGAGAGGTTTGTTTTAAAAACCATCTCTGAAATCAGAACAAGATACCACTTATTCGTGGCACAAAAGCAAAATGTTTGCAGTCAATATCCTTCTTAAGATGTGTACTTTTGGTCACTTGACTAGTCAAAATCTTAGTATGCACTTTCTAAGTTCATAAAGTTCCTTTTAAAACTTGCTATGTGAGCTAAAGAGAGCGATGAATAATTAATTGTGCTGCTTGAAAATTGTAATGTATAAAGAATAATGTATGTTTTTCGAGTCATTGTTTCTCAATCACTTCTTAATTTAATAACAA